>NW_022589719.1:27294725-27296479 GCF_004348235.1 Phoca vitulina | reverse complement strand
AGAAAGAAAGAAAGAAAGAAAGAAAGAAAGAAAGAAAGAAAGAAAGAGAGACAAGAGGTAGAGAGGGAGAGAGAAATGGAGCCTAGATCAAGGTACTTTCCCTACTACCTCTCTTCAGAGAATGCATGAAGTATGGCTTATTTATAAACATAAAGTAATGAGTTAGTTCTGCTCCAGTTGCAATGATCCTTCAAGTCTTGGTAACAACTATCAATAATTCCTTCCTTCATTCATTTAACAGTTATTTATTAATCATCTACTATGTATAGCAACCTCCAACATACTGGGAACGCAACAGACTGAACAGAGAAGATCTTTGCCCTTGTGAAGGTTACAATCTAATGGGAGGGGCAGGCAGTAAACAAATAAAAAAGATCATGATAGACTACAGTAGTTGCTATGAAGGCAGTAACCATGGTGAAGGAATAAGAAGTAACCGAGCGGGGAATATCTACTTTAGGTAAGACTGAGCGTGTGCACACTGCACTCAATTTCCCCCATTGTTAACACGACTATAGTACATTTGTCATAACTAATTCACCAACATTGACATGTTATTACTAACTAAAGCTCATACTTTATTCAGATTACCTTATTTTTTTACCTAATGTCCAAGTGTTCAAGGATCCCATCAAGGATACCACACTACATTCAGTCATCATGTCTCTTTAGGTCCTTCTTGGCTGTGAGTTTCTTAAACTTTCCTTATATTGGATAACTGTGGCAGTTTGAGAACTCCTGGTGAGGTATTTTGTAGAATGTCCTTCAAATTGAATTTGTCTGAGTTACAGGTTTTTGGAAGAAAGACGCAGAGGTAGACTGTCATTCTCATCACATTATATCAAGGGTACATACTGTAAACATGACTTCACTGTTGATGTTGACTTTGATCACGTGGCAGAGGCAGTATTTGTCAGGTTTCTCCAGTGTAAACTTACTCTCTTTTCTCCTTTTCCATACCGTATTCTTTTGAAGGAAGTCACCATATTCAACCCACACTTACAGAGTAGGGAGTCATGCTCCCCCAACTGAGGGGGGAATATCTACATAAATTATTTGGAATTGTATTGTATGGGAGATTTTTCTATGCTCTCTCATTTAAATTTTTATTTAGTTACATATTTATACCAGCATATAATCATGAATAGGTTATAATTCATTGCTTTATTTTTTAGACTGTGAATATTTTTACTTATTACAGATGAGAAGAGAAGAAAGATGAAAGAAATGAAGGAATGGAGCAATGGGAGAGAGAAAACAAGGAAAGAGAAGAATAATCATCACAAGACTTCCTTTTCTTGGCTTGGTCTTTTTTTTTAAGATTTTATTTATTCCTTTGAGACAGAGAGAGACAGAGAACATGAGCGGGGAGGAGGGGGGAAGAAGCAGACTCCCTGCTGAGCCAGGAGCCCCACATGGGGCCAATCCCAGGACCTGGAGATCATGACCTGAACCAAAGGCAGACACTTAACTGACTGAGCCACCCAGGCACCACTTGGCTTGGTCTTTTAAACATACATCCAATTCAGAGAAGAGATGTGGGTCAAAAATTAGATCAAGAATTCAGGCACTGAGTGCCTCCTATCTCTCTTCTAACTTCATCCCATACCCAACATCAGATATTAGATGAGATCCTGAGACCTAAAGATGGAAAAGACATGCTCTTCTCTCTAAGCAGCTCGTAGTCTAGAGGGGGTAACAAACATGTTAACAAACCACCATGATTTGATGCAACAAAGGCTAAGAGTGAAATA
>NW_022589719.1:26991412-27294715 GCF_004348235.1 Phoca vitulina | reverse complement strand
CTTTTTTAAAAAAAATTATCTCAGGGACTCCTGGGTGGCTCAGTTGGTTAAGCATCTGCCTTCGGTTCAGGTCATGATCCCAGGGTCCTGGGATCAAGTCCTGCGTCGACGTCATCGGGCTCCCTGCTCAGTGGGGAATCTGCTTCTCCCTGTCCCTCTGCCCCTCCCCTGCTCATGCACACTCCCTCTCTCAAATAAGTAAAATCTTAAAAATTTTTTTAAATTTTCTCAGAGATAGATCCTAAAGGGCATGATATCCAGGAGATTAAATAATCCACTCAAGGGAGTGAACGAAAATATAAATGAAAGAAAGGTAGCCAGGAGTTGATAACTAGTGAAGCTGAGTAATGGGTACGTGGGGGTTCATTGTACTCTTCTAGCTGCTTTAATATTTTTGCCATTATCCACAATAACAAGGTTTTTTTAAAAGAAAAACATCTCATCGTGTGATTGGAAAAGTGTGGTAGATTTAGACTGTTGTTTTCAATTCTGTCGTCACTCCCTCTGCCATGTAACCCTTCAGTGGCAGAGTAAATTGGCTGGTTCCACTGACATTGGTCATGTGACTCTGACCAATGGAATACTAGTGGGCATGATGGCACACAGGTTTCAGACATGCTTGCTTAGTTTGACTAATCCCCTCACCTTCCTGTATCACAATGAGGAAAGCATGCCCCAGGAAGCAGCTGACCCATCAATCCTAAAACAAGATCTGTGCAGCAGACCCGAACATAATCTAAAACCTGGATCCAAGCGTAGCCAGCCTGTAACCTAAAGCAGAGCTGCCCCAGCTGACATAAAATCACCTGTATAAACAAATAAAAATATAAGAAAATCATTAAATAAATACTTACAAGTTACTAGGTTTGGGATTTGTTTGTTGTATGACATTTTTGCAGCAATCACTGATTAATACAGAGTCAAACCATTCCCCAAAACTGAACATTTTAGATATTTCCAGTTTTACAATAATACCTATAATAAACTTTTTTTTTGTACATAAAGCTTCTCCACTTCTTCTGGTCATTAAATTCAGGTACAGTGTTGTGATGCTGTTTATATAGGTAGGCTGAAGAGTTTACTGGTGGATATTTTTCTAAAATGGAAAATTATGAGAAGAATTAAAACAAACTCATTCTTCATTTCTTGATTTCAGAAAGATTGTAAATATAGTTTTTGTTTTCTTTCTTGACATTCAAAAATACTCTTTCCTATTCTTTGTAGGGCTTGGCAAAACTAGTTCCTGTTACCTTTCTCACGTTCTTTTCCTCCTGCCCAAATCCCAAAGACCAAAAAAGTACAGAAGGAGCATCCAGTGTTGAGTGGTGGACTTCATTGCAAATACAGGGATTTTTAGTTTGATTTTCTAAAGATTGATATCTCTGTATGTATATATCCAGTATGTTAAGTTTACAAAAATTGTAAATGAACCACTGAATCCCATCCATAGATCCATTATTCACCTGGAAAACTCAGGAGTAGGTGGCCAACTACTAAATGAGCCAAAAGGCATTACAATATCTATGAGCAATGGAATCCAGTGTCCCATGTTGTAACAACTTGTGAATAATTACTGGAGGAAAAATTCTGGGGCTTCTTCTGAGTCATCACTCTGATGAGAATTCTCATTGTTCTGATGAAAATTCCAACTATGTTTTGTTATTGTATCCAAAACAAGGAGGGAGTAAAAGTAGGGAGAGAGGGAGGAGAAGAAAGGGAAAGAGGAAGAGGGAAGGGAAAGCAAATAAAGAGAAGGAGTTCTTGTTGTCCCTGGAGGTCAGGAAAATCACATATTTTTTTTTTTCAATAGCTAATATAGTAGTTGCTAGAGAAAGAGAAGAAAAAAGAATGAGGAGGGAGGATGAGGGGGTAGAGGGGGAGGAAATGAAGAAAAAGAAGGGGAGATGTGAGAAGTAGCTGTTTCTGGAGGTTAGAGTTAGGGTTAGGGGCCAAGGTATGTGTGTCGGGGGGGGGGGACGGTTAATATCTAACACATAACTGCTAGACAAAAAGGTTAAAGTCACAGAGGATCCTGGCTAGCTTCTCGATAATTCCAATTATTGGAACCTGTTGGTTCCTCTGCAATGCTATTTTACAACAGTGACCCTCATAGTGCATGCAGGTCCCAGGACCTGTTACAAATGCAAATTCTCAGCCCCGCCCCAGCAAATCTACTTAATCAGAAGTAGGAGAAGGTAGGGTCCAGCAATCTGAGGTTTAACAAGCCTTCCATGTGATTCTGATACATAATACAGCGTAAGAGCCACTGATCTAGAAAGTAGTCCAGTTGGGAAGGGATCAACATTGACGGCAATCCCCAAATCTTTACCATCTGTTCCCCATCCTCATTCTCTTCTGGAGACTAGAGCTGGCAGGGTTACTATCAACCCTAATCTCAGTAATTTCTCTGGTTATCAGATTCAAAGTGTTGGAAATTCTTTGACCACCACCACCCCACCCCTTTATGTTGTAACTTCAATGTTAGTTCAATTTTCAAAGCCTTTGATGTGATATTCAGATATGTTCCACATGTGTTCTACCCAGTGGCCAGTCTGGCACCTGGAAGGTGGTTTATCTCTTAGTTCCATCTAAGTCTTCAAAGTCTCTAGTGTGCTGTTCGGATTCCTTTCCACCCATTTGTGACTCAGGGGTGAGCCCAAGAATTCATAAACAGCTTTATCAGGTCACTTTCCTGAGATCCTCCCTCTGCAAAATCTGCCTGGTACTTTCCAGTTCCCTGGGTTCTCCTGCTTGGTCAGAAGGCTAAGGTTTATTTACCTACTCTGAAGGGAATTTCCCTTGACTGCACCCAGGTCTGAGTCCAAATGGCAGGAAGACGGGAGAGAGAAAAAAAAATCCACAGGGATTCACCTTACCTTCTAGAGACAACAAGTTCTTTGATTGGAGAAAAAGGTATCTTTCCCCCTGAGTTTTAGGTGCCTGTGGGTCCCACTGCTGTCATTGTCACCAGCAGGAGATCCCTTTCTCACTCTTCCAGTCTGAACTAGATGGTTCCTCTTGGAGTCCTGTCTATCCATGCCAATACCCACTTCTGGGTTTCAGGCTGCCCTGAGTCCAGGCCAGGGGACATAGGAGAGGGAACAAAAAGGGGCAAACCAACCACCAGGTCAGCTGTCCTCCAAATCTGGCCTTCTTTCCCAAACCACCTGTTACTATTTGCTTTTCAGAGTCCTCAAATGGCTGCTCCTTGCTTTCTGTCCAAGTTTTTTAGCTGCATTCAGTGGGAGGGACAGGGTAGATGATGCTTACTTCATTTTACCAAAACCAGAACCAATGAAGATATTCCTTTTTTATAGAACTAAAAGCTATCTCTCTATAATTTCTTCTTGTTGGGTTTTGTTTTACATTCTGGGATTTCATAAAAGAGAGCTTATTTTTTGTCTCTCTAAAGGTCCCTATATCTTCAAGTTTCCTGTTCTCAAAGCCAAAATGGAAAGGGTAGAGGTTTTATAGAGTTTATGTTTCTTATTTTATGGTAAATAAACTCAAACCACAGGTTGACTTGGTAGATACAACTTGTGGAGTATCCAAGTTCAGTTGTTTTTTTTAAATCTCCATTTGAGGTTGAAAAGCAGACATTGCACAAAGTTTCTTTTCAGGATTGGTGGGACTCTTACATTTGGAGATAATCTTTTAGTCACCCCCCCCCCAAAAAAATGCTTCTTATTTTGGCTTAGAGATGAACCCCATAATCACCCACTGTGATCTCAGTCTTCCTCCAGCTAAGTTCTGCAACAGCGCTGGTCCCTGGTTCCTGGTCTTCTGGAGAAGAACATAGTTTGCATTCTTTATGGCTTTTGGCAATTCTATATATATTTTTTTATTATGTTGTTGTTGTTAATCACCATACATTACATCATTAGTTTTTGATGTAGTGTTCCATGATTCATTACTTGCGTATAACACCCAGTGCTCCATGCAGAATGTGCCCTCTTTAATACCCATCACCAGGCTAACCTATTTACTATCTGATTTTTAAGTTGTTCTAATCATTACTACAATGTGATATGTTCATCTCTGGCTCTTCTACAGCGTCAATACCTAGTCTCCTGAGATTTTCCTATTGTCTCTTAGGCTCTCATTAACTAATGCCATTTTCCGGTGAAGTTTCTTTTAAAACCTCTTGTCTCGGGGCTCCTGGGTGGCTCAGTCAGTTAAGGGTCTGCCTTTGACTCGTGTCATGATCCAGGGGTCCTGGGATCAAGCCCCACATCAGGCTCCCTGCTCAGCGGGGAGCATGCTTCTCCCTCTCCCTCTCCCCCAACTCATGCTCTCTCTCACTAGCTGGCTCTCTCTCTCAAATAAATAAAAACTTAAACTTTTGTCTCAGCAAGAGCAGTCCGCATTCTGTTTCAAAGTTCTGCATCTTTGAGGGACAGTTCCTGTAGGTTCCTGTTTATTGTCTCCTCCTCTCAGGGCAGTTGCACACTTAAAATGCTAATACATCTTCTAGCACAAAGAGAACACTCAAAATAAATATTTGTTGAACAAAAATCTACTGTGAGTCCCATTGAATGAGCACAGCTTTCTAGTCTAAAGTTGTTCTTCTCACATCGCCAAGTCTTTGCTGTCTCATCATTTCTGTGGCCAAGAAGATTGATTTAAGTTAACAAGTATCTATCGAGTAACTATATGTGTAGAATCATTAAAAAATAAATTTACCATTGTTTTTGCCCTTAATCAGATTGTAGTCTAATAATTTTTTAAGTACACAATTACCTATAAGATAATATCATAGACAAGGCTTATATAAAGAACTATGAAAGTTTAAAGAGCCTATTCCTAAATACACTATTAGGATAGACTTTATGGAGAAAATACCTCTTTAAGTAAGAATTTTAGGATAGGTTGGAGTTTGATGGCAAGAGACCCTAGGATATATCTAGTATAATGGCATGAGATGAGCAAAAGCATGTAGGTGGGAAAGTATAGAACCTATTTAGGAAATGGCCTGATTAGAATACTGAGTAAAACTGAGATTCTGCTGAAAATCTAATGGAATTTAAGAAGAAGAAAATTATAGAGAAGGTCTTGAATGGTAAGTATCATTTTGTTTTTAAACAATAGTGTAACAGTGGGCCACAGAGCAGAAAAATAACATGAACACTTTTAATATATAATAAATCACAATATGGAGATATTTCATATTTGGACAATTTAGTGAGGACCTACTATATAATAGATATTGTGAGGACCTACTATATAATAGATATTGTGTTGTATGCATTAAGTGGACATTAGCTTTTTTTGTGTGTGTGTGCCAAAAAGAGCTTAATCCAGATACAAATAATTTGAGTGAATGAGACATATGACAATGGTACAAATTTGTATGGAATACATAATATGTTGAAACATAGATCCTCTAAAACATTCTAGACCATTCTATTGTGAACAAAGTAGCAAAATTCACTTTTGATGCCAGTGAACTTTTATATCATCCAAGAGATATACAATGATTTTTCAATCCCAACAAAAACGCTAGAACAAATCCAAGTTATATTTACCAAATAAATTTGGAGCTATTGTCAAATATATAATAGAAAAATTGAGTCTGCTATCATGCCTCTAAAAACACAGTATACGATGCTCTTCAGAAAATTGCTGATGATATAAATAAGGATATAGTTTCTAGAATGCAAGGCAAAGACATACTTTAGAAAATATCTACTTTTAAATTCACTTTTCCAAGTTATAATTTGGCATAATATTTTATGTAAATTAATATTTTAAGTAATATAATGCAGGCACCAAAATTCATTGTACATAATGCCCTTAGAAGCAATGAAAGAGACCAATAAATTGTTTCAAAAAAAAAAAAAAGCAACCACTATATATATATATATATTGATTCCAAGTAAATTTTTCAGAGTCTCTGAATGTGGTGGCAACTTCTCCAACCCAGAAAATTAAAAGAAAAAACAAAACAAAACAAAACAAAAAAAACAGGAGCAACATGCATTTCAACTGTGAATTGAGAATCTCACAATCAGCTCATCAATTTCAAATCAATTTATTGTTTTTCTCTATTGAAAACACCAATATTATCTTGCAAAGAAAGGTTTATACTCCTAAGAGAATTTTCAGTATCCAAGTTGACATGTGTAATTTAATGAATTATGAAGAAAGTGAGCTACTGTAGTCATCTGTAAAACTTTATCCTTGAAATTGAGTGAGCACAGTAAGGAATGTGCTGTTGATATGAACTCAGTGTATGCGGAATTAAAAATCTTAGTTTTCTAAGCTCTAGTATGAGATTCCTGTTTTAGTAGTGCAATGTATTTACAGTAATAATTTACTAGGCACATTTTCAAATACTATCTGGGTCTCGGGATTTTTTAACTCTCATTTTTAAATTTGCCAATATCAGTTGCTAGTGGAGAACATAGCTTCCCAAATTTAATATTTATTAAAATTTAAGGTCTACAGAAAGACAATTATCAGATGATCTCACTGATATGTGGAATTTGAGAAACAAGGCAGAGGATCATACGGGAAGAGAGGAAAAAATGAAACAAGACGAAACCAGAGAGGGAGACAAACCATAAGAGACTCTTAATCTCAGGAAACAAGCTGGAGGGGAGGGGGGTGGGGGGATGGGGTGGCTGGGTGATGGACATCAGGGAGGGTATGTGCTATGGTGAGTGCTGTGTATTGTGTAAGACTGATGAATCACAGACCTGTACCCCTGAAACAAATAATACATTATATGTTAATAATTTTAAAAAATTAAAAAAAAACTTGAGGTCTAAATGGCAAAGAAAGATGACTGTAAATCTAGTGATGGCTTCTATAAAACAGATATTAGAACTGGTAAGCACTGAAATACTCAGAAAAATTTTGTTTCCATGGAAGCAAGAGGTATAAATATTTTGTAAGAAATTATTAAAACAAATTCCATATGATTTCACTTATATATAGAATCTAAAAAACAAAACAAATGAACAAACAAACAAACAACAACAACAAAAGAGAAACAGACTCATAAATACAGAGAGCAAACTGGTGGTTGCCAGAGTAGAGCAGAGGTAGGGGGATGAACAAAATAGGTCAAGGGGACTAAGGTAGAAACTTCCAGTTATAAAATAAATAAGTCACAGGGATAAAAAGTACAACATAGGAAATACAGTCAAAATTGTAATAACTTTGGGGGCACCTGGGTGGCTCAGTCAGTTAAACGTCTGCCTTCAGCTCAAGTCATGATCCCACGGTCCTGGGATCGAGCCCCATGTTGGGCTCCCTGCTCAGCAGAGAGTCTGCTTCTCCCTCCTCCCTCCCCGCTGCTCATGCTCGCAACTCTCTCTCTCTCTCTCTTTCTCATGCTGTCTCTCTCTCTCTCTCAAATAAATAAATAAAATCAAGGAGAAAAAAATATTGCAATAACTTTGTGTGGTGACAGATAGTGACTACACTTATCATGATGAGCATTTTGTAAGATATAGAACTATCGAATCATTATGTCGTACAACTGAAACCAATATGTCACCTACACTTCAATTAAAAATTAAAATAACAATTAAAAAATTACTATATCCAGGACATATTTATTGTAGTTAAAAATTCAATTTTTCTATTATTTAAGTTCAATAATTTGATCTGTATACTTTATACAGAAATCATGTTTGTTCTAATTGTGACTGAAAAACAATGTGCTCAGCTTAACTTTTTAACTTGAAAAAGAATCATTTTTTTCTACTTCAAGGAAGCTTTATAAGCCAAGGGACCATGAAAATGATCCTCTTCTAAAGGTTATATGATCAAGAGAAATATAGAATCAGAAAGACAAAGGGTGGAAAGAGAAAAGGTTACTAGAGAGAAGTTTTAATAAAATTAAACCAAAAAGCTTAATTAATAACAAGCAGTAATAATTATTATAGCCACAATAATACAGACTAAAGCCAGTTTAATATAATAAAAAAAGACTTTAAGTTATGAAATCTGAATTTCAGCCCTGGCTTGAGCACTATCCTTTACTTAGCCTAGGTGAGCTTCTACTGACCCATCTGTAAAATGGAAATGATCATTTCAACCTCATAAGATAGTGTGAGAATAAAAGAGTAATGTAAAAGCACTTAGAAAACATTATATATTATGATATGTGCACACTTCACACATACTTTACATTATTTTTAAACGGGCATATTTTTAAATCCACAAAAATTTGTCCACCTCTTTTTCTCCAACTTCCCCCTTCTTTTTTTTTAAATTTGAATTCAAATTAGTTAATATATAGTGTATTATTAATTTCAGGGATACCTCCTTCTTTAATAAAGAAAAGTTTTAAGTCTCTTGAAAATAATGGTGATATTCCCCTGTGGTGGTAGTGATACCAAATCACTTTTTGAGAGAATAATAATGATTTTAAAATTTAAAGACATAACCTAAAGATATGTCTACCGAACATCAGAATATATGAACAGCAATGAAGTATGCTGTTAATGCAAAATTTTGCCTTCATCCTACAAAATGTCACAGGGCTTGCCTCAAAACAAACAAGTGTTCCAGAGATAAAAAGTGCATCATAGGGAATATAGTCAATAATACTGTAATAATGTTGGGGCACCTGGGTGGCTCAGATGGTTAAGCAACTGCCTTCAGCTCAGGTCGTGATCTCCAGGTCCTGGGATCAAGCCCCACATCAGGCTCCCAGCTCAGTGAGGAGTCTGCTTCTCCCTCTCCCTGTACCTCTCCCCCTGCTTGTGTACTCTCTCTCTCTCTCTAATGAATAAATATAAAAAAAAATGTTGTAATAATGTTGCATGGTGACAAATGGTGGCTACACTTACGGTGGTGAGCACTGAGTAATGTATAGAATTGTCCAATCAATATGTTGTACATCTGAAACTAATAACATTGTTAAATATACTTCAATACAAAATAATAATAATCAGATGTCTGACTCAATTTCTCAACCTTTATCTAGGTGATTAGATACACTATTTATTATGTTTTTTCTTTATGAAAATGACACCAGTGATTTACTCCAGAAGAAAGACTATTCTGGTTGTTGGTTTTTGGCTTAATGACGTTATCACAGAAAATAACACCCAAGCACTATTTTTAAAACAATTGAGAAAGGGGGTGACTTCATCAAGGCAAACTACCAATGAAATGTAAGTCAACTCTTTAAAAGCTACTAAACAGTGGATGATAAAGGTTGTTTGTTTCTCTTGCTTTGAATTTCTAAGGGCTATAAACCACTGTTGGAGGTGAAACTTGACTGGTGGACTGTGAAACCCTCCTAAAACACCAGGTTCCAAGGGATAAATGCCTCACTTGAACTAAAACACAGCAAGATGCAAGATTGCTGAAGAGACACTGTGCTTGACAGAAACCCCTGACGGTGAGTTTGGCTTCTGGGAAGGAGGAACAATGACAAGGTCTGTGCCACCACCTGGCACTTGTTTGTGGACAGGGATCTGGGGACACCCGGGGGAGATTGGTCCCAAAGATCCCTGCAGAAGTTATAAAGGCTTGAGGATTGAGGGAAACCTTTAGAAATAACACTTGGATTAGAAGATCATTCCTCCTTCCAGAGGAAGGTAAGTTCTCAGCCAATTCCAGCATCTCCCTTAGCTGCCTTGTAGGGCATCAGATTCCCTACCTACGTGCTTAAGAGCCAACTCTGAAGATTATAGCAAAGGAGATACACCACCAGAGTTCTTGATAATAAGATGATTCTAAATATCCCTTAGAATAATAAATATTCTGTCTTTGTCTTTGGCTTTTGTAACATCTGTAAAAGTCTGGAAGACTGGCCCCACAAGGAAAATTCTGATCTATGTTTTGACTTTCTTTCCAGGTAATCAGTGACTTATAGACCTGCCATTTATCATGGGTCCTTGTTCTCACAATTTAGTCCAAGTGAAGACAGACAAAAAGAATCAAAACAGTTTCACTATGCATTGAACAATATCCAGTTTGGGTTCAGAGCAGAAAAACATCTGACAACTTCAAAATGAACAGAACTGGGAAGCTATGCATCTAGTCACAAGAATGGCAATGACCATTTCGTGGGTAAATAGGCTAACGCCTTAACATGCCATTATTTAACACAAATCTGTATGGTCCTAAGGAATCAGGTGGAAATTCTTTTGGCTCTGGCTCCAAGATTCAAAATATTCTGGATAAGTGCCCTACTATTTTTCATCTCTTATGAGGATTGAACTACTCCTTACTAGAACATCAAACTATCCCAGACAAAGCTATACGTTCTCCCTTTCCCTCGTATATACAAGTAAAAAAATCCTTCGCTCATTCATGTATGCATTCAGTCTTATATTGCTTCCTGTATTCTGGTACAATGACAGGTGCTGGGTGTACAATGGTATGCATGAGATATGAGAGCCATGAGCCCCTCCTTCTTGGAGAACGTGAAATAAGAGAAAATATAATATAAATAGCCTAAGTCATCAATGATAGTAATTAAAATTCAGAAAGGTCAAGATACACTGGAAAATTCAGATGAAAATGGAAATACCTTTATAGTCACTGGATTCCCTCATGGGACTAGATTGTCCTGGTTCAAACTGGAGTAATAACAATGCCACACCCACATACTTATACCTTGTCCTGTGGAGGTAAAGACATGTAATTGTACATAGGGAACGAAAAGCAGGAAAACATGATCATCAAAGATTTGATATACTATTATAACAGAAGAAGAACTCATGTTATCTATGGCAAGACTCACACAGGGCCATTAGTACAGCTTCTCAAAAATCAATTATGGCAATAGCTAGCCTGGAATGGCACCACCACCAGATACTGTACAAATCACTTCACAGTCATTCCCTCATTTAATCTTTACAACAACTTTATGGGATAGATGTTGATATTATTTGCATTTCGAAGATGAAGAAAGTGAAGTGCACAGAGAGAAGCTGTTCAGGGTCACACAGATGGTAAATAGCAGAGACAGGGGATGGTCCCAGGTCTTCTCAACTCCAGTACTCAAATTCTTAACTCTGCAAGGCTTTACTGCCAGTTCTGCAGACCAATCGGTATGACTGTGTTTTTAGGAACCAGAGATTAATGCTTTTGGTGCCTGTAAGCACAGCTTTAATCCTAAAATAATCTGACCTCCTTAGAGGCGAAGCCAAGTCTCACCAAGTTTCATTTGAATTAGCAGCGTTTTTAGCATACAAACCTTGTAGTTCATGGAATTGGCTACAAGTTCTGAACAGAATTCTCTTTACCTTTTCCTCTAGCATCATTAAAGTCATTCTTCTATATATCTGAGAGCCTTACCCTGAGAAAAGCCATTTGCTGGATTGTTCTGAGTTCACTGGGAGTGTCAGTGAGAAGATCACAGCTGGTTCATGGTCCTGCAACAAGAATCAAGCTAAGATTTATGTAATCATTGATAAGTACAAGGAGATCTAAATGCTAGTCTCTCTTCTACCTCTAAATCACTGAAGGTAATGGGTCAGTTAATTATCCTTCCTGTGCTTCAGCCTCAAGATGGAGGTCTTAATAGCTACATTCCTACCTACTGAACATTTTAAGGCAATTAAATGAGATAGTGAACATAAATACATTGAAAAAGCATAGAGTGGTCTATAACAAATTGCCCCTAAGTTGCTATAAAGACATCCAGTTGTTCTTCAAGGTTTATATCCAGGTTATGTCACTTTTTCCTCGCATATGCATAGTGCTCTAAAACATTCCCCCTTTCAGGGTGCTTGGGTGGCTCAGGCAGTTAAGGGTCTGACTATTGATCTCAGCTCAGGTCCTGATCTCAGGACCTGTAAGTTCAAGCCCTGTGTTGGGCTCCATTCTGGGCACAGAGCCTACTTAAAAAAAATTTTTTTAATAAAATAAAAAAATTAAATGTTTCCCCTTTACAGGCACTGAAAGAGAAGTTGAGTTGATTCTGGCAAAATCAGGTAAGGTGCTATTGACAGGTAAAATGGTATTATAACTGACCCTCTTCATTTGCACTCCCACCCCCATGCATCTTAGCTCACATTTTCATTTTAGCTGGGTAAATTTTTCATTTTACCAGGAAAAAAATAATTTTATGAATGAAAGTCTTTACAAGGCCCTTCAACTCTTATCCCTTTGGTAAATGTCTAGCCTTCCTTCCTGGAGGGATGAGCCTGACCCAGATCCAAGCAGTAATTAACAAACCTATAGGAGTTTGGATGACTTCCTATGGGATGATTATTGGGTAGAGGGTGTGTTTATGGGTGTGACAGTAACTACAAAAGAAGGTGAAACAAGGCCCTGGCTGTCTTAAATGCTCTAGTCTCATTTTGAAGTTTATTCTAGCCCAATCTACTCCCTATAGTCTAGAGGAAACTCTACATTCGGTGCTTGGTCCCGTTCAGTGGTGAGGCCCAGAGCAGGGCAATGCCCAGACCAGAAATGCACATCAGCCTAATCTTCAAACAGAGATTCAGGGAGATGGAGAGAGAGGATTATTTTTCTCATACAGGAAAACAGTTTGAGTTTTGAGCACTGAATTAATCGAAGTCAAACTAATAAGTACTAATAAGATGGGCAGATTTTCAGTGACAATGTTTCCTAAACACAAAGGAACTAAGTAAGCTGCAGCCAGCTTGTAAGAGGAATGTTTTCCTTCCACGAACCCTTAAGTCACACTTTACAAGACTATATGCTCTGCCTAAATGAAAATCTACCCATCAAATGAATAAAATCTTAAAAAAAAATAAAATAAAAATAAATAAAAAATAAATAAACGGGGCGCCTGGGTGGCTCAGTCGTTAAGCATCTGCTTTCGGCTCAGGTCATGATCTCAGGGTCCTGGGATGGAGCCCCGCATCGTGCTCCCAGCTCAGTGGGGAGTCTGCTTCTCCCTCTCCCTCTGCCTCTCCCCCTGCTCATGCTCTCTCTCTGTATCTCTCTGTCTCAATTGAATAAATAACATCTTTAAAAAGAAAAAAAAAAAGAAAAGAAAATCTACCCAGGTTGTGAAAAACTTATTCATTTATTTATTCATTCAACAAATATTTATTGGTCACCATACTAGGCATTAGAGGGGGAGGAATAAGATGTAGTCCTTATCCTGCAAAAGATCATATATCTATGATAAATAAAACATACTTAAAACAAATTATCACAAAAAATAAAAGAAAAAAATTAAAAGTTTGTTTTAGAAGGTGTACAATATATCATACCTGATACTTTCCCTGCCATATGCAAGAATGTGGGCATTGTCCCAATTGTCAGAGGGGGAAGAATTTTCATAAACTTTCCAAAGCTAGATGTCTATACTGATGCTGTTTCTGAAACTGCTGTACTTCTCTTGACTTTTGGTTAAAAATACAGAGAAAGGGGCGCCTGGGTGGCTCAGTCATTAAGCATCTGCCTTCGGCTCAGGTCATGGTCCCAGGGTCCTGGGATCGAGCCCCGCATCAGGCTCCCTGCTGCGCGGGAAGCCTGCTTCTCCCTCTCCCACTCCCCCTGCTTGTGTTCCCTCTCTTGCTGCGTCTCTCTCTGTCAAATAAATAAATAAAATCTTAAAAAAAAAAAAAACACAGAGAAAGTTTGTAAACAGTATGGGGTGCCTACAGTTAAGGGCCAAAATACTAGAAGGCTCAGAGTTTTTTCTGCAATCACAAACCAGTAATGGAGCCATCATGCTCAATGCTGCTGCACTGGCCCAAGTTGACCTCTTTTTCTGTCTGGGAAGATAACCCTTCAGAGAACAATGGAGCACCCTTTATATGGGACAATATGATCCCAATGTATATTATAGGACTTGGACTCAAGATCATCATGACTTCATATTTGACAGCCAGTATATTACTGCTAGGCAATGCGTATGTTTAGAAATTCAGGGGTTATTAGTTCAGCTGGTTCTTGCAAAACAAAAGTGAAGTCAAAGCCCTGAGCTCAGTTGCCACATGGGGCAAATTAACTTGGCTCTTACTCAAAGTGACAGGCTTTATAGTTAACCTGAGCCAAGTCTCTTGAAAATGTGAGCCGGCAAACACAAGCAAGAATAGAGAGTGATCTGCCCAGTATAAACCCATCTTCAAGATTATTAAAGCTAGAGGTGCTAACACAGTATCATCACCTTCATCCTAAAGCTCAAAGCACTTTCTTTCCTAACATACTTTTTCTTTTGTCCTAGAAAACCTGATGTGTCACTTTCATGGGGGATGAAAACCAAACCATAGACATCCAGTTCCACTTTCACCCATTTTCACCCATCCTGGAGATACAAATACTTATTTTTGTGTCTTTCCTGCTAATGTATATTGGCAGTCTCACTGGTAATGCCACAATCTTTCTCACTGTCTGGGCAGAGTGTTCACTCCACACTCCCATGTACTTCTTCCTGGCCAACCTGGCAGTTCTGGAGATCTTTTACTCTTCCACTGTGGCCCCTCTCGCTTTGGTCAACCTCCTGACCATGGGGAGAATACCCATCTCTTTCACTGGCTGTGGCACACAGATGTTCTTCTTTGTCTTTCTGGGCAGTGCTGACTGTATCCTCTTGGGGATCATGGCTTATGATCGGTTTGTAGCTATTCGGGATCCCCTGCGTTACACCCTCATCATGAGATGGCAGCTGTGTGCCCAGCTGGCCACAGGAGCCCTGGTCCTTGGTTTCATTCTAGCCTTACAACTAACGGCTCTGATTTTCCACCTGCCATTTTGCGGCCAAAACAGAATCACTCACTTCTACTGTGACGTACTCCCGATCTTGCGGCTGGCCTGTGGAGATACCCGAATGCAAGAAGCCATGATCTTCATTGTCAGTGTCATCATCCTTACTATTCCCTTTTCCCTGATCTCCATCTCATACATCTTCATTGTGGGTGCCATTTTGAAGATCCGCTCCGCAGAGGGGCGGCACAAGGCCTTCTCTACCTGCTCTTCTCATCTGACCGTGGTTCTGCTCCAGTATGGCTGCTGTAGCCTGATCTATTTACGCCCCAGCTCTAGCTACAACCCAGAAATGGGCCGTGTGGTGTCTGTTGTCTACACCTTTGTCACTCCCGTCTTGAACCCCTTGATCTACAGTATGAGGAACAAGGAACTGAAGGATGCACTAAATAAGGTAATGAAAAGACATTTGCTGCACTAGGAAATGTGGGGGTTTCTGGGCTCATGTAAATGGCACAAAAGAATTCTTCAGAAAATGATCAACTCGGGGGAACTGATTTACTACTTCCTCAGGCCCCAGTTCCTATTTCTAGCTCCCAAGTATAGAGCAAGCTCCTGAAAGTTAGGTATTAACATTTAAAATAAGAGAAAATTTTTAATGGGTATGTATTTTGTTTTGTTCACTGATCCACCCCCAGTGCCTAAAATGGCTAAAGCAGATAGTCAATACATATTTATTGAATTGATGAATTCCTTCAAGTGATGTCAAAGGACATTCTTCTTTGTTATCTCCTCACAAGGTTATATACTGAGACATGCTGTTAGCATTCCTATATACTCATAGAATAATTACAAGAGGTTCCCTCTAAGAGCACTAATAATTCTTTAAGTTTCCACTCATAAAGCCTTATTTTTCTCCTTTCTATTGACTGAGTCTTGGGAAATGTTTACTGTGACACCCATTAGTGTTGAAAAGTTATAAAAATAATATCTGGAATGTAATAAATATCTGGAACGTGTTGTCATTTCAAAAGTGTAATTTGTGATGTTTCAAAATTATAAACAGTATCTTCACCCCATTCAGAATGGGAAATTTCAAGAAGGGGTCAAGGGACTAACGGTTATTTGGCAGAACTGGTACAAGAACTTCTTTTCTCTGTTCCTGCCAATCTGTCTTATTATGGTTCTACTTTTAAAATAACATTTTTCCTGGGCGTCTGGGTGGCTCAGTTGGTTAAGCGTCTGCCTTCAGCTCCGGTCATGATCTTGGAGTCCCAGGATTGAGTCCCACACTGGGCTCCCTGCTCAGCGGGGAGTCTGCTTCTCCCTCTGACCCTCTCCCCTCATGTTCTCTTTCTCTCTCTGAAATAAATAAAATCTTTAAAAAACATAAAGTAACATTTTTCCATTTTTAAATATAATACACATTGATTTTAGAAAAATTGGGAAACATATAAAAGTAGACAGAAAAAAGTTAAAAATCATTTCTAACCCCACCAATTAAAATAAACCTCAGATAATATTTGGGTACTTTATACATTATGAGTATTATATTTTGAACTTTGGTATCCTGCTTCATTCTCTAACTTGTAATATAAACATCTGCCTTGCTGAAGTAGCCTTCTAAAATATGATTGTCATAACATTTCCGTTTATCCTTATTGGCATTTAAATGGTTACCAGTCTTTCATTATTACAAGTATCACTGTGATAAACATCTTTAAATATGATTCATTGTGTGTTAACTCTAATTACTTCCCTAGGGTTAAAATATTTGAAACCCCTATTTACACACACATTGCCAAATTGCATTCCTGAAGACTACAAATTTATACTCCCAAAAACTATTTACAAAAGTATTTGCCTTATAATTTCATGGTCAACACTGGGCTGGCTTCCTTCCTTTCCTCCCTCTTTCCATTCTTCCCTCCTTCACTCTCTCCCTTCTTCCTTCTTTCTTCCTTCCTTTTCTTTTTCTTTCTTTAGTTTTTCCTTATTTGTCAATTTGGTGGTTTTACAATGGCAACTGTTAATCTTGTTTACATTTAAATAAATTGACCTTTTTATATATTTTATAGCTATTTAAAAACTTTGTGGGTTGGGTCGCCTGGGTGGCTCAGTCAGTTAAGTGTCTGCCTTCAGCTCAGGTCATGATCCCAGGGTCCTGGGATGGAGCCCAGCATCGGGCTCCCTGCTCAGCGGGGAGCCTGCTTCTCCCTCTCCCTCTGATCCTTCTCCCCGCTTGTGCTCTCTCTCTATCCCAAATAAATAAATAAAATCTTTAAAAAAATTTTTTTTCTGTCGATGGACATCTTGGCTCTTTCCAGAGTTTGGCTACTGTAGACATTGCTGCTATAAACATTGGGGTACACATACCCCTTCGGATCCCTACATTTGTATCTTTGGGGTAAATACCCAGTAGTGCAATTGCTGGGTGATAAAGTAGGTTAATACACTATATGTTTAAAAAAAAAGAAAAAAGATAGTAGGAAGGGAAAAATGAAGGGGAGGGAATCGGAGGGGGAGACGAACCATGAGACTATGGACTCTGAGAAACAAACTGAAGGTTCTAGAGGGGAGGGAGTGGAAGTTTGGGTTAGCCTGGTGATGGGTATTAACGAGGGCACATATTGAATGGAGCCCTGGGTGTTATACGCAAACAATGAATCATGGAACACTACATCAAAAACTAATGATGTAATGTATGGTGATTAACATAGAATTAAAAAAAAAATTTTTTTTGTGGGTTTTTCTTAGATGCTTAAAGAATTTTAAGATCTATTTTTAAGTCTTTGTACTTTATTCAATACTTTATGTGTTGAAGATATTTTGAAAGTTTATTTTATACATATATTACATGTTATATATGCTATTTATATATATACTATACAGGTTATTATAGAATTCAGTATTCAAATTTTTGCTTTGTGATTTTTCCATTTTTATAGTAAATAAATTCTGAAAATTTATCCTGAAATCATACAAATATTCATCCATATTTTCTTCTTGCTGCTTTATGTTTAAAATTTTACATGGAACTTTATCATTCTGGAATTTATTGTGTTGTATGCTGTGCTATAAGGCTTTAACTTTTACCTCAAAATAAATAACCAAATGCTTCAGTATAATTTTCAAATCATGTTTCCTTTATCCATTGAATTGAGATATCATCTTTTTCACATAGTAAATACACATTTCTGTCAAGTTCTATTTCTTGGGTGCTTACTCTGGTCCATAAATCAGTCCGTATATTCCTGCACCAACACCACCTTATTTGTACCACTGATATTTTATGATCATATCATATTAGAATCTATCTTTCCAGAAATTTGCCACAGTTAAAAGGTTTGGAGTTTGCCTTCAGACAGGTTGTGGTGGTTTCAAAAAATCCTTTGCTATTCCTCCCTTTACAAGGTCGAGCCTAATCCCCCTCCCTTTTGAGTGTGGGCTATACTTAGTTAACTTACTTCTAGCAAATAGAATGTGGCAGAAGTGATCCCTATGACTTCTCAGACCGGGTCATAGAAGCTACTGTGGTACAGCCTCTCCCTGATTACTCTGGGAGAAGTTGCCATGTTCTGAGAACAGCCAAGAAACTCCAAGGAGAGGTCCATGTGGAGAGAAACTGAGGCCTCTTGCCAACAGCCACATGAGTGCACGGACCCACCTTCAGATGACGGGGCCCTAGCTGACGTTTTGACTGCACTTCCTGAAACACTACGAGCCAGAACCACCTTGCTAAGCTGCTCCTCCTGGAATCCTGACCCTCCAAAGCCTTGTAAGATAGTAAGTGATTTTAGTTTTCAGCGGCTATGTTTTGGAGTAATTTTTTGTGCAGCAATAGATAACATAGCCCCCATTATTGGAATGAACACAGCAATGACTGACAAGCTGCATTTTATGGGGATTTTGCACGCACATGGCCTACATTCCACCATGGAAATCAGGGAATGTCCTTACCAAAGATTTTATAAGCTCCAAGACTGCAAAAATTTCCCAGGTGTCCTTTAATTTTGTCCCATCCTCACACACCATCATATAAACCCAGGTAGTGGTGGTGGTGATGATGACTTTTTAAGGGAAGAAAAATACTTACCTTGATTTGACTTTTGTTTCAAGAGGTCTCCTGGCCTCTCTTATCTAAAAAGCCTTGTCTCCTACTCCTTAGCTCCAATTTTCCAAAATGACCACAATGACATATCCCTTCCCACATGCTCTCCTCCCACTGTGATGCTGACACTCTTTCCGTCCAGAGGTGGGGTCCATCTTTCTTGCCCTTCAATCTGGGTGGGCTTATCGCTACAGCAGAAGTGACACTATGTCACTTTCGAGACTAGGTCCTGACAGGGGATATGCTTCCAACTGGCCCTTATGGGACACTTGTTCTTAAAACCCAGCCACCATGCTGTGAAAAAAGTAAGAAACCACATAGAAAGTCCGTATGTAAGTGCTGAAAACCCCACCGAGGTCTCAGCTGACAGCACCAACTGCCAGGAAGTAAAACTTCAGATGGTTCTAGCAACCACCACGGAGTCAGTCCCAGCTTCAAGCTACAGTACCACATGATGCCACCTGGAGCAAAGATGAGCTGTTCCAATTGTGTCCTGGCCAAACTGCAGATTCATTAGCGAAATAAATCGTTATTGTTTTAACCACTAAATTTGGATGGTCTGTTATGCATATCGAGTAACTACAACATCCCAAGTTAACCATCAAAGTCCAAAATGTCATGTGTTTTACAGTATAAATATCCTATCTCACCAATAGGAAAAAAAAAAAAAAAAGAATACCAGAATGCAAGCATCTCTTCAATCAAAATTGCCCTAAGTGTTAGTTAATAGGTGAGGGAAGCAAGTGTGCCTGAATCATTGTATTTTACATCAGGTTTCTGTGTAATAGAATGCCTCAAGAAGGTAGCTTTTGGAGAATGGTGTTCATGGAATCTGACTAATTTTCATACGTTTTTGAGCGAACCTCTTTCTCTTGCAAGGTTTGCCCAAAGGAAGAGATACAGCCAAGTTCCCCCCAGTATATCAGTCTCAGGGAACAGCCTGGATCTCTTTCCCCAACTGTCTCAAGAAAGGGCCAGAAACTAGAAGCTTACCTACCTTCTCTCACTTAGACAGGGGGAAATACAGAAGTCCAGCTAATGCCCAAAACTGACTACCAGTGAGCCCGAGGCACACGGAACACCAAGGTGTTGGATGGGGAATTAGGCTTTTTAAGCTTTCATAGGATTTCCTCCCTTACTCCCTACCCTTCTACTTAGTCCTCTTCTACCCTGCCCCCATTTCCTTAGCCCCAGTTGTTGCCAGTAAATGGGCAATGATATATTCTGAATGGTATGCTCCCACCCAACCCTGTTCTAGTGATTCTACAGGAACTGTAAGAAACCAAGGCAAAGAGATACTTAAAGGTACTTGAAGACCTGGGCCTTCAAGGTATAGCATGTGAAGACCTCTCCTATGAACCAGGAGGTAGAATCCATTTTTTATTTTGCCAATTCTTCTCTACATATGGGTTTATGATTGAAAAAACTCAAAAATGTTCAAACAATTACTATTCAGTGCTGAAGTAAATGATGTGATAAGAATAAAATGCTGAATGCAAAATATATAGTTTCGGCCTTCCATCACTTATTCTGAGAAGGGCCCAGGAAGGAGGGAATCATCATCCTTTCCTGGGATGTGTAGATAAATGACAAGGGGAATCGTTCCCTGTGCCCCCATCCCTGCCCTGCAATGCTCAAAAAAGCCAAAGGAAATAATGGAAGCAACTATAAGCTCCCCCCAACTCTTACCACAGTTCAGTAACAGAAAAATGTACGAAGAAGCTGGCTTTCTGCTTTTATTTTCCAATGCCATGATCTACCCTGGAAAACGACCATATTTCTCCACCTCTACATGGCAGCCAATCAGTACTACTACTAATACAAGACAGATGTCCCCCCGATGCATTAGTGTCAAGGCCTGGTCAGCACTAAGTTGCCCCACTGGGATCCATAGCAGGAGGGTGGGCCGGCTCCTTCTCACTCATTCTTGACTCTCCTTTTAATGATCCTTCATGATTTCACCTAGTGAAACCTTCTATTTTTCACCTTTGAGTAGTATACGAAATACTTAAATTTTAAAACATTTTCTCATTATACTACCAAAAATCATTTTATTTTTTTAAAGATTTTTTTATTTGAGAGAGAGAGTGCAGGAGCATAGGGGGCAGGGGGGGGCGGGAGGAACAAAGGGAGGAAAGAGAGAGAATCTCAAGCAGACTCCCTGCTGACTGCAGAGCCCGAAGCAGAGCTTGATTTTAAGATCCTGAGATCATGGGGCGCCTGGGTGGCTCAGTTGTTAAGCATCTGCCTTCGGCTCAGGTCATGATCCCAGGGTCCTGGGATCGAGCCCTGCGTCGGGCTCCCTGCTTCTCCCTCTCCCCCTGCTTGTGTTCCCTCTCTCATTGTGTCTGTCAAATAAATAAGTAAAAATCTTTAAAAAAAAAAAAGATCCTGAGATCATGATCTGAGCCAAAATCAAGTCAGACGCTTAACCAACTGAGCGACTCAGGTGCCCCACCAAAAATCATTTTAAATACCCACAATGGTTCACACATACCACATGTGGTAAACTGTAAAATGCCCCCTTCCCCTAAAATGTCCATAGCTTAATCCCCAGAACCCATGATATGTTACTTTATATGGTAAAGGGGATTTTGCAGATGGGATTGAGGATTTTGAGATGGGGAGATTATCCTGGATTATCCAGATGTCCCTACTGTTATCACAGTCTTTATAAGAGGGAAGCAGGAGGGTGGGAGAGAAAAATGTCGTAACAGAAGGAGAGGATGAGAGGAAGAGTTTGAAAGATGCTTGGCTGCTGGCTTTGAAAATGGGAGGATGGGGCTATAAGCCAAGGAATGCAAGCAACCTCTAGAAGCTAAGAACAGGTAAGGAAACAGATTCTCTCTTAGAACCTCCAGGAGGAACACAGTACTGTAACTTTGCTGGCTTCATGAAAAATTACCTTCTGGGCAGTCCATCACTCTTTCTCCTTCTCTATAACACTTTGCATTCATGTTTAATGTCTTAAAGCAATGATTCTCAAAGCAGAACCAGTGGCATCAGCATCACCTGGAATTTGTTATAAATGCAGTTAATTCTCAGGTCCTATTTCAGACCTACTGAATCAGAAACTTTGGGGATGAGGCCCAGCAGTGTTTTAATTAGCACTCCTGATGAGGCAGAGAACGACTGACTTAGAGTTGCACATTACTTAATGAAAATTAATGCCATCTAAAAGAGTCTCACAAGAAAATGGATTGTTTTACCTCAATTTTTTTAAAAGAATGTATAGAGCCTATAAATACCACAAGGGATTATTTGTAGCTTTTGGAGAAAGGACAGACGGCGCTAAAGAAAACTCAGTGGCTTTGTCTAACTGATGCCCTCTCTCATCTGTCAAAGCCTCTTCTACCTACCTGGCATGCAAGAGAGACTTTTCTTTCACCCACCCAAAAGGACACTCTCCAGAGGCATCATACCTTATTTTAAAGAATCACTTGTGAGAGAACTTGTACCCACCCCATCTTATTAAAGGATCTATTACACACACACACACAAAAAAAAAATGCATTATTCTCTTAAAGGAACTCTCAATCTCCCTCACAAACAGGTGTTAGGTGAGAAAAAATGGATAATTTTGTTAATCCTCTGTATGACACCATGACTTCTGTTTCTTTAAATACTGCGTATTATTTCTTTCTTTCTCACGTTTACCCACTTCATTTATATTCAGACTTTCCTATTTTCCTTTATAAACTGCTTTAGCTATGTCCTGAAAGTCTTAATATGTTTTATCATTCAGTTCTAAACATTTTCTGCTTGCCATTTTATTTTCTTAAGTAGTCCATGAATTAGAGATGTTTCTTTTTAACGTCTGATTTCTAACACAGTGATGAGAAATATGATTTGTATCAAGGATTAGCAAACATTTTCCATAAAGAGCCAGTTAGTAAATATTTTAGGCTTTGCTTGCTTAATGGTCTCCACTCTAAGTACTAATCTCTGCCTTCATTGCCCTAAAGCAACCAAAGACAATTTATAAATAAATGAGAGTGACTATTCCAACAAAACTTAAAAAGGCAGGCAACGGGCCTGATTCAGCCAGGAGTCATAGTTTCCAACCCCTGGTCCATATAGTACAGATTCTTTGGTCATTGTTAGGACTTGCTGTTACCTAATACTGTTTTGTAATGTTCAGTGCATGCCTGAAACCCAACAATCATCTTATCCTCCGCCTGCTACTCTTCTTTAAGGTTCAGGCCTGGTCCCCATAAGCACTTGCTTTTGTTAAATTGTCACAGTGCTTCAGATACTAGGTTTTTGGAATCAAAGAGGCCCCAGTTGCCAGCTTTGCTACTTGCCATTGGGTTGTTTGGGGCAAATTACTTAACATCTCTAATCCTCTGGTTCCTCACTTACAAAATAGAGAAAATAATAGTACCTACCTCGTGGGGTTGGCATAAGGAAGGATTTAATGAGATAATCCATATACAGCACATAGCAGAATGCCAGGCAGATTTCAACCATTATTAGTAACATTAACATCATCATGCCATTGAACCACTACTCTGTGAGGCAGGTACCATTAAACCCATTTTACAAAGAAATTACGGCTCAGAGATGTTTAGACAACTTGCCCAAAATCTGATGGGCAGTGACAAAGCACCGATTCCCACCCAGAACTTCTATTTCCAAATCCAAAGTGTCCAGACTCAGACTCTGATTAGCATGTGAGGAATTTACTGTATGCCATTCCTAGGCCAGGCTGCATTTTCAGACACGCGGAGAAAGGAGTTGCGAAATGCACAGGAATTAATTCTTCGCGGTTGAAGTTTAGTCCTTACGGGAAAAGAGAGAGTGCCGTGAGCGCAACGGGCCGAAAGGGCCTGGGCGGTGCCAGCACAGGTCGCGAACCCTCAGACTCCCGGAACCAGGGTGCGGAGGCTTATAACCAGGACAAACTCTTTCCTGGGCGCAGTCCGCTCGGGAGGTGGTGTCCCCCAGCCGGGGTGGCGCTCCGCGGCCTCGATGACCTTGCTGCCCACGGCCGCGCTGCCCTTGCTGGCTCCCCCGCGCCACGTGCCCGGAGCGCCTGGCGCCTAAAAATATCACCCTGGTTGAACCTCCCGGAACAAGACTCCGCTTTTTATAAAAACCGGGCGCCGTCATCACCTCGAGACACATAAATCACAGCCCCGACCTGCTGTGGATTCAGCGGGTGACGTGCCGCTCAAAGTGGCGACGAATTCAGCCCCTTTCGATGACCTGCACCTGCCGGGCTTTTCCCCCTCTACTCCGCGCACAGGGTGTATCGCGAGGACAGCCGAGCCCCCCGATGACCGTGCTGGTCGCTGGAAAAACAGCCCAGGAACCTCCATTTCTCCCAGCCCGGGCTCAGCCTGGGTCTCTCCAAAGCCACATCCTGTGACAATCACAGGGGTTTTCTCCGCCCCGTCGGTGACGGAAAACTCGTGATTCGGACCTGAGCGCGGGGCGGGCGCAAAAAAGCCGGGGGCGGAGCTGCGAGTCCGGCTCGCGAGGAAGCCCCCGACGGGCGGCGCGTGCGCAGTCTCTCTCCACGGGACCTCCTTCCCGCCGCTGACACTAGGAAGCGGGACGCGAAATCTGTCCCCGCGCAGCCGCCGCGCAGGGCGCCGACCGGGGCGGCCGCCCTCCCCGAGGCGCGCCTGTGCACGTTCCCACGCACGCTCCGGCGTACGGCGGCGGCCAGGGGTCGCGAGCCGGTGGAGGACCCGCGCGTGGAGGACCGGGGAGTCAGCGCTTCTTCCCTCCCTCCCCCACTCCCCTCCCCGCTCCCTCCCCCCTCCCCAAGAATGTTCCGCTACGAGGTGAGCTCTTGCGACCGGAAGTGACCCCTCCCTCCCTCCCGCGCCCCCTTTCCTCTCTCACCCCCCGCGCGTCCGTCCCGCGCCCCTGGGGAAGGAGGGGCTGGCAGCGGGACCCCGGGGACCGAGTAGAACGCGTGGGGCCTGGGGTCGCGGGTTTAATCCGAAGGCGGTGAGCCGGCTCCAAGGGGCGGGACTGTCCTATCAGTGGCCGCTGGGGAGAGTTGGCCTCTGTTTTGGGGTGGGGAGCGTCCGTTAAGTGCTGTAACCAGACCATCCCCCACCCCCACCCCGGGAGAAGCCGCGGAGGGGAGAGCGTTGCACCCACCCCCTGGCTCTTCTTGAGGGAGAGTCTCCCAGGAAAGCCTAGAGTCACGTTTCCCGCCCTGGACCCGGAACCAGCTCCCCTCCAGTTACACACACACCCGTCCGCACGGGCACCCAGCGGGGGGGGGGGGGGGGGCTGGACTTGCCCTTTACTGAGGCCCGAGACTGTTTACCAAAGAGGGCTCCGAGTTGGGAGGGGGCGTGTCCCGCGGAAGTTCTGGGCGAGTGGAGGGAGACGTGGGTTTGGTGACCATCCCGGGAATGTAGCAATAGTCGAGAGTCCTGACCTGCCACTAACTCACTGTATGACCTTGAGCTACTCTTAGTCTCCGGCTATAAAGTTTCTAGATTTGTAGACTGAAAGGGCTGCTCTGGGTGATCCTTAAGAGTCTTTATAATTTAAAAAAGCAGTGATTTGGTTAAGTAGATCTTTGTGATTTGGAAAGGAGTGCAGCTAGAAGTTGCCTCTGCTGTGGAGGCAGTTGTATGCCTGCTTTGTGGAAGTTTGGAAGGGCTTAAGACGGGTAGAATGGCCTTTCGGCCTAACCTTGCTTTTGGGAAAGCCTATTTAAGGAGGTTGCCTGGCAAGGTGTATCACAGACCTGCCTGTTGATACGTGGTATTGTGATTCTGAGTCTTTGCAAACTGGGGACACATGTACTTGATAGGAATGGTTCAAGACCAAACTGACTTGATGTAAACATGGAGATGATGGGGTGCAGTGGGCAGAGTTGCCAAAAGAAAAGAGAACTTGGAAAATAAGAAATTAGTTGAAAACTGAAGTGGAGCGGGGTAATATTTAAAATAGAACAGACCTAAATTATTGCGGTGATAACTAGCATTGTTTAGCAATCTATAATCTTTGCCAAATCTTTGCCTCATTTAATCCTCGCAACTCTCTAAGGTATCATCCCTTTGTTACCACTCAGACCCTAACACAGAGCTGGAGACAGTAGGTACTTAAGAGGTATTTAATGAGTTAACCAGAATATGACTTAATCAGGTTTGCACCACTTGTAAGAATGGGGCCAAAACTTGAACTCACCATATCACAGCTTTTCCAGAGTTCACTTAATTGGGGTTGAAAATTTAGCTTTCTGTTTCATCACCAGAGTTTGGGCCTACAGAAAACAGAACAGGGGGAAATGAAGAGAAAGCTTTAAAAGGACATAATAGTTGAAATTTTGACATGAAAATGAGGAACATGATACTTTTGTTGAAAAGTATACATAAAACTCAAAATAATGATAAAGTGTGCATTTTGAGTTGTCATTACTATTCTAACCAGTGATGTCAAGAAAGTTGGGGGCCTAATTCCTTGGTTGCGTGAAGAAATACTACTAGTAGGTTCTTGATAGAGAAATGGAGTGTTTGGGAAAAGAGAAACTGAAAGAAGATACTGCCATTTTCCAATGTCAGTAAAATTGGGGGTAGAAAAAATGCTGTCTTTATAAGAGGTCATAAGCTATTCTGATCATTGGGAAGATAAAATGAACATTTTTTAGATGAAGGTGTGAACTTCATGAATAGATAATCTCTTTTCTCTTTTTTTTAGTCTTTAGAGGATTGTCCTCTGGATGAAGATGAAGATGCATTTCAGGGCTTGGGAGAAGAAGATGAAGAGATTGATCAATTCAATGATGATACATTTGGGTCAGGTGCCGTTGGTAAGTGACATCTTTCTCTTATAATGTCATCTTGGTCTCTTGCTCTTCAAATGTTCCTTTTTGTAAGTGCTTTGTCTTAGTAGGAGTAACTACATTCACAAATTTAGCAAAATATTCTATTCTTGGTCTCAGAATAGTTCAGTCTTCACTGGAAGCATCTATCTCAATCCCCTGGGCCCCTTTTTTGCCTCATTTATGTATAAAACCCAGATGTTCTCTGAGCCCTGTGCCTTCCAGCTATATTATCTATGGCTCTAGGTTGATGCTATAAGGCATGCAAATGGTTAGACAAGTAGACATCTTATAAAGATTTAAAATAATCCTAGAAGAAGGAAATTTTAATTTGTGGAACATGTAACTTTTGGAAAACTAGTAGACTAAAAGAAAACTTGGACTTGGGTGTGTATGTTTTAAAACTCAGTTAACCATTGATGTATTGCATGACCCCGCTATTGCCTTACATAGTATCATCAATAAAATAAAAAGAATTTTATTCTAAGAATTGTGGTATAGGAAGTCTTCTTAAGTTAGAAAAGTGTTGTGCACAGATGAAATTTTCTCATCCCAAGATGTAGATAAATATTTTAGGAGTTGTTAAAGGGTAAAAAAATTAAAGAGCCAGACTAAACTTAACATGGCTCAGAGTTACAATAATCTAAAATGGGAAACTTAGGCAACAGTTTTGTATGGTAAAGTTTGAGAATTAGAGATCCTAGAGCAAATATACTAATAAAATGTATTTTCAAAAAAGAAGTAGGTAAGAGTTAATGCAAATATTTTTGCTTTAACCATTGGTGTTGAAAAGTAGCAATAACTGTTTCTGTTGGGATGTGTAAATATGTGTGATTTCTTTGGAATCAGCATTTCTGTCTATGCAGCAAATATTCAAAGTTAAGTAGCAAGAGGAAATTTCACAATAGTGACTGATCTTAAGATGTTGAATATCAAAAACAAAAGGTCTTAAAGGTGTGATAATGGTTACTCATTTTGCAATGATGTGAGTAGCTTGAATTTACTAAAACTTAGATTGAGCTGAATTAACTGGAAAAAATGAGAAAGCATAGTATTGTTAGTCAAGGTTTGCAAAATTCAGTAGAGATTAAAACTGCCACTATCAGGAGCAGCAAGAGAAGCACTTAAGGTAGAAGCGAGACTGATTACAGAAGGAAACCAAAGACCTTTTGGATCATAGCCATAGTTTAGGAGATGAGAGCCTCCAAGAGGATGACATGATCTAAGATGCTGTTCTCTCTCCATGGAGATCACTGGGAAAGAGATGCAGAATAGAATTGCAAATGCAAGGAACTGATGCGAATTGCAAATTGTTTTTGGAAGTTAGTTTAGTAATAACCTGTAGGATACAATAGAAGTTACATTGTGTGCTTGTTTCTAGAGCTCCTTTTCTTTTAAAGTATTGTACTGAATGTTATTTTTTTTTATTTTTTTTTATTTTTTTTTTTAAAGATTTATTTATTTATTTGACAGAGAGAGACATAGCGAGAGCAGGAACACAAGCAGGGGGAGTGGGAGAGGGAGAAGCAGGCTTCCCGCTGAGCAGGGAGCCCGATGTGGGACTCGATCCCAGGACCCTGGGATCATGACCTGAGCCGAAGGCAGACGCTTAACGACTGAGCCACCCAGGCGCCCCGAATGTTATTATTTTTTTAGCAAATTCCTCAGGATTAAATAAAGTTGATGGAATTGATCTAGAGATATTATATTAAAATGAGATGGCATACTAAGATGTCCTCAGTTTTGAACCTGGACAGAAGAGAAATAGTCTCATCTCTTCTCATTGACTTCCAGCATGCTATGGACAATCTTTTTCTGCTTCTGTGTTCCTCACAAGTTGGGGAAAATATTGCCTTAAAAGGACATTAGAGTGTACAAAACTGTATGCGATATAGTGGGAAAAAGAAAAGTTCACACACGTTGAAAAAGCCCCTAGGGTTACATGGTAAAAGAACAGGTAGTAAGAAGTAAAGGCAGTGAAGTAGCATATGGTTAGCCCACTTTGTACCCTAGGGCGTAAGTGATTAAGAAAGACTTTTCTTGGTCAACAAAGTTTATAATGGAGAAAAGATTTCCAAATATGAATCCTTATAATATATACGAATTATAAAGTTAAAATCTTTCTTGGGAGAGAGAGAGAGAGTCTGCGTATGCACACGTGTTGGGGGGTAAAGGGAGAGAGAGAATCTTAAACAGGCTCCATGCTCAGTGCGGAGCCCAATGCAGGGCTCGATCTCAGGACCCTGAGCCAAAATCAAGAGTTGGACACTTAACTGACTGAGCCACCCAAGTGCCCCTAAAGTTAAAATCTTAATTCTTCAGGGGCGCCTGGGTGGCTCAGTCGGTTGAGTGTCTGATTTCGGCACAGGTCCTGATCTCAGGGTCCTGGAACCAAGTCCCGTGGCTGGCTCCCTGTTCAGTGGAGAGTCTGCTTGGTCTGCTTGTCCCTCTTCCTCTACCCTCCCCCAACTCCGCACCTGCCCCCCCCCCCCGCACTCATGCTCTCCACACTTGTGCATGTGTGCGAGCTCTCTCTCTCTCTCAAATAAATAAGTAAAATCTTTTTTAAAAAAAAACTTAATTCTTCATAATATCTTGATATAAATATTGTACAGATTTATTTACTAAAAAAAATTGCTAAGTCAACTTGTGATTTGTTTAATGTACCATACAGGTAGATAGACAGCTGGTGTAAAGAATTTAAACCAGGAGGTAAAATGTCAGACCTTTGACATATGTTATGGTTTGATAGTTTTTAACTCAAAGAGTGGGTGTTTTGAATGATACTTGTTAGTAGTTATTTTAAGTCACTGGCTACTAATGCTCTGATGTCATCTTTCCTTAAGAAACTAGTCCTTGGGCGCCTGGGTGGCTCAGTTGGTTAAGCGACTGCCTTTGGCTCAGGTCATGATCCTGGAGTCCCAGGATCGAGTCCTGCATCGGGCTCCCTGCTCAGCAGGGAGTCTCCTTCTCCCTCTGACCCTCCCCTCTCACGTGCTCTCTCTCTCATTCTCTCTGAAATAAATAAATAAAATCTTAAAAAAAAAAAAAAAAAAAAACTAGTCCTTGTCTTCTCCATGGAAAAATGTTTACATCATCTTAGAGCAGTAAATGGTCACGGTAATCTCAACTCATTCTCTAAAAATAAAAGTTTACACTTACACAGTGCTTATTATCTGCTAGGCACCATTCTAAGTGTTTTATATTTATTATTAATCCTCACAACCCAGTGAGGTAGGTACTATTATTATCCTCATTTTAACAAATGAGGAAGGAAAGTATGAGAGAGGTGAAGTAATTATAAATACAATCAGGGTAAACTACCAGTTATGTTTAAACAAAAGTCCTTGAGGAATCTCTCAGAATCTCCTACCTCTGCTTGGAAGGGGTCCCCATTCTTTCCACTTCCCTTTTATTGATAGCTGCTGTAATCTTTAGGGACTTAGGTTGCCTTAAAATTAAATCACCTGTACTTCCTTTTCATGTTGTGTGTACTCAGAAATATTCCTGAGATAGACAGCAGCTGGTGGGGGAGGGTGTGTGTGGGTGGATTCAGTAACCTGTCACATCAGGGTATAAATTAATTAGTTGAAGGAAAACAAATACTACTTTTTCTTCATTTCTCTGGTATTCCTTTGCCTGCCCTTTATCATTCTAACCATTGTGGATCGAGGTCAAGCGTTGGCATATCTAAGTAACTTTATTTTTAGGTCATTTGAAAAAGATAAGAGTGAAGTATCCTCTAATGGTAAGGATGTGTGATCTCTTGGCATATTGCTTCACATGAGTTTTCACAAGAGCAAGGAAAACCTAAAATGATAATGATGGGATTCTGTGGCATAGATTCCTTTGCTTACATGTTTGAAACAGTAACAGTCAATTCACAACAGAGCCGTTCTCACAGAATATGGCTATTTAAGCAGTGTTTTTAAATTAAGGACAGGGCGCCTGGGTGGCTCAGTTGGTTGAGCGACTGCCTTCAGCTCAGGTCATGATCCTGGAGTCCTGGGATCGAGTCCTGCATCGGGCTCCCTGCTCAGCAGGGAGTCTTCTTCTCCCTCTGCCCCTCCCCCCTCTCATGTGCTCGCTCTCTCTCTCTCTCTCTCATTCTCTCTCTCAAATAAATAAAATCTTAAAAAAAAAAAATTAATTAATTAATTAATTAAGGACAAACTATTCATCTTTGGTAGGATCTGATAAACTTAGTAAGCACGAGTATGGGACGTGGTGAATGAAGACAACGCAAGTTTAAGAACTCTTCTGCATTAGAGCAAACCACTAACAAATTAACTTCTTAAATTGGGGAAATAAATGTAAAAAAAAAAAATCCCCTCATTCAGGATTATAGAGTCCCCATTTTTTTGGCATCACTGAGTTAGTGAAATTGCAACAAACAATCTATCCTTTAAAAACGTGCTCAGCTTACTCTTCCTTAGCAAAGATGACACAAATATTAATGTCACAATTGATTTATTTATTTTTTTAATTTAAATTCAATTAGCCAACATATAGTACATCATTAGTTTTTGATGTAGTGTTCAGTGATTCATTAGTTGCATATAACACCCAGTACAATTGATTTTTAATAACACTAATCTTTAAGAATATTTTTCCAGATAACTGATAATTTAAATTAATACTGTAGTTTTCATCTAAAGTGAGTTTTTTTCTTTACCACAAATAGTACATTCAAATATACCACAGTGCCCAAAGACTAGACAGTGGTTCTCATCATACCAGATTATACATCTGGAAGTCTCCCTTCACTTGCTTTTTGGATCACTAGTGTTATGTGATACATTGTTATGAAATAAAAATAATGAATTTTAAGGATTTAAGGGACTTAGCCTACTTAATAAATATTTGCGTAAGATGTTAAGATATATATAATACTACGGTATTAATCATTACATTGAAAATTTGCAAATAATCCAAATTTCCATCAGTAAGAGATAAGTTAGATTAGTATATCAATAGAATAGAATCTTAAACAGCATTAAAAAGAATGAGATAATGTTATCAATAGTTACATGCAAGTGTATGTACATGAAAAGTGTCCAAGATGGATTGCTTAAATAAAAAGAAACAAGTTAAACTTTATGGTATGCATTTTGAAAAACTTAACATACCTGTAGAATTCTGGGGAACTTTCTAAGTTACATATTTTTGTGATGTTTAAATTTTTAATTAATGTGTATTTTCTTTGTAAGCAGGAAAAAAGATAATTTTAACAAGTTGTACATGAGCCCCTCAGAAAATTGTCAATAAATCTAAATCTTTTTTTTTTTTTTTTTTAAGTGGCTACCATTTATTATACCCTTCGTGTATACCAGGCACCTTTTTCTTTTCTTGTTACGGTGCTTCCAGTTCTTTCCCCTTTTTTTTAATGAGGTATATAGAGAAATTATGTGAGAAGGATTGCCACTGAGGACACTTGCAGAAAGAATTCTGTGTTTTTATGTTAGTTATAAAGAGAATCATCGGGGTGCCTGGGTGACGCAGTCAGTTAAGTGTCTGCCTTTGGCTCAGGTCATGATCCCCGGGTCCAGTCCTGCATGGGGCTCCCTGCTCAACAGGGAGTCTGCTTCTCCCTCTGCCTCTGCCCCTGCTTATGCACGCTCTCTCTCTCTCTCTCTGACAAATAAAATCTTAAAAAAAGAGAATGATCTGTTATCCCTTTCTGTTGAATTTTATAGGGCATAAAGAACGAAACTAAGAATAAAGTATATAGGAATACATGGGGTTTTGTGAGTTTGAAAGTCTTGCATGTTTAGATGAGGTGAAGATAGCATTAAAATGAAAAGATTATTTAGGGAAAGCTTCCATGAGGAGGGAAAGATAATCTGAGTTTGAATGCCAAAAGGAGCAAAATAGTGCGTAGAGCTTTTCCAGTGGAAGCAGAATGGAGCGATGAGACGGAGGAGCACTAGAATGACAGAGTGATGGAAATAAGGTCTAGTTTTGAGAAGCTGATGGAGGGCTGTGAAGATTTTTACCAGGACTCAAAACTAAAGCTGCATCGGCATACAGAGTGAGAAAACAAGCGAGCGCCCGTGCTGCAGACTGTATAGGAGTGTGCAGGGATAGCCAGGGTGGTGTTAACGTGGAAGAGGACCGGACCCAGGTCCGGGTCACCATCACCTTCGCCCCAGCCGTAGCTGCAGTAGCTGCCCGGCAGGCCTCCATGCTTCCAGTGTTTCTGCTCCTTTCCCCACTCATCCCCCACATCCCGAATCTGTTCTCAATAAAGCAACCAGACTGTTTCTGTCAAAAAGTCAAGCCATATCCAAACCTCCAGTGGCCCCCCATTTCAGTCAGAGTGACCCAAAAGGCCCAAAAGGAGCTCCCTCCTACTGCCTACTTGGCCTCATTTTTTTCCTGCTCTTCCTCCTTGATCATTCCAGTCCAGACACATCCTTGCTGTCTCTCAAAATCATCACTCGTCTTTAAGTCCTTTCTACAGACTGTCCCTCTGTGTGGAACACTTTTCTCCCAGATAATCCACATGGCTAACTATCTTACCCTTGAATCTTTGCTCAGATGTCACCCTCACAATGAGGTGTACCTCTGACGATCCCATTTAAAGTTTTCAACCTGCTTTTCCTCCATATGCCTATAGCATTTCATTTCCTGATATAGTATCTAATTTACTTATTTGTTAAATTTATTGTCTATTATCTGTCTCTTCCCTGCTTGAAGGAAAGTTGCAGGAGGCCAGGGATCTTTTTTTTTTTCCCAAAGATTTTATTTATTTATTTGACAGACACAGCGAGAGAGGGAACATAAGCAGGGGGAGTCGGAGAGGGAGAAGCAGGCCTCCCGCGAAGCAGGTAGCCTGATGCGGGGCTCGATCCCAGGACCCTGGGACCACGACCCCAGCCGAAGGCAGACGCCCAACGACTGAGCCACCCAGGCGCCCCGGAGGCCAGGGATCTTTATGTCTTTTGTACACTGATCTATCCCATGTCCCTAAAACGTTAACACATAATAGGTGCTCAACACATATTAATTGAATGAGATAAATGGATTTGAGAGCTTGTAAAGAAGATGGCAGGTATAATCTAAAAGAACGTGTATGCTAATGCAGTGAGTTTTAACTTTTTTGCCTGATATGTCATAGACTCTCAAAACCAGGGATGCCTGGGTGACTCATTAGTTAAGCGTCTGCCTTCGGCTCAGGTCATGATCCTAGGATCCTGGGATCGAGTCCCTCATCGGGCTCCTTGCTCAGTGGGGAGCCTGCTTCTTCCTCTGCCTGCCACTCCCCCTGCTTGTGCGCTCGCACACACTCTCTCTCTCTGACAAATAAATAAAATCTTCAGGGAAAAAAAAAAAAAGAGGGCGCCTGGGTGGCTCAGTTGGTTAAGCGACTGCCTTCAGCTCAGGTCGTGATCCTGGAGTCCCGGGATCGAGTCCCGCATCAGGCTCCCTGCTCGGCGGGGAGTCTGCTTCTCCCTCTGACCCTCCCCCCTCTCATGCTCTCTCTCTCTCATTCTCTCTCTCAAATAAATAAATAAAATCTTTAAAAAAAAAAAAAAAAAAAAGAATCTCAAAACCAACAGGTTGTTGTGTACATACCTATCACCAGTTTAGAAATTGTTTTCAGAATACGGTTTGGATGCCACTGGTAACGTATTAAGCTTTATCACTGTAAGTGCTTGAGTTATATTCCTGGTATGATGTTATTAGTCCTTAATAGTGAAAAGCCCACTTTCCTATGCCCCTTAGTTTAACTCTTATTTCATGTCTCTAAGTGGAAATTTACTATCTTCTGAAGTTAGAATCGTTCATTTGGTTAACAGAAGAATTTCATAAAACTTCTAGTCTCAGTATGAACTATATTTCTTATGATTTCCTTACAGATGATGATTGGCAGGAAGCACATGAGCGCCTGGCTGAATTGGAAGAGAAGCTGCCGGCAGTTAATGAACAAACAGGCAATGGAGAAAGGGATGAGATGGACTTGTTGGGTGACCATGAGGAGAATCTGGCAGAAAGGCTCAGTAAGATGGTGATTGAAAATGAGCTAGAAGATCCAGCTATCATGAGGGCAGTGCAGACCAGGCCAGTTCTGCAAGTGAGTAAGTTACTCTGATTTGAGAACTATCACAAACTAGTAATTAAGGTAAAGTATTGAGCTGTGCCATTTTGTTTCATCTGCTACCCTGAGAAACTTGCATATACCATAGAAAACTGTTAATATAATTCCTGATCACAGCAGTTGAAGGTAGGGAATAATGTATATTCTGGAACACTATAATTTCGTCTTCTCAAGCAGTTGAGACTCTTTCGGAGCCTTGTTCACCGAAAGCAGGTAAATTGTCCAGAAAGCTCTCACTATTCCATACTTTGTGTGTTTTCCTTTTTTGTTAGCCCCAACCAGGAAGTCTCAATTCCAGCATCTGGGATGGATCTGAAGTTCTGAGACGAATCCGAGGGCCACTGATTGCTCAGGTATTAAACATTTTCTCTTTATACGAATTCCTAGTATCCGAAAACTCCTGTCTTGATCCTTTCCTTACTGAAACAATGTATAGATGTATATCATTTGCCGTTATGTTGATTACTTAACCCAGTGCTCATAGCTGTACTGGTTGATTGTACACTTACTCAGCCTCCAGGCAATGCTCACTTGACTGTGCTTTATTTTGAAAGGCTGAAAGGGAGCCATTAGAATTCAGATTTATTAGCTTATAATTCAAATTTCTTAAGTCGTTTCTAGGCAAAACCACAGGAATGGAGACCAGATCAGTATCTACCAATGGTTGGAGGTGGTGGGAGGGCTTGACTGCTAAGGGACACTACAGTAGGAGTTTGGGGAGTAACCAAACTGCTCTGTTCTTGATCATGGCAGTAGATCCATGAATCTATGTATTTATCAAAATTCAGAGGAGTGTACACCAAAGAGAGGGAATGTTACTGGATGTGAAATAAAATTTAAAAATAATTTCTCAAGATGATTTTGGCATCTGTACAGATTACTAAAACATTTTAAGGTGGCTATGGGCTAATTTTCTCTCTCTCTCTCTCTCTTTTTTTTTTTTTAACTATTTCCTCAATTAGGAAATGCCTACGGTGTCTGTATTAGAATATGCCCTGCCTCAGAGGCCCCCACAGGGTCCAGAAGATGATCGAGACCTTTCTGAGCGCGCATTACCACGGCGGTCAACTTCACCTATCATTGGGAGTCCTCCTGTTAGAGCTGTCCCCATAGGCACCCCACCTAAGCAGATGGCTGTACCCAGCTTCAACCAACAGGTACCTCTCATTAACAGGCACTCAGCCCAGGATATTGGGAATCTGGGCAAAATTATTTGGGAAGTTGGCAATGCTGGGAGGAGGGTGGAAGTTTTGGGTAGGCATTAGATGAGAAAGAGAAATAGCCAATTAGAGGAGAAGGTAGTACAAATAAGAGACACATTCCCTAATGCCCTTTGCTGGTGCTGCTCCTGTTGCTGCTGCCTTTTAACTGGGGGAGAAAAAGGGTAGTTAGCCACATGTAGTGTATATATCCTTTTCCAAGTGTTTTGCTGGCTGCCCACAACATTGGCAGAGAGGTAACTGACAGCCGGGGGGAGTGGGGACACACAGCATTGTCCACATCCCTTTTTACCTTTAAGATATCCCTGCTTTCCCTAGAGCCTGTGCAGTCCTGTTCCATAGACTTTCCTCCACCTGAAACCAGCAGCTGAAAAGGAAGGCCAATTTGGAAGGTATGGGGGGAGGGTGGTGTTGGTATGGCCTAGTTAGGCTCAGTATTCTATGAAACGGTGGAGTCACAATGTATCACAAAAGAGCTGAGCATGGCGGCCATATCACAGGGGCTTCAGAATAGGACTTAGTTAATCCTCCAGCTTTCTTATCATTCCTTCTCCCTCACTGCTACCAAAATAATATCCTCTTGCAGAGAATTTGCAAGTCAGAATATCTGTTGGTACCTCCCTCAGATAGCATGGAAGGGTGGGGATAACTGGAGAATTAGCTAAATCTTCCTCAGTTACAAGTGGCACGGTGCTTGGTGTTTACGAGAGGAAGTGACCAAAGGTTCTTATGTGAACCCATAGCCGTAGCGATTTGCTTAGAAGTAGGGCTTTGCATTGAGTTCTGTGTCTCTACCAGTACTTGAGGGGAGGGAGTGTAGGTGGAGGAAAAACTGACTTCATTGAGTGTAGTTGTGTATATATTTGTCCTGATAGATCCTGTGTCCGAAGCCTGTCCATGTCCGACCCCCGATGCCACCGCGTTATCCTGCTCCCTATGGTGAGAGAGTGTCTCCAAACCAGCTCTGCAGTGTCCCGGTATGTCCCTTCACAACCTGATGAAAACGTGCAGCATATGGTTCCTGATCGCTACCAGTATATAGACATCTCTATATTAGGTGTGCTTTTTATAGTCTCCATACTTGAATTTCTGGATCTTACGGTCCCCAGGTCAGAAGGCATGGTTCATCATGTTCAGTTGTTTCATACCTGAGTTGGGTTTTTTTTATCTTTAAAAATTCACACCCAGCATGGTCATCTGGTTTCCTGCTATTTCATTCCCTCATCCTACCGCCTCCTTCTTCAGGTGACATGATCATAGTACTTCCTGATTTCTAGCATTGCTCTCTTTCATATTCCTTCCATAGACAGCTTGATGATACAGTTTGAGCATTTTTATATCCAAGTTTATGCTGTATTCCTACTAGATTCCTTTATTATATCGATTTACCTATTTCACAGACTGTGTATAATTTTTTGTCTTTTTTTTTTTTTTCTTAGAATTCTTCCCTACTCGGTCACCCTTTCCCTCCTAATGTTCCTCCTGTTCTCAGCCCTCTCCAGAGAGCACAGCTTCTTGGAGGAGCACAGGTAAGCCTGTGATGAGCCAAACCCATGAAGAGCTCTCTTGCTTTCCTAACATTCATAGGTGATCTCTCTCTTGGCTGTTAATCAGGCTCTACTGCCTCTCATTTTTTCCTTCACTTTTTCAAATTATTGATGGAAACAGTATTCACTTTTCTGTGGATAAAAGCAAGAGGCCTTGCTGATTCACTAAATCTGAGATCTTGTTCCTCTTTCTAGCTACCGCCTGGACGGATGTCTCCCAGCCAGTTTGCACGGGTCCCTGGATTTGTTGGTAGTCCGCTTGCTGCCATGAATCCCAAGTTGCTGCAAGGGCGAGTAGGGCAGGTGCTTCCCCCAGCACCCGGCTTCCGTGCCTTCTTTAGTGCTGCGCCCCCTGCCGCTCCGCCGCCTCCGCCCCAGCACTCCCCTGGCCCAGGGCCGCACCTGCAAAACCTAAGGTGTGCAAACTAATGCCACTGTTGACCCATCAGTCGCCCAAGGCTCTTTGTCAGTGAGGCCTCCATGTCTGCAAGGGGTGTGTTTTGAGATGTTACTCGATAATCTACTCATCAAACACAAAAATGTTTGACAGTCTCCAGGCATTCTTACGAATTAACATTTCACTAAAGGCACGTGCTTCCTGTGTAATTTGCATATTGTTAGTTAATCACCTCTTTTATTTCTTCTGACATTTCTTAGGTCTCACTTTATATCCATTTTACAAACACACAGGTGCACAAAGTGCTTATCACTTAACAAGAATTACCACATGCTAAGGACCAGAGATGTAGATGCTAAGTAGTCAGCTCATCTTGGTGCTAGCTAAGTTGCACACTTCTAATCTGGTTTTATAATGGGTTCAGGTTCCTGCTTCTAGTGAAATTGTATTTTATTACATGTCATAATCGTATCAGGATTCCTCAGAGAGAACCAATGAAATATATGGATATACACACATATGTATGTATGTATGCACATACATAAAACTTTATATAACAAAAAGATTTATTTGAAGGAATGAATAAAGCAGGCCAGCAAAGTGGAAATTCAGATAAGAGTTGAATTTGCAGTCTTGAGTCTGAAATTTGTAGGGCAGGCTGGCAGGTTAGAAACTCAGGCAGCACGTCTGTGTTTCAGGCTTGAGGCAGAATTCCTTCTTGTCTGGGAAATACCAGTTTTTGCTCTCAGTGCCTTCAACTGGTTGGGTGAAGCCCACCCACATTTTCAAAGGTCCTCTTTTTTCTTAATTCTTAATGACATCTACAAAATACCTTCACAGCAACATCTAGACTAGTGTTTGACCAAACAACTGGGCACCATAGCCTATGGCCAAGTTGACATAAATTGACCATGACACATACATTTTCAATATGATTTCCCAAATAGTTGAAGCTAAACTACATTAAATCTTAAATCTTAAAACTTAACTACATTAAATCTTTTAAGAGACTTCTGTTTACAGTTAGGAAGAATAGTTCTACTGCTTCACTGCTAATTCACTCAAATTTTATGATCCTCTTCTTAGGAGTTGAGAATTAATTAGTCTTTGTAGAGGACATGTAAAAATGTATCAGTCTTTTCCTTCTGAAAGATCTCCTGAGAATAGACTTGAACATTCCCTTGAGTGCACTTGTGTGAAGTTATCCTATACTGACAACATTCTCTAAAACTACAGATCACAGGACAGCGGAATTAAAAACCTTTCCCTTTTTTTCTCAGATCTCAGGCCCCAATGTTTAGACCAGACACAACTCACCTCCATCCACAGCACCGTCGGCTCTTGCATCAGAGACAGCAACAGAACAGAAAGTAAGTACTCGGGGCACCTGGGTGGCTCAGTCGTTAAGTGTCTGCCTTCAGCTCAGGTCATGATCCCAGGGTCCTGGGATCAAGCTCCACATCAGGCTCCCTGCTTGGCGGGAAGCCTGCTTCTCCCTCTCCCACTCCACTTGCTTGTGTTCCCTCACTTGCTGTCGCTCTCTCTGTCAAAGAAATAAAATCTTTAAAAAAAAAGAGTAAGTACTCATCCAGCTCCTTGGTGGTTTCTTAATTCAACTTTTAATTTTGACAGTGTAACAAGGTGCTACTAATTTAGTTTACTTTTTAAGTAAATATAATTAGTATTAAGTTTATGTTACTGGTAAAGAAGATCATATATGCTGTCATTTTATGTTTTTGATACACTAGCTTTTAATTTTTTTTCATTTTTTGAGAGAGAGTGGGATGTGGGGGAGGGGAGAGAATCTGAAGCAGGCTCCACAGGACAGAGCCCGACACGGGGCTTGATCTCACAACCCTGAGATCATGACTTGAGCTGAAATCAAGAGTCAAACACTTAACCAACTGAGCCACCCAGGTGCCCTGATACACTAGGTTTAAATGACAAGATTTTTATCAACTGATTTCTAAGATTCTATAAATCTCTTTATCATACATCAGAAATATAATTTAGATCTGATTTTTTTTAAGTCATTTTATACTCCTTACCAAGTTCTTAACCATACTCTTAACTACCTTTGTTTATGATCTCAGCTCAGAGGTAACTTTGAAATATAATGGCTAGCCTTGTATTTCAGTCTTAATATAAAGCCAACAGCCACTCTGTTTTTGCCTGTAATCTAATCTTTTTTCGCTTCTGATGGCACTTCCTAATCCCAGTATCATCAACAAATATAACTATGTATTTATATGTGTAGCCTGGCTGTGTATCAGGCCCTGTGGTAGGTTTTGGGGACTGAAAGAAGAACAAGATGTGTCAAAGTCCTCCCTTCCTGGGGTTGACGTTCTATAATCACTCATATACAGAAAATAAGAAAATTAAACATAACTTTGAGGTTTCTTTAACCTTCAATTTTATGGTTTTATGTGTGTAATTCCTTCTTACTTTCAAAGAAGCTCTAGAATATTTTTTGGAGGGGAAAAATAGGCTCTTAAAATAAGACACAAAAAGTGCAAACCATAAAGGAAAAGATTAATACATTTGACCATGTTAAAATACGAAACTTCTAGTGCCTGAAGTTAACAATATGGTTTTATGTATTTGAGAATTTATAAAGAGTGTGGTTCTCATTCATGTAAAGTGTTATTGCCACCAAAAAAAAACAATGGGAGATACAGAAACTCAAGTGTTGAATATATCTATTATCTTATGTGTGGTGATGGTATAATGAGTGTTTGCATGTCCGAACTTTTAAAATTGTACACATTAAATATGCACAGTTCTTTGTATGTCAGTTATACCTCAGTAAAGCTGATAAGAGTTTGCTCATATGTGGAATTTAAGAAACAAAACAAAAGAACAAAGGAAAAAGAGACAAAAACTCTTTTAACTATAGAAAACAAACAGATGGTGACCAGAGGGGAGGAGAGTGGGTGATGGGTGAAATAGGTGATGGGATTAAGAGTACAGTAACATTTAAAACGATTGAAGCATTATATTGTATATCTAAAACTCAAAAGGGGCGCCTGGGTGGCTCAGTCGTTGGGCGTCTGCCTTCGGCTCAGGTCATGATCCCAGCGTCCTGGGATCGAGCCCCACGTCGGGCTCTCTGCTCCGCGGGAAGCCTGCTTCTCCCTCTCCCACTCCCCCTGCTTGTGTTCCCTCTCTCGCTGTGTCTCTCTCTGTCAAATAAATAAATTCTATAAAAAAAAAAGATTTCAAGCTTGCTTATAGTCAGGAAAATACAGATTAGGATTAGATAACAATTTTACATCATCACATAAGTAAAATTTGAAATGTCTCAACACTGTCGTCATTGGCAAGAATATTGGTTAGCCTCAGCCTCTTGTGGGAGAATTTGGCAGTAAATAATAAGGTTGAAAACGTGGATACACCACATGCTAGCAGTTCTTTTGGGTATGTACTTGGGTATGCTGTCAACACAGATAAATATGAAAAGCATCATGTTGAGTAAGAAGCAAGGAGCAGACTTACATCTCTGGTATCATTTATGTAAAAGTTAAAGGCACACAGAATAATACTGTATAATATTTAAAGACGGATACGTGAGTCATGAGTCTTAAAAACATTGCAGGGAGAGGCGCCTGAGTGGCTCAGTCGGGTAAGCATCCACCTCTTGGTTTCGGCTCAGGTTGTGGTCTCCCAGTTGTGAGATCGAGCCCCACGTCAGGCTCCACGCTCAGCGTGGAGTCTGCTTGAGTTTCTCTCTCTCTCCCTCTGCCCCTCCCCCCGCACGCACATGTGTGCAGGAGTGCTCTCTCTCTCAAATAAAATCTTTTTTTTAAAAAAAAAACATTTCAGGGGCGCCTGGGTGGCTCAGTCGTTAAGCGTCTGCCTTTGGCTCAGGTCATGATCCCAGGGTCCTGGGATCGAGTCCCACATCGGGCTCCCTGCTCCGCGGGAAGCCTGCTTCTCCCTCTCCCGCTCCCCCTGCTTGTGTTCCCTCTCTTGCTGTGTCTTTCGCTGTCAAATAAATAAATAAAATCTTTAAAAAAAATTTATTTTCAGGGGGAGTGCATACAAACTCCTCTGAGAAGGAAGGGAGGCAGGAAACCAGGATCCAGACAGGGTGCAACAGTATGTTGCTTTAATACTACTGTTTAAAACTCTGAGGCAAATTGGGGCAAATAAATTTATTTTTTTCCCACTAAGTCTGGGTGGTGGATAAATGAATGTTTAATGTGGGCTTTTCTCTATATTTGAAGTATTTCGTGATTTTTCAGCAAGTTAAAGTGTATAGATGGTGAGTCATACTGGCCTGTGTTCACACCTCTGGCCTCGGTTTATTGTCTTCAGTGGAGAACATAAAGCCACCTACCTCTTAGCGTTACTGTGGGGCTTAAACAGAAGTGCGTGGGTGACAGTGCTCAGCACGTGATGAGGCACTCACATCTCAGTCTTGTTTCTTTGTGTATGCATAGCTCTTCTCCGACGCTGCCATTAGATTCAATTCTTTTCCCTCCTTTGTTAACAAAAGCAAAGTGGAATCTTTTTTTAACTGGCCCAGCTTGTTCCTGAATTGGTACAAGGCCTAACGAGTGCCCTGACGTGGAGCGAATGCGCCCCTGTGTCCATGTGTGTTTTCAGTCAGCATCGCAGTCTCAATGGCGCCGGAGACAGAGGGAGTCACCGGAGCAGTCAGGACCATCTCCGCAAGGACCCCTATGCCAACCTCATGCTGCAGCGAGAGAAGGATTGGGTCTCTAAAATCCAGATGATGCAGCTGCAGAGCACTGATCCCTACCTGGACGATTTCTATTACCAGGTAGGTGGTCATCCAGTCCCTTACTCTGGTGAGCCACTCAGGGAAATATCGGTAGACTTAAATACTGACAGAATCTTCTTTTGAGGTGGTATTCAATTGGGTCAGAATTGACTAAGCAAATTCTGTCCTCTTCCGAAGCTGGAGAGCCTCTCACTATTCACTAGAAGGTTTCTGTACATGCCTTTTATTCCTTACACACAGAGGCTCCCGGGCCAATGTTTTGAAATCTCTTTGGCATCAATAATCTGGTTCTCTCAGTTAAAAATATTGGCAGTCTAACTTTGAAGATATTTCCATTGAGGTTGGACTTTTCCATAGGCTGGGATTTTTTGAGAAGTAAATATCTGGCAGTCTAGCAAAAATTAAAGATCGATACATTTATAGAGTCCCAAGTTGTTGCTGCCACCAGTCTAATCATGTATGATAAAGAGCAGCCATACTCTGGGCTTGTGTTGCAACTGAAATCATCTTCACGTGGTAGAATTACTTTGAAAAACTGGAGAAACTGTCAGCTGCTGAAGAAGTACAAGGCGAAGGCCCGAAAAAGGAGCGCACCAAGCTCATTACCCCTCAGGTGGCCAAACTGGAGCACGCCTATAAGCCAGGTAAGGTCCTTATCCCTGGGCCCACAATAAAAGAAATTCAGTGAGCTGCCAATATGATAAATAGAACTGTATAGATGACTGGATATAGAGATGTTCAAAGCTCATTTATAAGGACTATTGTCCTTAAATGCAGAGGCCTGCCTTTATTCCATGGAATGAGTGGTTTAGCAGATAGACTTATAGATCCTTTAGTGCTTGAGATTCCTTAACTTTTTGAACTGGGTTCTAATTTCTAGTATACCTATAATAAAGGGGAAATACTTCAGATTTTTATCATCATTGCAACCACAAAATGGGAAAAGATAGGTTTGGGTAAGAGATCACATTAGATACATAGATTTTTGTACTGAACTGTTAGGCTGTGAAAGAATAGAGACTATAAAGGTCTTTGAAACTGCCTTGCCTGCATTGCTGAGTTATTTGTTGGAAATGTTTTGTCCTTACAGTGCAGTTCGAGGGCTCTTTGGGAAAGCTTACTGTCTCTAGTGTGAATAACCCCCGAAAAATGATCGATGCCGTGGTGACATCGCGGAGTGAGGATGATGTAAGTGTCAGCAGAATTGTGTGTTTAAGAAACTCTGGGTCGTCACTGCTGCCTGGGGGTCATTGTGGGAGGGAATCAGACACAACGGAGTTGTGTGTTGTCGAACTCGGAGTTCCCCCCGGCGTGTCTTGGTGTTCTGGTTTCCTGCAGGTGGGCTGAGGTGCTAACACCTTCCACTCCAAGGCAGCCAGGCTAGACTTGGGGTGGCAGGAGTCTTTAAACTGGGTAACTGGCTGCAAACAGCATTGGTTGTTTATTCCAGTTTCAAAAATTACCGTTTTTCTATGTGTTTTAAGATTTTCCTGTGATTATCTGCATCTTTACTGCATTCTATAACTACCTTTTGCCTGTCTGTAAATTCAGTTCAGTAGTCTGTGTGGGTTAGTTCAGTCTGTTCTATGACCTTTGTCCAGTTAGCGTTGTTTTAGATTATTAACTTTCTTTTTTTTTTTTTTAAGATTTTATTTCTTTATTTGAGAGAGAATGAAAGAGAGAGAGAGCATGAGAGGGGGGAGGGTCAGAGGGAGAAGCAGACTCCCTGCTGAGCAGGGAGCCCAATGCAGGACTCGATATCGGGACTCCAGGATCATGACCTGAGCCGAAGGCAGTCGCTTAACCAGCTGAGCCACCCAGGCGCCCAAGATTATTAACTTCCAAGAGTTAAGATTCTTTTACAGTATTGTTACAAATGGAACTACATATGCACACTTAGAAAATTATTTTTAACAGAGGCAAAGAATTCACACTGAATAGTCTTTTCTTTTTTTTAGGAGACAAAAGAAAAGCAGGTTCGGGACAAGAGACGAAAAACCCTTGTCATCATTGAAAAAGTAAGTTTTAGAATTTGTTGCTGTAGTTAGTTGCAAATAAGGAACTGTCACATGTATGTGTATGCAAGAAGTGGAAAAGTAAGCAGTCAGTGTTCTGCGATTTTAATTAATGAATATATTCTTCTACATGCCTGTTGTATATCAGAGCGCACTGGAAAAGAATGTGCTGTGCCTCACCTATGACCCCGTGGAAAGAACACTGCAGTTACAGTGTCCTGGGTCTTTGTCCAAGCTTGTTCAGTTAACTGCTAAGTGCTTGGAGGCAGGTCACCTTTCTAAGAAAATGAGAGTAAAAATTACATTGTTCCACCTGTGAATTAATTGAGTTAATTAAGTCAGTTCACAGGTATTTACTGGATAGCCCCTTGGATGCTAGGCACTGTGCTGGGTGCTAAGTAAAATTTGGTACTCTGTAGGCGATTCATTTGTAAAGTGTAAATACCATGTAGCAAGGCCATAGGCATAGCAAGGAAGAGCACGGAGTGTGGAACCAGGCTGCAAATCACGTCTTCTCCATTTCTGAGTCTGTGACTTGAGGCAGGCTACTTAACCTTTCTGTGCTGTCCTCATTTTCTTCATCTGCAACAGTGGAGATGATAATATAGTCTCTTTCTGCCTGGGTTGTGGAGAGTGTCTGGTGAATGAGTACATGCAGAGTGCCTTGAACAGTGCCTGGCACCCGGGAGTAAAATTATTGCTGCGTTTATAAGTAGAACGCATCACTTGAAGCAGTGATACAGATCCTTTATGTTAACAATGCTATTCTTGCTGCTGGAAAGTTTGCAAAGGGTATAATCATTCACTGTCATCTCCTGGGTTAGTGGTCAGGAGGGACAACAAACGGAGGAATTCTTTAAGTTCTTTCACTATGTTTTTCTGGATTCAGAAGAGCACCTTTTTCCTCTCAGTCTTACTACAATTCGTTTTCGCTCTTTTGTCTTTACCTGGTGGTCTTAAACTGTGAAATTGTTTATCAAATACTCTGATCCTGACCTAGCATGCTATGGCCTGCTTTGTGTCTCACTTAGACGTATAGTTTACTCCTGGATGTGGAGGATTATGAAAGGCGGTATCTCCTAAGTCTAGAAGAAGAGCGACCTGCCCTGGCGGATGAAAGAAAGCACAAAATTTGTAGCATGTATGACAACTTAAGGGGGAAATTGCCTGGACAAGAGAGGTAAGAATTGTACACTTGGAGGGACACGTGAGACCAGCTGGACTCCTTACTCGGCTGACCTGAGCTTTCCACATTTCTGTCTTTGGGATATCTTCCTTACCATCTGAGGAAGCTCAGAGTCTATCCTTCCGGCCTAACTCAAATGCTGCATCATATAAAGCATTTCATAATCCTTCCCAGCCAGGAAAAAAATCTCTTTATTCTGGATTCATTTATTCGACACCTACCTATTCACTATCTGCTAGGAACTACGCTGGGTACTAGAGACACAGTGGGGAACATGATTTGGTTTCTCTGTTTGAGCTTATAGATTGTACTTGCTTTATGCTTTATTCTAGCGTGTTCAACCTTGGAATCTTCATGTAGTGTTTTCTACTAAGATGGAAAGCATAGATATTTATACTTTCTTGGGATTTCCATGGAATACTCATACGCTATGGCAGCCAATCAGTCTTCCAGTGAGGACTAAGCTCCTTAATGTATCTTTTTATCTATATCTGTCATCTCTCCCACCCAGGATCTTGCTGACAGTAAATGTTCTATAAACCCCAAGTGTTGGGGCGCCTGGGTGGCTCAGTCATTAAGCGTCTGCCTTCGGCTCAGGTCATGATCCCAGGGTCCTGGGATCGAGCCCCGCATTGGGCTCGCTGCTCAGCAGGAAGCCTGCTTCTCCCTCTCCCACTCCCTCTTCTTGTGTTCCTTCTCTCACTCACTCTCTCTTTCTGTCAAATAAAATAAATTAAAAAATCTTTAAAAAAATAAAGTAAAATAAACCTCAAGTGTTTATTTGATGAATGCAAGAGGACTCTGTCCTGAAAACTCCCTTTCCTTTGCCCTTTCAAGAGAATTGGGGATTCTTCTAAGTCAGGACACTCACGAACCAGAACATAAAAATAAACCCCTTCTTTTTAACACACCTTTTCTGGAGTCAGGTTGACAGGCAACTGGTTGAATAAATGTGGGCTTGTCCATAGTTGGGAATGTTATGGGGCCATCAAATCGACGTAGTTAAAGTGTATCTATTGAGGTGGAAAATTGTCACAAGAAGTTGTTGGGTGAAGAAAGCCAAGTAACAAAGCCGTATGGGTTCTCTGGACTTTTTTTTTTTAATTTTCTTTAATGAAAAAATACACAGCCCAAAGGTTCTTAAAAATGGTAGCAGTAGGGGCGCCTGGGTGGCTCAGTAGGTTAAGCATCTGCCTTCGGCTCAGGTCAGGATCCCAGGGTCCTGGGATCGAGTCCCTCATCAGGCTCCCTGCTCAGTGGGGAGCCTGCTTGTCCCTCTCCCTCTGCCGCTCCCCCTGCTGTGCTCTCTTGCTCGCTCTCTTGTCAAATAAATTTTAAAAAAATAACAATATAAAGTTAATTCTGAAATGATTGTTTTTATATCCTTTTTGCTTATGTATGTTTTCGGATTTTGCTGTATCAACCATGTTATTTGTCTAGTTACATAAAACTTAAAGGAAATGAACACCTGTAGTTTGAACAAGTCTATTTAACATACGTTTGTGAAAGGACGATTTTCTACATTTGCGAAACTTGAAAAATGACTTGTTATTATTTGGTTGAGAGTTGGAGAAGTAATTCCCACTATTTTGTAGCACAGGTCATCGTAGCGTGAAAATGAGCACAGCAAGTTCTTTCAGTAACATGTAAGAGGAGATAAAGGATGTGTCAAATTGTTCTTGCTGACCTAAGTGAGCATTTCCTTCCCCTGCAGGCCAAGTGATGACCACTTTGTACAGATCATGTGTATCCGAAAAGGGAAGAGAATGGTTGCCCGTATTCTTCCTTTCCTCTCCACAGAGCAAGCAGCTGACATTCTCATGACAACAGCCAGGAATCTCCCTTTTCTTATCAAGAAGGATGCACAAGATGAGGTGATCCCCCATGTGGGACTTCTTTCCTTTGGGTCTTCATAGTTGATAAGGTTTCTAGAATCCAAATTTCTTATCTTCCCCTCTTCCTATTTCTGTTGTTTTGCCTAACCTTCAGTAGTAGGATTTGATTATTTAAAGCAAAAGTCTACTCCAGGACTATACTTTTAATCCCATTTTTGGTCCAACAGACCAAGTTCCTAAACTGAGGAATGCAATAATCGCATCGTATTTGACATAGTCGTGAAGCTGTGTTGTGTATCAGAATTTCTTGGGCAGCAGATAATTCAGCCCTACTCCAAACATGTTGAATCAGAATTTACAGAGGAAAGGCCAGGGCTTCTGTATCTCTAACAGAATCCAGCTGAATCTGATGCTCACGAAAATTTACAAACATATGGTCTTGGTTACTTTGCTGGATATAAAGTATCACGCACTGGGCTGTTGTCAGGAGCTTAACATTCAGCTGCAGACTCCGTTCATTGGTGTCACAGAGGAATCAAGCCAGTGCCCGCTGTGCTCGTAAATAACGTTTATCATGATGTAAACTAGGCTGGACTTAGCAACGTGATTTTCAAGTTTATAAGTAAACTTTTGGTAAGACCTGCTCTCTACTTATCCTAACACTTGAAAAATTGTTTTATTTATTTATTTTAAATGATTCTATTTAGAATCATTTTAGAAGTTCAGAGCAAGAAATTGTTAAGGGTAGGGCAGTTATTACTAAGTGTGAGGTTCAGAATGTTAGAACTTATGAGAGTAAGCCTCTCACATTAGATGATGCTTGATCAATAACCAGCTGGTGATGATCCACAGAAAACATGATGCCAGGATACCTTTTTAAGTGGTATGGCATGAAAGAGTTGAAAATTAACTCCTTCTGAAATCATAATGAGTTGAAAAAGTCCTTAAAATTGTAGCACGTGCAGAAGAAATTAATGCAAAGTTGAGGCGTCATCATCAGGAAAAGTGAAGTGGGATGAGACAAATACATTTTTTAAAGATTTTAAGAAGGAAAAATGGGTTGGAGGAAAGTTTAAGGATTTGAGGTTTATCCTAGAAAATGGAAGCCAGACAAAAAGCAGTAACTCCCTTACAGCATATAGATTATTGTAGGCCATGGGGTGGACACTCACAGTCCTAGAGGAACTCATCAGTGGAAACAAGTTTGGGAGAGCTTCATTCATTCAGTAAATATTTATTTATTCAGTAAATATTTATTACACGTCTACGTACCAGGCACTATTTTAGGTCTTAGAAATACATCGCGCAGAGCTAGGAACTAGGAATTCAGAGATGCTTGCCTTAGTGGAGGTGTCTGCTAGTGAGGAAAATTTGGTAATTATAGGGGCAGAGTTTATACCTCCTTGTGTTAAAGAGTAATAGACCACATCTCTGAATACCATTTCTTGAAGCAATAACTAGTTGCAGGTCTGAGGCATAAAATATACAAGGTAATCGTGGACTATCTTGTGCCAGAAAGTAAGGAAGCTAAAAGATTACTAGGGTGTCCCACGTGAAAGATGCACAGACAAAGCTGAAGGGGCTCCTGTTGGCCAAAAATGGGATAATTTGCATCAGAAAGAAAAATTACAGAAGTGGATTGAAATATATCAAATATTTTTAATTTAATGAGTTCACAGTGATACCAAAAAATATATTAATCACCTTCCGAGATTGCTAGGCCATCAACTCATTATTCTGAAAATGGGTAAATAAGGAAAAGACTCAAAACATTTATCCTGCCTTTTTATTACAACCAAATATCATGGTAACCAGAAAGTTGATAATAGAAAGTTCTTTCTAGAAGAATTTCAGCTAAGGGGCGCCTGGGTGGCTCAGTCGTTAAGTGTCTGCCTTCAGCTCAGGTCCTGATCCCAGGGTCCTGGGATCAAGCCCCACATCGGGCTCCCTGCTCGGCGGGAGACCTGCTTCTCCTTCTCCCACTCCCCCTGCTTGTGTTCCCTCTCTCGCTGTGTCTCTCTGTCAAATAAATAAAATCTTTAAAAAAAATTTTTTTTTTCAGCTAATAAATGCAAAAGAAATGATAAAATTAGAAAATCTCCAATTTACAGTCCCTAATGGAAAAGCAATCAGTCAGTCTGGACAGCAGTCCTTACTGGTGCAAAAAGCATTGGGTAAAAGGTGGATGGGGAAATTTATGGTGGTTGGGGCAGCAAACAAGTGATCACTGTCTAAGAGGCAGACAACCAGACACCGTGTGCTTCTTGACATGATGCAGGAAAAAGCACACAGCTCTATTCATGAAGTTTTTTTACCCTTGCCTTCCCCCGATGAACTTAAATCTTACCAGACCTCTAATTCTAACCATCAGTTTTTATTGGAAAGACAGAGGATAGTAGAACCTGTTAAGTGACAGCACAAAGGTGCAGTTAGCCAAATCCAAACCGTGGGACATCGTCAACAACTAAATAGCATGAGAAAAGAAGATGGGCAGTGGGCAAAGGACTAATTCACAGATTTTAAAAGCCTTACCAGCCAGATGCAATGTGTGGGTCCCATTGGAATCATGATTAGAATAAGTCAATTGCTAAAAGATGTTTTTGAGACAACTAGAGAAATTTGAATTTGGAGTAGATATTAGGTGAGATTGAGGAATGGCTGTTAATTTTGTTAGGTGCAAGAATACTGTGAGAGATTTTGTTAGAGATACAAGCTGAAGTATTTATGGATGAAAGGATAGGATATATAGGAGGGACATAGATTTAATTTTAATAAGATTGGTAGAATGTTGATTTAATTATTGAGGCTGGGTGATGGGTACACAGACTTCATTATACTCTTTGTACTTTTCTGTATGATTAAAACGCTTTTGTTGTTAAAGCTTTGTTTATTTAGAGTAGTAGATCCCTAAAAGTCTACTTTCCATCTTTGAATGCTATCTGAAGTAAAATCAGCTATCATTTTTTATACCATGAGCACTGAGTGCTGGAAGCACCCTTGATTTCCTTTCCTGTGCTAGAACCTAGTTATATTAGTAGCACTGTATTTTAACTTTCCAGTCTGGGCCTCATGGCTAAAAGGACTGAATGACTTGCAGGCCAGAATTCAACAGCCTTGGATTCTGGTTCTCACTACTAGCTGTGGAACTCTGAATACTGAGCTTCTGCTCGCTTAGCTTGTCTAATAATCTGTAAAGTCTATCTTTCTCAGCTTCCTCATTGAGCTTGTATAAAGATCAGACAAGATCCAGTTAAGTCTAGGGGCGCCTGGGTGGCTCAGTCATTAATTAAGCGTCTGCCTTTGGCTCAGGTCACGGTCCCAGGGTTCTGGGATCGAGCCCCGCATCAGGCTCCCTGCTCCGCGAGAAGCCTGCTTCTCCCTCTCCCACTCCCCCTGCCTTGTGTTCCCTCTCTTGCTGTGTCTCTGTCAAATAAATAAAATCTTTAAAAAAAAAAAGATCCAGTTAGGTCTAAAAATACTTCTGGGTAGTTCCACAGCACTCAGGATTTACCTGTCTCAGAGTCCTTCTCATGGTATATCGAAATTGCCAGTTTACTCATGACTCCCCACTCAACTTTAGATTCCTGCAGGTCTGACCTGTTTACCATTTCACTGTAGCCCACCGTGCCTGACACACTGTAGGCGTTGAAATATTTGTGGGATGGACTCAGAAATGGTATTTTATTGTGGATCTTGCTGTCTATCTGAGAAGTGATTTTACACCCTTGGTTCACACAAGTCATGTTTCCTGTGCAAATTGAGCTTTAAAAGTTCTCAGTAGACACCTCAGAACCAACCCATTGTTGAGACTCTAGTAGTACCTGCTGGACTTGTCAGCCCTTCGTGTTAAATCTTGCCCGAGGCCATTTGAGTGCGCAGCCGAGCATCCTCCTGTCCATGCCCACTGACGCAGGCTGACTGAAGTCACAGTTGCCAGGATGTAATGCTTTTCTTTATTTTTTGTAGGTGCTGCCATGCTTACTGAGTCCCTTCTCTCTGCTCCTCTATCACCTTCCATCAGTGACTGTCACCAGCCTTCTGCAACAGCTCATGAACCTACCTCAGAGCACAGCTGCACCAGCGCCCTCCAACCCTCACCTCGCTGCTGTGCTCCAGAACAAGGTGCTCGCTCCCTCTTAGTCCCTGAACTTGGCCAGCTGTCTAGATTTGAGTTACAGATACAAACATTGGCTGATGTGGCAACTTTCAGGGGCGCCCGGGGGGCTCAGTGGGTGAAGCGTCTAACTCTTGATTTCTGCTCAGGTCATGACCTCAGGGTCATGAGATCGAGCCCCACATCAGGCTCTGCGCTCAGTGCGCGGTCTACTTAAGTTTCTCTCTCCCTCGGCCGCTCCCTCCCCATGTGCGTGTGCGCCCATGTGAGGCCTCTCTGTCTCTAAAATAAAAAAATATTTTTTTAAAAAGGCATCTTTCAGCCAGGAGTTATGTTAAGCTCCTAGTGTCAGAGGCTAGAAATAAGTGGTTTCAACAAAATAGGATTTTCTGTCTGTCAGTGGAATAGTTCTGGCATCCTGTCCACATGGTCGTCAGGGCTGTAGGCTCCTTCGGCCTGCCTTCTCTGCAGCCTTAGCGGTGGCTGCCGCACTCATGGCCTCTCAGGCTCCACTCCATCGGGAAGAGAGGTGCTTTCAGAGGGGCCAAAAGGTGCGGATTTGCTGTCTGCCTTGTTGGGACCTTTTCCAAGAGTTGTAACCAACAACTTCTACTTAATCTCAGTGGCCAGGTTTTCCTCACATGCCACACATCACTGCTGAGAAGGCTGGAAAACATCTTTGAGTTCACACCATTGTAGTCTGAGATAAAATCCAAGTTCTGACGTGAGGAAGAAAACAGGTAGTCCGCACTCTTGCTCGTAAGACCGTAAATAGGAGAACATCCCATTCCATGTTTCATCTACATCAGGTTGACGATCCAGAGACTCGCAGGGGACACGTAACATAGAAGAGAGAACATGAGCTTTCAGAGCAGCTTTCCATTCCTTGCCTGCCAGTCTCTAGGTTTGTGATGGTGAACACATTATTTCACTTTGCTGAGCCAGTTGCCTGACCTGTAAGGGGAGGTGACGGGCGATTTCAGAGCTGTCCTGTTATTCAGATGAGCCCACCGCTGTGACAGTTCAGTGTAATGCCCTTCCTCAGTGGGCACATGTGCGAGCACAGTGAAAAAGTCAAGGCCCCTTCCCCCCTGGCACCTGAAAACCTGCCAAAGCAGGACTCAAGGGCGGTTGAGAGGTGACAGAGCTGGGGTTCTGGAGTGACAGGCTGTGGGCCTTCTGTGTTACTTGGGCTCTGAGTTTAGTGTTGATAAATAGAAAACTACGAGGTCAGATGAGAGATTGTATGTGTAGCCCAGTGTTGTTTTTTCTGATAGTGACACGAGGGTTCTCTGTGAGTTGAACTCAGAAACATGGATTCTCTTCATATCCACTGTCGCTATGATTCATACATTTCATCGTGCTGCTTGTCCCTATTTGTATTCTGTTCTGTGCCCCTTTAGACCACATGTTTCCTGCTGGTACTGCCCACTGAATAAAACAAATCTTTAATTTCTAAAGCAGGTTGCTTAAATTTTAATAGTCTTAGTAAGGCTATAAAAATCTGTGTATCCCTTCTCTGCTTTGAACATCTTATCTCAACCTTTATATGTCCACTAGGGGTGTGTCCTTTGTTAAGAAAACTTTTTCAGGAGATTCAAGGAAGTCTCTTCATATGCTGATCATTTCAGTGACCTTTCTTTGTACGTTTTCCCACCGGTCTTCACATCTTTGTTCTTAATTCAAAATATCAATCTATTTAATGTTTTTTCTTACTTTTTCTGTGAACTTTAATTTTCTGATCAAAGTTTGTCTTTGACTTTCTTTTTTTTAATCCATTTCTGTTTTAGTAAATACAAGTAAAACTAAACCCCACCTTATCTGTGACAGGGAAGAAATTATCTTTTCTTCTCACTTTGGGGTGGGGGAGCAGAGAGGACGCTTGGCCCTGGGTTTCCCCTTTTCGTTGGTGATGCTGTTGCCGCCTGCCTGAGCAAAGCCGGGAGAAAGGCCCAGCCCCCAGCTCACGGTCGCCCGGTGTTTGCCGACGGCAGAGCAAAGCGGCGGGCTCCTTGTGATCCAGTGCTGGGGTCCCCTCAGCGGTGCCGGAGCAGCAGGCGCAGAGGTGAGTTGGAGTCCCTCTGTCTCCTCTTGTAGTTCGGCCTGTCACTGCTCCTCGTCGTCCTGAGCCGTGGGGAAGACCTACAGAGTTCAGACCCTGCTGCAGAATCAACACAGAACAACCAGTGGTCAGTCCGGGCTGTGTTTCTTCTTTCACGTTCTTTTAGATCATTGTTTATTCTTTTTCTCATATTGTTCTTACGTGTTGTTAACGGTTTTTCTTTCAGGACGGAGGTGATGTTCATGGCAACCCGAGAACTTCTGCGGATTCCCCAAGCAGCCCTGGCCAAGCCAATCTCTATACCCACAAACCTGGTGTCCCTCTTTTCTCGCTATGTTGACCGACAGAAACTGAACTTGCTGGAGACAAAGCTGCAGTAAGTCTGAAACAGGAGAGTTCCACATCTTACTAAAGTTGGCACTTTAGACGTTACGGTGAGGAGATCAGGGGCATGAAACTGAATTTAGTGGAAGACATTAAGGACCTGTCTCAAGTACGTATCTACTAGATAGAAGGTGCTGAGCGGGCCACAGAAGCACCCTGAGTTCAGGAAGGAAGGGTAGAGATATTTCCGGTGTTTTGTCGAGAGAATTCTAACAAGGGTGTAACTTTAATGCGAAAGAGTGCCTTCTGTTTTAACTCACACAAGTTTCCTTTCTCTCTCTCTCTCTGCCCACAGGCTAGTTCAGGGGACCGGATAAAAGACCTCCAGGCGTGTCCCGTGCGTGTCCTGTGCCTCCTTTAGGCTGCCGCCCGCACTGCCGCCGTCACAGCGGGGTGTTCTGATGAGGGAGGGAAGGTAGCTTGTTCCCCAGAGCGTCTCGTGGGACCGGTTCCTGTCACAGGGCTTGGCTCTCATGCCCCGTATTTCCCCACTGCTCTGTGAAATTTGGCTGGGCGATATTTCCGCTGGCTCCTTCTTACCTTCTGTGTTACAGTTCTGCATGTCCTGCTTTTCCTCAATTCTTCTCAGTTTTGCATTTTCTTTGCCCTAGAGACACAAATATAATCTCTCCCCTTACCCACCCCCACTACTCCAGTCAGAGTAGATTGTAGCCTGCCAAAGGATTCCTTCCCTCATCCTATTAAAGTCTTCTTTCATTGCCCCATATTAACACGACTATAGGAGAACCAATTAAGTAGAAACCAATACATATATATACATATATATATATATGCACACACTCCCCTCTACATACGTTCATGTGATCTCCAGAGGATCCTTAAAGAACGAGTTTTAGATTGAGAAATATGTAGTTGACACGTCCCCCCTCTAAAAACAAACCAGCTGATGTATTTTTAATCTGTTTCTAGTCCATCTTGTAATTAATTTGGTGGGTTCTACTTGTTTTAATATAAATACAGGGTATGCAGCACGTTAAAATCAGGACTCTTAATTGGCTGACACCCAGCTCTAGGCTGAGAAGTCCTGTTTCTCCTCCCCGCCGTATTTCCTTTGTATCTGTCCACCTCAGTGAAACGGCACACGGTTAAGCCCTTGTCCTGCTACAGCTACAGTGTACTTGAGCCTGTCCCCTCCAGGGCGTGCAAGGTTGACCCCAGATGAACCGGACTTAGAGCCTGCTTCCACAGCGTAGCGTTTGCACACTCGCTCTGTCTTCCTGAGACAACTTCAATAAAGCCATGCTTTTACTTCCCTCTTCCCCGTTTTTATTTGGTGTCATGGGTCGCAACCTCCAGAGGTAACCACGGAAGCTCAGTTCGGCTTGCTTTGCTCTGCAGGCTCCTCCACACCACGGGCAGAAGTGCTGTCCTTCCCCTTCGTCTCCAGGACCCTCTCCCAGGCAGCCAGGGGCCTGGGTCTCGGTCCCGGCAGGGACAGCCCACCATGGCCCTTTCCACCCGTCCCCCTCCCGTCCCCCTCCCGGGCAGCAGCCAAGCAAGATGAGGGGTTTGATCTCTAGAGATCACAGCCCTCCGGAAAATTAAATCAGAGTCCACTTCACATGACTGTCCTGATTCACTTTTTGCTATTCTCACCTTTTCGAATGTTAGTGAGGGGACAGGTTATGATATTTAAAGAGAATCAACATTTTGCACATACATGTCTTGTACAACAGTAAAGTCCTCCGTTGTAACCAGCTGTCCTTGCTCTCCATCTCTGTTTCTCCCCATTCCGGAGCCCCGGCCCCGCAAGCTGCTCCCGGTGACATGACCTAGCTTCCCTCCACCCTTACCTACTGACTCTTTCCACCCTGCGCCTTTCCTCCCTTCCCCTCACAACTGATCAAGTGAATACTTGACTATTATTTCTTCCTTTCTGTGCTTTATCTTTTTTGTTTGGTTCTAATTAATAAAAATTAAAGTTTCTAAATTTACATTTTTATAGGGTATTGTAAATAAAAACAAATTGTATACTTGAAAAATTGCATGCCTGCATTTCTACTTCTTGTTACTTCTTGTCTGAACATGATTGCAAATGTGTTTCTAGCCTGTTTCGATGGACTGGCAAACGTCTTGGTGTTGGGGCTCGGTGAGGATTTTAACTTCTGTACTGTTGTAATAAGGGAGACAGATTGAAGACCTTATGTTCACACGGTAACTTTCCTTGAAAAACCTAGGTGCTTTCAGTCCTCCCCCACCCTCCCTTCAACTACAAAACAAGATTGTAAATTGTGGTGGACACACGGTGCGGTTCATCTGCATCCGGTCCACCTCCAGGCACGTGGGGTTTTAAGAGACTTCATAGAGCCCGGTTTGGCCTAAGCTGCTGACATGGCCAGCTCTGCCTCACATCGCACACTTCTTCCCCTCACTGGAGATGGGGAAGCTTTGATAATTCTTCATAGTAACTTTGTGTTATTTCAGACGTGGGTGTTATTTTTACTCTAACGTGCTCCAGATAAGAGACTGAGCTCTCTCCCCGCACTCTGTCATTGTAATGTGTACGCTTGACTCTTCCTCGCCGGGTCTTCTCATGAGACTTTCAGGAGCAAGCAATTTCTGGCCAAAAAACAAAAACAGAATCGTCCCATTCCTCAGTGGGTTCAGATGGAAACTAGTACTAAAAGCTCCTTTCCAGGGGCACCTGGGTGGCGCAGTTGGTTGGACATCCAACTTTTAGTTTCAGCTCAGGTCGTGATGTCCCGGTTGTGAGACTGAGCCCCACGGCGGAGCCTGCTTCAGATTCTCTCTCTCTCCCTCTCCCACTGCCCCTCCCCCTGCTCGCTCGCTCTTTCTCTTTTTCTCTCATAAATAAATCTTAAAAAAAAATTCAGCAAATATAATCCTCTAAGAAAAAGAAGACCCTATTAAGTAGTAGGTAACAGAAGTAGGTAGCAACAGACTTGTAAATAATAATTTTTAGAAAGGAAAATGCAAGTGAGTAATATTAAGAATTTCACCCTCACCCATATTAGAGAAATAACAAGATACTTTTTCAACCTATCAAATTAACAAAATCTTTAAAAATAATGCTAGTGAGAATTTGAGACTGCCATTCATATTGGTAGGAGAAATTACAGTTCTGGAAGTGCTTTGGCGATGTGAAGACCCTTAGAAGTATTCACAGCCTCTGACTAATAATTGGGTTTTAGAAATCTAAGGAAAGATTCCACAGGCATGATACTTATATAATGAAAAAAATACATCGGGAGGGAGGGTATGTTCCTGATGGTTACTGATGTCTGTCTCCAGATGGTAGGAATATGGGAAACTAATTTTTGCTTTTCAGTGTTTTCCAAATTTTCCATAGAGAAAATGCATTCTTTGGGAGAAATATTTTAAAGGAAAAACTGCTTTTGAAGGGTTCAGTTAATGTGGGAAAATACTAAGAATACAATGTTAAGTGTAGGATAGGTTCTGTATATGTATGTATGTGACTTAATCATGGAGGGGAAAAAAATGGGAAAAAGGTGACAAAGTAGCAGTGGTGGCCTTTAAGGAGAAGGTGACAGGGGATGGTGTGTGGGGGTGATTGTTGCCTTTTCTGTATTTTCCAGTGTCTTCAGTGACCATGTATTGCTATTATAACCAAAAGGGCAGTTCCTCTCCAAGAACTAAAAATAGGAGGAGCCTTCTATTTCTAGTGAGAAAGTAAGTTCCAGCAGGGCAAACGCGTCTGATCTAGTTGTGCTTGACCTCAGAGCCGAAGCATTTGACTTTGCAGCAGGTGAACGTGCGAGGGGGTCTGAGAAAGTCATGTGAGAGCAAGGCAGTTACCCCGAGAACCGTGGTCCAGTGTCCCGTAACTCCGTGACGGAGATGGCCCACCGACCAGGGCGGGGGGGGGGTGTCGAAGAACCACTTCGCTAAGTCCAAGCTGTCGCTCCCAGCAAGCTTCCTCTTTCCTCTAAGTTGCATTTTTTCCCAAACTGACTTGAATCAGGAAGGATCCCCGCTCCATCTCCAGAAAGCTCAGGTGTCAGCCAGCTGGCTTGCACCGAAGTTGCCTTGTCCGTCATTCGGAAAGCCGAGACATGACTTTCTGAATTTGATACAGAGAACTGGATGCCACCTACCATCTGCTTTTGGAGGGCAGGGAAGCCCACTGTGTGAGAAGTGAAAGCGGGGAGTTGAAGGCGACTTCTGCTTTTCCTCTGCCCGGCCATGTTTTACGTATATTAATGTTGTGACCTTTGACCTTTGACCTTTGACCACTGTCAGGGTGTTTAGGAAGCAAGTCTTTGATCTGAGGAATCAGCATCTTAAAATCACCTAATAGCATTGTTTTGACCTTTTTTCCTTCTTCCTGCAGAAGCCCAGCTGTGAATCATTTGCGGGTCTCCTAACATAACAGCCTTAACAGCCTCGGCGCTTTGCTTTTTGTTTTGCAAATGTTGCACGTAAGGCTAAGGCTCTTCGGAGGAGCTTGTCTTTATTATTCTGTGACTGTGACTCCCGCAAGCTCCCACCTTAGCCAAGTTTGTTCTCTGAGGCAGTATTACCCTCACTCAGACCTGAGGGCTGGGAAACTTCTAGAAGGGAGCTAGGGAATCAGTGATGTGTGTACTTGGCTGGTTGTGAATACACTGTCTTAAATTACTTAGATGTTAAGTCAGTCTAAAGAAACGGAGAGAAATCCGCATATAACTCACACAGGGAAAGTGCCAGATTTCACCCCCCACCCCGAAAACATACTGCTAACAATTTAGTATATCGTCTTCCAAATGATTTCTCTATGCATACACATACGTAGTTAGAACTATAGATGTTCTTACCTTTTTTTCCCATAATACATCATGGACATCTTTCTATTTTACTATGTAAGAGCTCCCCTGTTTTGTTTTCTTTAAGATTTTACGTTTTTAAGTAATCTTTACACCCAACATGGGGCTCAAACTCACAATCCCGAGATCAAGAGTCCCATGCATGCTCCATCGACTGAGCCAGCCGGGTGCCCCGAGCCTCCCTATCTTTTTAACAACTGTGTAGTGTTCCACTGCGTGCTATTGTACATAATTTATTTAACTGCTCCCCTATTAATAGGATTCGATCTTCAGATACTTTTCGTCAGTGTTCATCCAACAGTGCACAAAGGTAAACCCACAAGATCACCTTACAGCTCTTTTGTAGTGTGCAAAGAACACTCACCCTCATCTTCTCATCAGTCCTCTCTATACTTCTCGTCAGTCCTCTCTATAACCTTTTGGAGTAGGATGGGCCACTCTAAGGGTACACTGCCAGAACTGTGTAGCTCAGAAGACAGTCCAGCTGGTGAGGGCTGATACTGGGATTTAAACCTTACATTTTAGGGCGCCTGGGTGGCTCAGTCGGTTAAGCATCGGCCTTCAGCTCAGGTCATGATCCCAGGGTTCTGGGATCGACCCCGGGATCGAGTCCCCCGTCGGGCTCCCTGCTTGGCGGGGAGTCTGCTTCTCCCTCTGCCTTTCCCCTTGGCTTGTGCGCTCGTTTGCTCGCTCTCTCAAATAAAATAAAATAAATAATAATCCTTATGTTTTAGGCTGCATGCCTAGTGTCAAATAAATAAATAAATAAATAAATAAAAAATAAAATAACCTTACGTTTTAGGCTGCATGCCTAGTGTCCTGGCCTCTAGAAGGCTCCTGTGCCTGCTCCATGCTTTATACAGGAGCAGCTGAAAAGCTCCAGGCATTTAAGGACACATCTGCAAAGTCTTCTGATGGGATTTTAACGCCTTCGTTCTTGGTAGGCAAATTAAGCAGTTGTCTCTCAGTAACGTCAAAGGGGGCGATTGAGGCAGTCATCATCGGTACCAACTGCATTATATAAGGATCAGAGGTACAGCTGTCTGGCATCTGTATGGTCCTTTAGTGTACTAAATTTGTGCGATGGCCCTGTCAAACTACATTGTCACTCGCTTTATCACGACAACCCCGAGGTCAGGAACAACTCGGTAATATACATCAGCCAGCACTTGGCAATGCTGCAGGCCCCGTGGTGACAGAGACAAACGGAGGCCCTGCGCCTCTGCAGCCTGAGGCCCCAGGAAGATACTTACAGGTAGAGGCGGGTGTTCAGAGAACAAAGGGTAAGGGAGTCGAGAGATGGGAGGAGGGGTACTTGAGACAGTGGTCAGGAAAGGCTTTGATGAGCAGGAGCCCTGTGAGTAGGTGCATGAATAATGACAAGAGGACAGCCATGCAAAGGTCTCAAAAGAGCATCCCAAGGCAAAAGGAAGATCGCCAAGACCCTGAGAGGAGAATAAGGAGCTCAAGGACCACAGAAGGCTGATGTTGCTGGAATGAAGAGGGGATAGAATGACCACACAGGGCCCCGATGGGATTTGCTCTCGCTGCAGTGGGAAGACTTTGCAGAGTGTTGAAGGAGAAAGCACAAAACAAAATATGATCTGATTTATGCTTTTGAGAAATCACTGCAGTGTGGAGGTGGAAATGGGCCATCTCCACGCTGCGTGGAAGGGACCACTTAAGAGCGGGCCTCACAACACTATTCCTGGTCTGCAGAAGACTGAGCCATTAGAAGCCAAGGTGACTGAGAGAATCATTTTTTAAATTAGATTTAGGACAGTGCTTACCTTTGGGAGTGTTTAGGGGAATGGGATTCAGATAAAGATGTAGGAAACTGGCTATTTTGGGTGGTAGGTTGGTGGGCTTTACTATTGTGTTTCACAGCTTTTGTGTATCATATGCATTCTGTGTCTGCTGGGGCCAAATTGTGTCCCTCACAACTCACATGTTAGAGTCCTACCCCCCAGAGCCTCCTAATGTGGCTGTATTTGGAGCTGGTGTCTTCAAAGTAAAGAGGTTAAGTGAAAATGAGGTCATTAGGGTGCACTAGAACCCAATATGACTGTCCTTTTAAGAAGACATTAGGACACGGGCACAGAGAAAAGGGCCATCTAAAAGTGAAGGGGAGATTTCAGAAGCCAATCCTGTCCACACCTGCCACTTGATCTCAAACTTCTAGCCTCCAGAACTGTAAGAAAATAAATTTCCATTGTTCAAGCCCCCCAATCTGTGGTCCTTTGTTACAGTAGCCCTGGAAAACTAGTAAGTAGAGGTGTCAAATATTTCATCTTTAAAAAACTGTAATTGTTTAAAAAATCCCGTAAGGTAGTGGAAGAATATCAAAATGTTAACAACAGTCATCTCTGAAAGGTGTGATTATGGGGGATTTTCATTTTCTGTATTTACATTTCTGAACCTTTAATATCGTTCATAATGAATATAATAGGTTTGTATTTGAAGGAAAAGAGAGTATGGACATGACTTGTCCAAGATTGCAGTGAGTTGAGTAGCAGAGAAAGAAAACCTGAATTACATGTACAATCATTCCCCAGTGCTTCTCCATTAACAGAGAAGTAAGCAGGCATGTTGTGTGGGATAACCAAAAATTGCTCCTTGGAAGGAAACCCTTTTTTCCTTCCTTCCCTCTTGTTGCTGCCTAGAATGCAGTTGTGATGGCTGGAGCTCCAGCAGCCATCTTGAGGGAAAAAGTAATCTCAACGTCAAAAACAATGCACAGCAGCAGAGAAGGAAGTGTGTGTCTCTGAAGACTTCAGGGAGCTACTCTACCAACCCTGAGCTGCCTACCTCTGGATTTCTTTCATATGTGAGAATAAACTCTTATGTGTTTAAACCAACATAAATGGAGTCTCTGTCACTTGCACATTTTTTTCAGTCGTTTCGTATTAGAGTTAAGTGTTACGGGGGCGGGGGCGGGAAGCAGTTTTGAATAATCTTTTAAAAATTTATTATAAATTTGAGGGATGGCAAAAATGGTAGCTTTCCCGGATGTAACAGCAGCAGGGGCAGGCTGGTGATACTTTTTAAAAATAAGAGAAATTATGTTTATTTTCTGTTATCAAAATGAAACCAAATGTCATGTCGTTGTGTTGATGACACCGGCTATAACTGAGTTGTTTATGTTATTGAGAAGAGATTTTATGGTACCTGTGGTACAAAGGACAGCCTGCCTTAGCTGTGGGGCTATTCAGGGCTTTGCCCTTACAAGTTACCTACTTGTTTAAGTCAGTTTCCCCATCTGTAAGAGGAGGAGTAAAACAACCAGGATTGTGACAAAGAATAAATGCAATTATATTTGTGAGTGTGCTTAACAATCAGTAAAAGCTGTGGGGCACCTGGGTGGCTCAGTGGGTTAAGCATCTACCTTCGCCTCAGGTTATGATCTCAGGGTCCTGGGGTCGAGTCCTGAGTCAAGTCCTGAGTCGGGCTCCCTGCCCAGCGGGGGGTCTGCTTCTCCCTCTCCCTCTGCCCCTCCCCACCCCTGCTTGTGCTCTCTCTCTCTCTCAAATAAATAAAATCTTAAAAAAAAAAAAAAAAACAGTAAAAGCTGATTCACTTTAATAAAGCTTCACTTTACGAACACACTCCTACACCATATAAAGTCCCAATATTTCTAGGCTTCTCTATAGCACGTCTAATACTCCCAAGGAAGTCTTGGGTCCCACTTGGGTTAGCTCTGCTGTGCTTCAAAGATAGCCTTGCATAATTAATAATTAGCATGTACTGATCATTTACTACATGACAGGCAGATTACATTCATGCATTTTCATTGAATCCTTCCCCCGAGACATTGAGAAATAGATGCTATTCACATGGTCATAAGGAAACTGGTGAGAGGTTAAGTAAATCACGCAAGATCCTATTCCCTTCACACAAGCAGAATACGGACCCCAGTGATCAGGGTCCTGAGGCAGAATAACTCATCACTGGACTATAAAGCCTCAGTGAGCCAATGGTGCCTCCTGCTAGGGTGTTAGAGATTTCCCCAGGTAGTAGGCAGGGCCCGTTTTTTAAGTACACAATTATTCCCTGTGGGAGTGTCTACAAAATAGATACAGAATGTGGTGCTCTGGAAAGGCCCTCTTCAGGAGCAGGTGCTCAAACCCAGCTGCTGACAATGTCAGTGGCTCTGGGCTCACGGCTGAGCCTGTCTCCCTCTGGGAATTGCCCTCACCCCAAGGAAATGCCTGGGGCTGGGCTGCCTCCTTGGACGCAGCCTGGAGCAATGACAGACCAGTGCGTGGAGCGAGCGCCCCGAACCACCTCGTCTCAAGGGCGGAAGCCTGGGAGGGGGCACCCAGCTCCAGCTCTCGTCACAGCCGAGTGCATCTCGGGTCCGCTTCTCCCTCTGACCCGGTTTCCTGCACCTATTCACAGTGAGCCTCTGGAACGTGTCCACCTGCCACCACATTCAATCCAGCCTCCGGCGTCTCTTTGAGAAAGCTGCAAGTGCTCCCCTGCTGCTGGCTTTCCCCCCTCTTGTGACTCCACAGTGACCATTTTTAACAAAAATTGGGGTCACTTTAATCCCTAATCGCTTCCATTGCACTTGGAATAGAACCCACCTGTACCTTCACTACCCTGTTCCCAACACTTGGCTCAAGACTGGAGATGTTCTAGTAGATGCTCAATAAATGTTTGTCACATGGGTGAATAGGCTAGGCTGTGTGCTAACTGTCATGCGGGAACTGAAGATGACAGATACAGATCTACAGACCACATGCTGGAGGAACTCGCCCTGTAGTAGCTGTCATAAGTCGGGAACACAAATGACTTAGGGCGAGACAACAAATGTCACAGCAAATTCTGAGTCCCGAGGAGGGAGCATTACTTCTAGGCAGGGTATCAGAGGAGATGCTGTGTGGGGAGAATATTATGCATTCAAAGAAGGGGGAGCGGGGCACCTCGGTGGCGCAGTCGTCAAGCGTCTGCCTTCGGCTCAGGTCATGGTCCCAGGGTCCTGGGATCGAGCCCCGCATCGGGCTCCCTGCTCCGCGGGAAGCCTGCTTCTCCCTCTCCCACTCCCCCTGCTTGTGTTCCCTCTCTTGTTGTGTCTCTCTCTGTCAAATAAATAAATAAAATCTTTAAAAAAAGAAAAAAAGGAAAGAAGGGGGAGCATATGCAAAGGCACCCACATGGGAAAGTGCAGGGCAAATGTGGAAACAGACGTGTGGACCAGTTTAATTGGAGCATGGAATACATCAAGACATTAGAGTAAGAGACTGCCTGGGAAAGAAGTGACACCAGATTGTCAAGGACCTGATTTGCCAGGTAAGAAATCTGGGCTGTATTCTGGAGGCAGTGGTGGCCGACGATGATGCAACCCAGCCTTTGAAAACATTAAGACAAATTTCTTTTCAGATATACAATAAAAGTAGAAATAATAGTACAATAAATCCCCATATACTTCTCACCAACATCCAACAATTAACATTGGGCTCTATTGCTTTATATAGAGATATACAGATACATAGAATAGATACATAGATAGAAATGTGTGTGTGTGTGTGCATTTCAAAGTCTGTAATACTTTTTCTTGGCTTACTCTTTCTTTTTCTTTTAATCTTTCTTTCCTTTCTTTCCTTTTCCATTTCAAAGGGAATTACAGACATTATGACTCTTCACTCCCAATCATTTCTCCAAATATTAAAGGTGCTTTTCCTTCATAGCCATCATACCAATATCACACTGAACAAACGTAGTAACTGCCTAACATCATCTAATACCAATCCATTTTCAAATTTCCCCAGTTATCCCCAAAATGTCTAAAAAGCTGTTTTTTGTTTTGTTTTGTTTTGTTTTGTTTTTCAGAACCAGAATCTAATCAAGCATGTGGTTGTGTCTTTCAAGTTTTTTAAATTTAGGACCATCACCCCCTGGCCCTTTTTTATGACATCAATTTCCCTTAATCTTTAGGTCTTGTCTTCTAGAAAACCAGTTGTCTTATAGAATGCCTCACATTCTTGATTTATCTGATGGTCTTCCTTGGGGGTGTTGTTTAACCAGTTCCTCCAGCTTCTATAAACCAAAGGTTAGATTTGAAGGCTTGATTGCGTTCCGGATTCAGCATTTAGGGCAAGAAAACTTCATCAGGCCATGCTGTATACTTCATGCTGGAACACACCAGGGACCTCCTAAAAATATTGATTGTCCCAGGGTGAGTGATGCTAAGTTGGATAGCTGGGTTAAAGTGGGGACAACCAGATTTCCCTACTGTAGAAGTATCTAATTCTCCTTTGTGATTGGCAAGTAATCTGGGGGATGTGCTTGGCAACCCAAGTCACATTTTTGTAGCTGTTTAGTTTTAGCAAACATGTTCAAGTGCATTTAATCACAACAGCATCCGGTAAGGTTTTATTCCCATTTAACAGAAGTAAAAACTGAGGCTCAGAGTGCTTGAATGACTTTCCCAAAGTCACAGAACCAGTAAGTAGCAAAGGCAGGACCCAAGCATAAAGGGATTCACTTTGATTCAATTTTTTTTTTTTTTTTTTTTTTTTAATCACAATTAGGACGCCTGGGTGGCTCAGTCGGTTAAGCGTCTGCCTTCGGCTCAGGTCATGATCCCAGGGTCCTGGGATCGAGTCCCGCATCGGGCTCCCTGCTCAGTGGGGAACCCACTTCTCCCTCTCTCCCTACCCCTGGTTGTGCTCTCTCTCCCTCTGTCAAATAAATAAATGAAATCTTAAAAAAAAAAAATTTAAAAATCACAAATGGCCTACATCTAACTGGGAATTTTCAAAGTGTATCCTCTCTCCAGAATTCAATAAACATTTCTCTCTTTTATATCAACATTTTCTGAAAAAGAGTATTCTTTACTTTCTTGATACCAGAGAGCTCAATGCCAAGGAAAAGCAATTTGTTTTACGCTTTCTGTTGCGGGTTTAAACTAGCAAAATGTAACAGGTGCTGCATTCCCCAAAGCTCTGTTTGTAACAATAGTTCGCAACATCTCCATATTCAATGAGCTACTGAATCTGTGACTTTTACAAACATGTGAACCAAGTCAACGATGCTAAAGCCAACAAGGGCAGGGCCCTTAGGTCTGGAAGACACCCACCTGTAGAAGCACATATAAAGGCGAGGCCTCTCGAGTCAATTTTCTCCTCACAGCGGGGTCAGCAACTCAGGGGACAGAATGAGGAGTGTTGCCCAGTGGACTGGGGAGACCTGGGCCTGAGGCCTCCCCCAGCCCAACCCAAGGATGTCCCTGGAGGCTCTTGGTCTCATCACAAGAAAGAATTCAAGGACAGACCAGACACGGCAGGTGAGCGGTGCCAGCAGGAAAGTTCACCACAGTGCAAGTACGCTCAGCAGATGTGACAGCAGGCCGGCTCGAGAACGCTGGGGTTTGGGTTTCTACCTTTTACTGACAACTGTTAGCTATGGGGAGGAAGGTTACTGGAGGCAGAGATTTCGTGGAAGCAGGATTTTGTACCTTTTCTTCCTTATTTGGTCAGGGGTTTCCGGCCTTCTTTGTCAGCCAGTTTGGTTTGATCTGGTTTCTTGTGGGTTTGGGAGTGCTGCCAGGACAGGCCTCTGACCTTCTGATAACAGAACTGGCCACCGCTTCCCCCTTTCTGGTCTCCAGCTATTCTGTTAGAAGCTAACTAGCTGCCTCCTCTAACATTTCTCCCCTCAAGGACTCTGGGCCCTTAAAATCTTTGAAGGGAAAATGGGTGATGGTGCATCATAATGGTCTGGGATGTTGACCCTGCCTGAGGGTTCCAGAAGTCCTTGCTCTCTAAATTTTAGGACAACTCGATGGACAGTGGGGAGTAGAAGGAAATCACGGGCTTGGTGTTGACAGGTTTCATCTTCACAGGGGATGGGCTGGAATCCCTGGTGCACCATCATTTGTAAATGAAATTGTGGGGAGTCTGCAAGAGACAAATTTGACAAGAAAATTAAACAAACAAGGTCCAGAAAGCAAAAGTACCAATATAGTGGTCCTAAAAAGGGCAAGAACCAGGTTACAGATGGAAAGGTCTTACATACAGCATCCCAAATATTATTAGCAGGATCAGCCCCTTTGGCCATTGGATGTAGCCATTAGGCTGGCGCATATAATTCTGGGATATTCTCTTCCACCTGTCCAGTGGTGTTGATGTAGGTGCAACATGTTCTGTTAATGACAGCACAAACCTTGTTCCGCCAATATATAATCTAAAGCCAGCCTGTTGTCTATAACCACATTGGACAAAGACAGATGGGACTTGGGAGAGATCTGAGAAATGAGAGGAAAAGCTAGTTCATCTAATGCTGCTTTCAGATTTCGCAGGGTTGTATCATGATATGCAAATCCCCAAGGAGCTAATGCACTTCCTCAGGTTCTGGTGTCGGGGTGGGCAGAATTATAGATGTGGACTCCAGCGTGCAATTGCCCCAATGTTTGAGGTTATCAGTGCACTGAAATCCTAGGGCCAATATGGGCTGAGTAAAGATGGGGCCCTGTAGATTGTGAGAAGGACGTAGACAGATAAGGAGATAGTTGGGAGAAGCGCATAAGGTTATGGGAGAACTTGCTGTTCCTAGCTCCTGGAGCTGTTGGGCCCATGGGGAAGAGTTATTGTGTGTGCATTTGGGGAATCGGGTCCCGCCCTCCTGTATCCTAGGGAACTAGAAAGTGTGGTTGTGAAGGGAGAAATTGAACAGTAATGCTGACTAATGCTAGTGTCCAGCTAGGCCATGATCCAAAACGTGGATGTATTGGGGTTTTACTTGAAAGGGTGGAATAGGCACATACCCAGTGGGTGGCACTGCAAATCTGTGTCATTTATATTTTCTACGCTGGCATGCCGCATTCCATGCCTGGAATGCTGAATTGAGACATTGGAAATTTGTCTGAAGGTCCAAGGGTCTTTGGCAAAGTGAGGTCCAGAGACTGCCGCCGGAGGTGATGCTATCCGGCAGCTGACCTATCTTTTAGGTCTGTTTTTATGGGTTGAATTATTGGAGTTATCTGCACGTGGAGCTTAGGAATAAGCAGGGTCCACCAACTGAAATATCGGGGTGGTGGGAGGGGATAGGTCAACGCAGATCCAATTAGGGCCGATGAGAAACTTGCCTGGTAGTTTTTTTGATGGAGAGTTATATTAGGAGAATGAGCAGGATAAAAGAGGAGGTAAGAAAGGTCTTTTGGGGGGATGTAAATGACAAATCCAGCAGCTGGAAAACTTATTTCCCGGGAGATGATGTTGGAACTCCTCCGTGGATCTGCCTAGGCTAGAGCAGTAATAAGAATGAGAAAAAATAAGACTTTTAGGGCCATGTCTGAGGGTGAGACCCAATAGGAAAGATGTTTTTTGTTTTGTTTTGTTTTAACGAGGGGAGTGGCTTGAGGAGAGCAAGAAAAACAACTCAGAGGTCCAAGTAGACAGAGGTTTGCAAGGAGGAGAAGCAGTGTAAAGAAAATCCAGAACTCCTAATGTTACAGCTTTTACACAACCATAAAGCTGAAACAAATGTATATGTTAAATACAAGGAAAAAAACCACAAAACCAATAAAATTCAAATTAACAACACTTTAAAAAAATCCAGGCAATAGCTAAAAGTACGAAGCAAATATTCATAGTAGGATGTCAATCACTTATCTTTTTGAAGACATAGCGTAGATTTTCCTCTGGCTCACAGGATTAGGATGGAATGTCTCAGTCTTCAACTATGGGTAGTCTGGAGCTGGGTGTGTCTATTCTAGACAAATGAACCCAGCTAGTTATACCTTAGAGCTTAGCTGCTGTTGGGGTGCCAAGAAGAACCTGGTAGGGTCTCTACCATTTGGGATCTAATTGATCTGAAGGTAAACCCTCCTTCCAGGTCTTTAATAAAACCATGTCGCCTAGCTTGATCTGGGCAGGTACAGGCGCTTTCTTGGGCACAGGTAAATTTTTATTGCCATAGTCCATGATAGCCTGCTATACCTGTCTTAGACTGATGAAATGTTTTATAAATTCGTGAGCTTCCCAATCAAACAGCAGATATGCTGTGAAGAAAGGCCTCTTATACAGCATTTCAAAGGGGCTGAGTTGGAGGTTCCTTTTTGGGGCCATTCTCATTCTCAGGAGGTCTATGGGCATGAGTTTTATCCAGGATTCTGAGGTTACCTGACAAAGTTTGGCCAAGATTTGATTAGCGCTCTTGACCTTTCCCAAGGATTGGGGTCTCCAGGCAGCATGAAGGTGGTAATGAATTCCCAGGCAGAAGACACTTGTTGAGTCACCCTTGTGATAAAGGATGGGCTGTTACCACTTTGCCGAGACTTTGGAAGCCCAAAGCACGGGATAATTTCCTTTAGTAGAGCTTTTGCTACCTCTTGAGCTTTTTCCGTTCTAGCAGGATGAGCCTCTATCCAACCAGTGAAAGTGTCCCCAAAGACCAGGAGGTATTTAGGTCCCTGAGATGGGGGCATCTGAGTGAAGTCTATCTGCCAGTCCCTTGTCTTTGGATGGGCTAGAGAAGTGGAGGTGGTTTAAGCCCTCCCCCAGTGGTGTTCTTGTGACATAGGTCACAGGCCCTGGTGATTTCCTTGATAACCCACGACAGGATAATTCCTGAAAAGACTCTATTAACTAAGGAGGTTAATATGTCTCTTCCCAAATGAGAAAAGTCATGTAGTCCCTTGATGATTTTCCATTGGGATGCCTAGGGAAGCATCACCTTTTGCTCTTGCGTCCACCATCCCTCAGGATGGAGTTGCTAGTTTTTCTGCTGAGTTCAGTTTATTTCCCTTTTTGTATATTGGGACCTTTGTTGGAGGATTGGCCCATGAAGGAGTAAAGTTGCCTGTATTGGGAGTTTGGGACCCTAAAGCCATCTTTTGGAGCTTTCTATGAGTATCTGGACCTGCCTCACTTATAAAATGAGTTCCCAGGACCAACCTTCCCTCTGGGGTATCTGGATCTACATTGGTGAACTTTTGTGGCCCTTCTACTAGATGGGACTGAAAAAGAGCGGAATTGTCATTGGGTCCTTGGGTGATCTCCCTCACCTTATCATAGTTTACTAGTTTGATGATACACCTCTTTATGCTCTCCAGAGGCATAGTACCACGTGGGCTAGTCCCTGCTGCCCAGGCTGATAATTCCAATTAGGGTCTGTCTGAGGTACGAAGGTCATTCCAACCAGGATATCTGTTAGGCTGGGTAGCATGAAGTATTCCTCTTCCGCCCAGATGCGGAATCGTTCCTCTGGATGGCAGCAATGGGACAGAATGACCAGAAGGTCCTTCCAGGTTAGAGCAAAAGACTGGAGTCAGGCTCCTGAATTCCTCAGTAGATTTGCTGGGATCCTCAGAAAACTGGCTTAACACTCATGGCACTGCCTGAGATCTGACATCAAAAAGGGGACAGAGAGTCTTTGTGGTCCCCTGAGGTCCACCCACCACCTCCTGGAGGGGGCAGAGGAACTTTTTCTTTGGGCCTGAGTCTGGTCAAGGAGGGTAGGTAGGTTGGTTGCTAGGGTGGGGGACTGGTTGCTTAGGCTGGAGCCAACGGTGTTGGGGTGTTTCCGAGGGGAGCTACTGCAAGAATTCCTTTCTTGGGGCCAAGATCTAAATGACCCCCTCCCACTGTGCATGTTTTATATGTGTCAGGGGCATCCCTGAGGGCCATAAAGGCCTGGACAGGAGGGATCTCTACCCATTTTTCTTGTATCATATGGAAGAAATTGACTTGCAATATGGTTTTATAGTTAAGACTATCATTTTCTGACCAGACCTCCCCTCTAGCTTATATGGTGGCCAAGCAATGTTACAAAAGAAAATAAGCATTTTCTTATTTAGGCTTTCTAATAGGAGCTGATCCCAGCGTCTCAAAATACATCCCAGAGGGGAGTCTTTGGGGATGGAGGTGGAATTTCCCATTGTCTTCAGGGAGAGAGTTGACTCCCTTAAAAAGAAAAGGAGCAACTAAACCAGGGTTCCCATTACCAGAAGCCTGGAGTCCTATTTCCCTGAGGAGAGTTAGTTCTCTCTCCGAAACCTGATAGGATCTCAACTGGGTACTCTTCTAGAGAGTTCCAATGGCGAGTGGACTGTGGGTGTCCCGAGCCTGCTGTCCATTCACCCTGAAATCACGGCTGTGGCCAGCATGCCGTGTGATGACCCAGCGGCCCTGGCATCCCAGGGCCCAAGAATTTTTCTGGCACCTGCTGTCCCAGGAGTGATGGCCTTCCTGAAGACCCGATAGAAACAATGCCCGATAATTAACCCTGATGTCCCAGGATGGATCCCTTGGGAACGGGCATCATCATAATTCAAGATCTCTGAATATCCCACCTCCCTTGTTCTGATAGGCCTCTTAACAGTCGGTGGCAAACAACAGCCACCAGGGACAGGGGTCCCTTTGATGGTCTAAATATTTCTCGTCTGACCTGTTGATCTCCCCCCACTTTGTGGTCAGTTCTGGTGAAACTAACCTCTATTTTCCAGTTCTCTTTGCATCCCTGAATTATTTGGGTTGAGTCACATCTAATTAAGTGGTGGATAAGGCATACCCACAGGGAGAGATCTTGAGGAGTGGGGTCCTTTGCCAAGGAGTAGAATGGTTTATAGCTACTTTGTGGTGATCACAGTCTGAGTTGGCAGTTGTGCCGGACCTCTGCCATAGGGGACAGGACGTCTCACAGGTCTCCGTGCCCCACCACCAACAGAGGAGAGTGCAGAAGTAGGTAGGAGAGGAAGCAGTTGAAGGCAGACAAGGTGGGTCAGTGTCCCATGACCAAGAGGCAGATTCCTGCAGACAGAGTCAGCCTGGGAATCTCAGACAGTCACCTCGGGACCAGTGGAGAGGATCTCTGTGTGCTGCTGCGTCACCTGCACGAGTGACCATGGATCACTCTCTTACGTGTCTCGGTTTCTCGTGGCAGAAGTCTAAGACAACCAGAGGGGCTCGGAGCACTGGAGGATCAGTCCTATGTGTGCATACCCAGATGAGCCAAAGTTTTAATTACGAGGGAGATGCAAAGCCCCATGGGACTGCTGCACGTCCTGAGAAATAATCTCCGACACTTCCATAAAACTCTTAGTGACCTAAGAGTGCCTTTCAGCTGGAAGGCGCAAGTGTCCCTTTACTCTTTGGAGCTGAAAATCAGTCTCTCATAAATGCTACCAGACATCGGTTCCCAGGTAGACCAGAGAGAGTAGAGCAAAGGAGGAATGGTGACTTCACTAAGCAACTCTCCAGCACAAAGACAGGCGAGAGTTGGAGACTCACCAGTGGTGGAGAGGGTCGCTCAACGGCTGTTACCTCCTTCTGGCTGGCTTGCCAAAAAGGTGCTGCCCGTGGACTGGGGAGACTCGGGCCCGTGGCCTCTGCTCAGCCCATTCAAGGATGTCCCTGGACGCTCTTGGTCTCATCAAAAGAAAGAATTCAAAGACACCAGACACAGTGGATGAGCGGTGCAAGCAGGAAAGTTTATTAAAGTGCAAGTACGCTCTGCAGATGTGAGAGCGAGCCGGCTCGAGGGAGAGCTGCACACTGGGGGCTTGGGTTTCTACCTTTTATTGACAGTTGTTAACTAGGGGGTGGAATATTTATTACCTGAGGCGGGGATTTCTTGAAAGCGGGGTTTCCCGCCTTTTCTTCCTTATTCTGTCGGGGGTTTCCAGCCTTCTTTGTCAGCCGGCTTGGGCCGGTCTGGTTTGATCCGGTTTCCCGTGGCTTTGTTTCGGGAGTTCTGCCAGGACAGGCCTCTGACTTGCTTACAACTGCGCTGGCCGCGATTTCCCCGTTTCTGGACTCCAGGTATTCTGTTAAAGCCTAACTAGCTGCCCGCTCTAACAAGAGCATACGACAGTCTGGAATCAAGAGTTAAGGGGTGTGGTGCGATGACGAGCAAACCGGGGAAGGGAATCAGGAGGATCTTGGACCCAGGAAGGAACTGGGGAAGCTGCTTGTGGACTCCGCAGCAATCCGGGCCTCCAGCTCAGAGCCAGCCGCTAGGAGGAGGCCCTAAAGGGGGGCTTCTCACAGGCAGCGGCAACCTGCTGAGAGTCACTCTTCCCAAAAGGAAACCATACGGATGTTTTTAACTCAGGAAGAGGGACTCCAACGCTTTTGTGAAAAAACGCTTTTGGGAAGAAGACTCTTCGCCTACCCCGAAAAGGTGGAAGCAAGCAGGCACGCCCCCAAGGCGGGCTTCCATGATTTTATTGGTTGCCTCCAGTCAGCCCCTCTCTCAATAGGTCTCTGTTATTGGTCAGCACTGCCAAGCGTCAGCTGTCACAGACACTATCCGGAACTAATCATCTCTAATCCCCATTCCGTCTCTCCTCCAACATGTGAGTGACACGCACGTGAACCAATAAGATAGGAAAGTAAGGATGTGAAAACGAGACTCCTTCCCTTGTTCCTCATCTCGTTCAGCAAATGGTAGAAAAGGCTGAGCAGCTGACACCAACCACCAATCCGTAAGGGCGGAACTGGGACGAAGAGAAGAGAGATGGGAGGGGGTGACGTGGCAGTGACGGGGTCATAAACTGAAAGGAGTGGCGGAAACCCTGGCCAATCGGTGATCGAATTGGCCGGGCACGCTGCATTCTCGAGTCCTCCCTGAGCGCCGAAGACTTCGGGAAAGCACCAATGGGCTTGTACATGAGTCTGATTGGCCTTCACCTGAACCAATCAGCGGCGTGCCTGCAGGACGCGTCCCACCCCGGACTCTCACTGGGCGGTGTGGGATGACAGGCCCGAGAGAAATGCCAATGGCCTAGGGGTCCTCCGCAAGTGACGCTCAGCGGCACCAATCGACTGCCTCCTTCCCGGCGGCCGAGCCCTCCTCCCGCGGCGGGCCTGGCGGGGCGGGGACGCTGCGCGGCCGCGGCTGATGCGCTAGCCGTGTGGGGCGCTCCGGGCGGCGACGGCGGCTCTCGTAGGCGGTTCCGGTCCTGTATCTCGGGGCGGCGGCGGCTCATGGCGGCGACGGAGCTGAGAGGGGTGGTGGGGCCGGGCCCGGCGGCCATCGCAGCTCCGGGCGGCGGCGGCACCGGTCCCCCAGTGGTGGGAGGCGGCGGCGGCCGCGGAGACTCGGGGCCAGGCTCCGGGGCCGCGCTTGGCACGGTGGCCGCGGCGGCGGCGGGCGGCCCGGGCCCCGGCGCCGGGGGAGTGGCGGCTGCGGGCCCGGCCCCTGCGCCGCCGGCGGGGGGCTCCGGCGGCTCGGGCGCTGGGGGTTCGGGCTCGGCTCGAGAGGGCTGGCTCTTCAAATGGACCAATTATATCAAAGGCTACCAGCGGCGGTGGTTCGTGCTGAGCAACGGGCTCCTGAGCTACTACAGGTAACTGCTTCCGGGGCGCCGTCCCCCACCGCAGCCCACAGTCCCCGCGCCGTCACCCTCTCGAGCCGGCACCGCAGCCAAGGTCGCCCCAGGCCCCTTTTCGTCACCTGCGCGCATTGACAGCCCGCGACGCGAGCCCACCATCACAAAAGTGAACGCCCCGGGTCTAACCCCTCCACCTGGGTTACCCGCCCTTGGTGCAATACCTTCCCCTCCGTTCCTGGCCTTTCCAGTTGTTTGGAGAGCATCTACTCTTCCATTGTGTTTCCACCAGCACAGAGGTGCAATGATGAATTCTGCAAGGAAGGCGCTGTTGTAGGTACTAAGGGGCACATGTAGAAGAGCAAAATCCAGGCATGGCTCTCAAGGAACTTACTGTGAAAGTCCCAAGTCTTAGCTGTCTGTCCTCAGTCTCCAGAATTCAAGGTTATTAGCAGCCCTTGATGTACCCGCCGTTGTTCTCTCCATGTTCAGGCACAAGGACACCAGGCACAGGGTGGCCTCCGTATCTACCCCCCGTCTTCCTTATCTCTCCCAGACTTGGCATATGCTTTCACCTTCTGGACAGCCCAGAATGGAGATGTGCACTCCAGTGCTGCTTTTATGTGTGCTGATCCCACCTCCCCCCATGGGAATGATTTAAGTGGTCTCTCCAGTATTTCTGGGGTCTCTTTGCTTGGTTGGGTTTAAGTTTTATTAAAAGAAGAATCCGTGTCTTTGGTATGATTACTTCTTGTTTGTTCTGGAACGTTTAATATATATTTATGGTGACTGACAGTCTTGCCATAACTGTAGCATGCTTTTGGCTACTCGAGTTACTAGAGATAATGATACTGGATTTGGGGACAGGACATAAACATTTCCTGAGGGCTGGACAGTTTGGATAGTTTCATTGACTCCCAACAATAACCCTGGGAGTTAGGGGATATTCCTGTGTTACTGATGAGGAAACTGAGACCTAGCTGCGCAACTTTTCCAAGGTCTAAAGGAGTCAGGATTTGAAATTAGTTCTCTTCACACCAACATAACCTAAAACCCAGGGTAGTGTTACATGAATCAATCAGACAATAGAGATTATTGCTTGCCTATAGCAAGTTTATAGATCACAGTTACTATGTGGACTTTATACAAAATGTATAAGTCTCCTTTAAGGGAGAATTTTCTTAATATAATGGCATTTCTACTTGAAATCTTTTTATAAAGACCATCCTATTTGAGACCCCAAATGCTGTTAGGAACAGCTCACTCTATTTCTCTTCCTTTGCAGGTAGTCATTCTGCCACCAGGAGAGTTAGGGTGAATGAATCTCTTCCATCAACCCCATTGTATCAGCTCTTAGAGAATTTTGAGGGGAAATTGAAGGTGGGAGTTGGAGGTTGTTGAAGTAAGAACACATTCTTATCTAGTCTCTAACATTGGAAAGGGCCTTAGCACATCCTCACTGCTTAAGCCACATTGTGAACAGTTGTATCATTTGCATTATTATATTCAGAACTGATTTTAATTTTAACCCTTTCTTAGTACTCATCCAGGACGATCAGTTTAAGGTTGGATCACAAATCTTAACATTTTAGTATGTTCCAAAATTTTTCCCCTACTCAAGTCCTATTTTCCTATTACACTGACCATCATTCTAATGTTCAATTGACTCGAATCCTAACTTGGCTTGTAAGTCACTATTCATATTGATTGCTCATCTTCAGAAGTTGTGTGTCAGCTGAGGGCCTTACTGTGTGGCCATTTTTCCTCATCCAAGTTCTTACCAGATTCACTTTCCAGGCCAGTTGATTCTTTAATCAGTACCAGTCTTAATCAGTATTGATCTTGGCTGGACATTAAGAAGTTACATGTTGCTGTCTCTTCAGGTACTTGTAACCACTTTTAACTTCTCTCTTACAAGAGCTAATGGTACCTGTCTGACTACAGATCAGACTCCTTCCAAAGCATACCAAACCACATATTGGGAAATGTGCATAGGCCTGTCTTTGGCAGCTAAGGTGGTCCCACCCACAAACCAACCAAGCAACAGGAACCAGGGTTATCAAATCTGCACTACCTTCAAAATCACTTTGAAGTACTTCCTACTGACTACATTGGTAGTTTATTCTTCTTAACAGGGTTCTTTGGGTCCCCATCTCCCTAGAGTTATTTAGCTAAATTGTCATTCCTCCCACTTTTCATGCCTCCATAACCTGTCATCTCCTCTATATGCCTTTTACAAAATGCTATTTTCTTTTTAACTGAGAGCATATATTTCTTTGACCCATCCTGTGATGAACCGTCCTAACGGGCTTTGGCGGGCCGCTTCCTTCTTTTTACCCATCCTGTTCTTCCTTATATACACAGTTACATGGATGTCCCATTACTTAAAACCATATGTAGAACCTCAGCTTTCCCAGACATATATGCATTAGTTTTCCTGACTAGCTTCCAGAGATTGAGTTACTGTTTCGGCTGGCCTTTTCAGGGAACTTTCTAGACAAAGTACCACCTAATTGTTAACCGTTGTGCCAGAAGAACTTATCTTGCACTCTGAACTGCGCTAATCATTTATAAACATAGGTGTATCTGCCTGAACCCAAGAGCTCCTGAGTCAAGCCTGCCTTACTCTTTGGGTTCCTTGGTATTTCTAAAACTGCTACGGACTTTATATGATTTGAGAAACTCCTTTAGTTCATGAAGATGACCCAGGCAGAAGAGATTCCTAGGAAGTGGCAGGTGAAAAGTACCAACAGATTGTGAGGAATGTGGTACAAAGTCCAAGTAGCACCTTTGGAGTAGAAAGCAAGGGTGAGCTGGCCTGTCAGCTGTGGGTCTGAAATTCAGCCTGCATTATTCATAATGTAACTGAAGCTTAGGGGTGGGGGGAGGGGAGGTAAGAATAGAAAAAACAGAGATTCACATTACAGTGTGGCAGGTGCAGGGAATGGAAAATGGCCCAGGCCATTGAGACCCCCTTGGCCATCCCATACTGCTCATTTGTGCATTTGAGGAGGAAAAACCAGTTTCATGTGACACACTGAACAATAGCAAATCTGTCTTCCTAAGCACAGTAAACAGACTTTCTCAAACATACCAAGTCTTAGTTTCTGGAGATGGGGTGTGTGTCGTTTCTAGCACGCAGGAATTCTGGACGTGCCAGGTGTATGGGGCTGCTTGACTCCAGTGAAAGGGAAATGGCTCCGCTCTGCACTGTGGCAGTTGGCAAAGGACTTCGACCTCTTTATGTTCCAAGTTGGTCAGGGAAAACTGTGGTCTCAACATGCAGGTCTCTGGGCATAACCCAACGGGCGGTGGGGAAATTAGCTCAGTTTGCAAGGTATACACAATTGTGCTAGCAGCTTGGTATTTTCTGTGAAGGAGCTTGTTGTCACCAGGTAGTGATGTAAAGTTCAAAAGTTAGTCTATTAATAGAACTGTCAGTAGAGATGGGGAAAATTTTTACACCCAATCCTCTGAGAACAGATTTGCTGAATCTTTCCTAGCTATTAATAGGATGGCTTAGGAGTTCCTACCAATAGAAGTCAGTGGATCCTTGGAAAGAGCATATTCCCAAAAGATTATATACTTGGTGATTCTTTTATGATTATTCTTTCTTTACTCCCACAGAAAGCTAGTTATTCCTCTTTCATATCATTTGAGCTGTAGTCAATATTTAATACCCTAAGCATCTCAGCGTGCCTTACACTGATGCAATATAATTCTAAGCGTAGTATGACAATTCTCATTTGGGCTGAGTTGAGGTTAGGGAGGGGGGTTGTTCAGTATATGTGAAATGGAGCTATTCTTTCTCTGAGGGAGTGAGAGTGTTAAAAAAATTTGTTGTGTGAGTTTATAAGTCACTATTTTATTTTATTTTTTTTAAGATTTTGCTTATTCATTTGAGAGAGAGAGCACAAACAGGGGGAGAGGGAGAGGGAGAAACAGACTCCCTGCTGAGCTGGGAACCCGACGTGGTACTTGATCCCAGGAACTAGAGATCATGACCTGAGCTGAAGGCAGATGCTTAACCATCTGAGCCACCCAGGCGCCCCATAAATCACTATTTTAAAATTGTAACTTGCTAAATAAGAAATAATTCCTGACTACAAAAGGGTAATGAGGGAACTTTTTTTGGTGTGATGGACATGTTCTACATTTTGATTGTGGAGGTGGTTACACAATTGTATATATTTGTCAAAACTCACTGCATTATACACTTAAAATTGCTGAATTAACATTGTATGTTGTTATACTTCCATGAAGGCTGTTTCTAAAACAGCAGAGCAATACAGTCTGACTCAGTAATACCACTTAATGACTGTGAAAGGAAATCCCTACTGATTGTTTCTGGAATCTTAGGGAACTGTGTAAGGGAAATAGTAGAACTTGCTATTTCCTAAGGCTGCCGCATGTTCAAAAAGCTTAGAGCTATGAGAAGACAAGGAAGGCGGTGAAGGATAAACCACCCATCCACTTTCTACTTAGCTGGTCTTTGTCTCATAATTGCAGGTCAAAGGCAGAAATGAGACACACTTGCCGTGGTACCATCAACCTCGCCACGGCCAACATCACCGTGGAGGACTCCTGCAACTTCATCATCTCCAACGGCGGCGCTCAGACCTACCATCTGAAGGCGAGCTCAGAAGTGGAGCGGCAGCGCTGGGTGACGGCCCTGGAGCTGGCCAAGGCGAAGGCTGTGAAGATGCTGGCAGAATCGGGTAGGGAGCAGAGAACACCACGTCTGGGGAGCTACCTGTGTGCCCCACCTTATTTTGTACCTCACTGTCCATTAATTATCACCCATCTGACTGACTCAGGCATCTCCTCCTCATGCGGTACTTCTCCCGGAATGGCGGTTTTCATCTGGGCGCAGTTCTGCCCTGCGGGGGTCATCAGGCAGTGTCTGGAGATGTTTCTGTGGTCCTAGCTGAGGGATGCTGGTACTATGGGCATCCAGTGAGGAGAGGCCGGGGAGGCTGCACAGAACAGCCCTCACAAAGAGGAGTTAACTGGGCCCAAATGTCAGTAGTACCGAGGCGGAGAAACTCTGTCCTAGAAGCATAACGGTTGTCGTTTTGGCTTTTAATGCCATTTGACTACCTTAAAATTTGGGGAAAGAAATATTTTATTGCTAGGTCTGTCTTAAGATAATTACAACTCACGGTTAGATTCTATCTTTATTTTTTTTCTTTTTCTCCTGGCATTTTCTTACTTAAGTATCTTCTGAGTTGAAACAGTCTTTATAGATTGCAAGACACATTATATGGGATACTTCCTATGGAAAATCTTCAGTTTGCTACCTTAGTTTCACTAAAAAGAGTGGTCTACACATGTTTCGATTTTTCTTCAAGGAAAATGGTGGTATTTCCTCTGCCCGCCCCCCTTGTTGATAGTTTAATCACACTGAGCTTGTCCACTCAGAACTGACCAAGATGGTCACCTGCTGGCTTTTGTTCATCTCTTGTTTTTTTATCCCCTGTCATTTCCCACACTGTGTTATATCTATTAAACAGTGGAAGGAAATTTACCGCTTTGTAAGTTTTTTCGTAACAGGTTATATTTTGACTTCAGTCCTGCCTCTCGGGCTAGCAGATAGGGGAGGTCTTTCCTTATTTCTTTTGTTTTGATTTTAGTGCTGATGTTAGCCCCCCAAAGGAAGTGACATTGCTAGAAAAGCATTTTGCAGTTGCAGAGTGTTGGGTACAGAACTGATAGCGAGAGGTACAACATGGCTCTCTATTTGACCTACTGTTGGAGGGTCATTTCAGTGCAGGGGTGGCTTTAGTGTCAGATGAGTTCATCACAAACTTCCTGAGCTCTCCTTTGGAAAAGGTAAATTAATGAGTCTTTTGGTGATGTGGATATTGCTTACAAAGAACCAGAGTGCAATTCTCAACCCATTTCATACAGGGCTCACCCATCACCCAATGGATAATGGTGGATTTATAGTAATGATCAGCTTGGACTGGAGTGGAACCCTCAAGCTGGAGTTACAAGGCTCAACAATTCATTCCCAATCCCAGGAGATATTTAGCTTCTCCATCCTATCTTCCGGGGATCATTGATTCTCAAACTTCAGAGTGCATCAGAATGGTCTGGGCAGCTTATTCAAAATTCAGGTTCCTGGGCCTTGCCTCACACCAGCCAAATCAATTTCTGGGGTGGGGCCAGAGTGTTGGCGCCTTTAAGAAGAAGCCTAGGGGTGGGGGAGGGGAAATTGAATGTAGGTGGACAAAAGGTACAGACTTTTAGTTATAAGATAAATAAATACTGGGGATGTGACATACAACATGATGACTAGTTTTTTGGTTTGTTTTTTTTTTTTTAAGATTTTATTTATTTATTTAACAGAGAGAGAGAGAGAGAGTGAGCATAAGCAGGGGGAGCGGCAGGGAGAGGGAGAAGCAGACACCCTACGGAGCAGGGAGCTTGATGCGGGGCTCGATCCCAGGACCCAGGGATCATAACCTGAGCAAAAGGCAGATGCTTAACTGAGTGAGCCACCCAGGCGCCCCTAAATGATGACTATAGTTAACACTATATGGTATATTTGATAATTGCTAAGAGAGTACATCCTAGAAGTTCTCATCACTAGGAAAAAAAACTTTTTTTCCTTTTTTTGTGTGTCTATATGAGATGATGGATGCTAACTAAATTTACTGTGATAATCATTTGTCAATATGTGTAAGTCAAATCATTATGCTCATACAGTGCTCTATGTTACATATATGTGCTGTATGTCAGTGATGACTCAATAAAACTGGGAGAAAAAAGAAAAGCATGGGCAAAATAAATGCTCATTGGCGTGTGCCCCAGCGGGAGAAAAAGGAAGAACCACCCAGGTGTTTGTGGTACAGGTGGGCTGTGGACCACATCAGAGCCCAGTGGTCTGGTAATGGCAAGCTCTCAGTTGGTCCGAAAGCACAGCTGGTTTCGTTGCGGACAGAGTTGGTGGGGTTCCGACTCTCAGCTCTGGAGTCACATAACTGGAGTCCTATAACTCACCTTTTGGCTCCTACAGATGAGTCAGGAGATGAAGAGTCTGTCTCACAAACGGACAAGACGGAGCTGCAGAATACCCTGCGGACGCTGTCCAGCAAAGTGGAGGACCTGAGCACGTGCAACGACCTGATAGCCAAGCACGGCACGGCGCTGCAGCGCTCCCTCAGCGAGCTGGAGGCCCTGCGGCTGCCCGCCGAGAGCAACGAGAAGATCAAGCAGGTCAATGAACGGGCCACGCTCTTTAGGATAACATCCAATGCCATGATCAATGTGAGTGCAGCCGGTGCCCGGGTCGCCTTTTCACTCTCTCCCTCTTCAGAATGCAGTTCTCCCCACGTGCTGTGCCGGGGCAAATTGTAATTGATAAAGCAGGGAACAGTAGGTCCTGCTTCACTGCTCAGGGGATTTAAGTTACATTATTCGTTGCATGAAAGAGAACAGACCGCACAGATGCAATGACTTTCATGCTCTGCTCACACAGTCCTCTCCAACCTGGGACTTCGTTAGGACGCCAGAGGCCCAGCTTTGCTTCTGCAGCCGGCAGGACATCCGATGGTGATGTTAGTTGAGTCCCTTAACCTCTCTGGGTTGCGGTTTTGTTAATTTGTTTTTATCTAACTTGATCTGTTGGATTGGAGTGGTCTCCATGGGTCCCTTCCACTGTCGTGTGTGAGCTTCAAGTTGGGAGTCTTACCGTACTTTGCTAGTGCGTTCTGGCCTACAGTGTGGTAAGTGGGGGCCGGCCAGGTACTAATGAGAACTTTATAATACTAGTTAGTCCCATCTGTAGTCCTTGATTCCGGGGCTAATTCTGGGTGATAAGACAAAAATACTCAAATTTGGATACTTTGCTTTAAAAATAGAAGGGACCAATGCTTCTGTTTTATTATGACTCCAGCCTCGGGTGGCTGTGTGGAATACTTCAGCTGCTTGGGTGCAGGGCTCTAGGTAAACTCAGAGCATGGCGGGCGTTGGGATGTATTTCAGATACTGGGTGATAGGTGTGAAATGAATACATGGTTTAAATGGCACTGTTGCTCCTCTGTCGGTGACTGATTCTCACCTGGTGCGTTGTTTCAGTTCACTTGCACAGAAGAACACCAGAGGATGTGTCCTAAGGCAAGTGAAAAGAGTATTCTAAGAAAGGGCTTATGCCGGTTTTGCCCCTGTCCAATTAAATGGGATGAAATTACCTCACTAGGGCCAGATTTTCCCTTGTTCAGGGAGTGATACTAAGACATTTGCTTAGAACTAGTTTACTTCACATGGCTTCTAGAGATCAAAGGTCTTTTCTTGTGCCCAGGGGAAATTTTAGTTTTTCTCACTTAAAACCCCTTTGTTACTCCATAGAAAGTTGTGATAACCTTGATTTTCATATCATTTTCTGAAATGCTGAACATTTTCTTCAGTGCTCTGATTCACACACCACGTAGAAGAGGCTGATTATTTTTGTCCACTTAAGGACTGCAGGAAGATCAGCTGTCTCCCAAGCCCATTCTGCCCATCAGCACGAATGCTTGTGGTTCTAATGTCTAATCGTATGCTCTTGTTCCAAACTGTCCCACTTCTTAGTGACTGTGTGCCTGTTTTTCAGGTCCTCTTATGATCAGGAAAACCTCATAAATCATACAGGTCAATTCACCAATAAATATACTTCTTAAATGGAACAGGACACAACAGTCTCCTGACAGTGAATGTGGCCTTTTATCCCTGCTCCATGGCAGGTTTTTTTCTCCTCTGATGTGAAAAATTAAATTAAACACCTCTTGGTTAAAAAATTTTCTATAAAACTGGGCGCCTGGGTGGCTCAGTTGGTTAAGCGACTGCCTTCGGCTCAGGTCATGATCCTGGAGTCCCGGGATCGAGTCCCACGTCGGGCTCCCTGCTCAGCGGGGGGTCTGCTTCTCCCTCTGACCCTCTTCCCTCTCATGCTCTCTGTCTCTCATTCTCTCTCTCTCAAATAAAATAAATAAAATCTTAAAAAAAAAAAAAAAAAAAAATTTTCTATAAAACTGAAACTTAGTTTGGATTTTTCTTTTGAAAGAAATGCCCATCTTTGTTCGTTGGGGCAGTTCTTCTTCCCCAAGTTGTAAATGTTCAGAGTTTGTGTCAAAGGGAATGACCTTTGGCGATCAGAGGTAAGTGCTGTTTTTCATTCTCTTCTCCCCAGTGTACTGCCTGTGCCCCCTTCATAGCTGGTTGTTGCTTGAAATGGGTTTTTTTATCCTTGCATTTTTTCCTTGGTATCTTTTAGGTGATAGTGGCAAGGCCTTAAAATTAACATGCTGACTTTACATCTCAAAACAGGCAAAGTTTTATCAAAGGAAGAATACATTTCACTCAATTTCTTGATTGCTTAGGACATAGCTCTTCTTTCTACCAAAGTGAATTGAACCTGGGAAATACATTTGGTACTGTTAGTGTATCCATTAGCTTATTCAGGAAACATCTGTTGAGCACCATCTGTGTTCTAGGCACTGTGCTAGGGGATGTAAAACAGATGTGGATATGGTCCCTGCCCTCAGGGAGATTATTCTCTAGTGAGGGGACAGAGAAGTAAACGGATCATTATAGAGTGTGCTAGGTGTCATGATAGAAAGGAACACAGGGTGCTATGGTGTATATAGGATATTGGAGGTGTTTAGCTCAGACCGGGAAGATTAGAGAAGGTGACTCCTCAACTAAGTTCTGAAAGACCAGAGAGACTCTTCCTACGAAAAAAGGCAGTAGACAGCTTGGGGGCCTGAAGTCCAGCTGCCTTAGCGATCTACATAACCTGCTTCCTCTGTGAACTCAGTTCCTTTTCTGCAAATGGTGATGAAACTAGTAGCTGCTGAAAGGATTGTTGAAAGGCTTCTATTAGATAATTAATGTAAAGCGTTCAGCGAAGTGCCTGACATATAATTGCCTTTCACTGAACTTTAGTTATGACCAGTATTCTTAAAAGAAGTGAGGGAGAGGAACTGATCTAGGTACAGCTGTGGCTTATGGGGATCCCTTCCCTCTCTCTGAGTCTGTAAACTACTAATTGACTGTTAGAACGAGGAAGTGGCCGGGGATTAGGTGTGGGGGAGGGGACGGGGTGCAGATCCTACTAAGTGGGCTTGGTGGAGTGGATTAGGAGAGGATAAGACCGATTTTGTTGCAGGCTTAACTGTAATAGCTAACACCTTATTGAACGCTTACCGTGAGCCTCAGACTTCTAAATGCTTTCTATGTAAAGCGACAACTCTTTGAGAGAGTTGCTGTGGTTGTTCTTTGTTTGCATATGAGGCACAGATAGGTTAAATGACTTGCCCCAAATTCCATAGCTAGGTAGTGGGATGGAGCTGCGATTAGAGCCCCAACAATGGAACGCCTCTGAGTATGGAGGATGGAAAGATGTGTACACAGATCCCAGAAATATTAAAGAAGATTCGATAGGACTTGATAATCAGAAGTGGGGAGGGAAGAAAAATTAAGAATCAAAGGTGCCTCCTAGTTTCCTGGCTTGGGCAGGGGGAAGGGCCCTGGTACTGTTCTTGGCGTGGAGAAGCAGTCAGAACGGGAATGTGGTGAGTTCACTCTGGGACCCGATGATGTTGAGATTACTTTGAACCATTGGATAGACAATTGGATATCCTGTCTCCATGAATACAGAGCTGGAATTACTGATTTCATGGGCATTAGCTTGTAGGCAAAGGTTGAAACCATGGGAGTAGATACTCCGTTTACCTTTTATTTTCTCCATAACAGGGCATAGACTTTTAAGCTTACATTGCTTCCTGCCTTCATTATTTATTAAGCAAACTTTATCGGGCTCCTACAATGTACAAAGCAACTAAGTTAGGAGCTGGAGATATGTATATAAATAAGGTATAAATGGTGTCTTTGGGTTGCTCATAATCCACCTAGAGAGACAGAAAATCAGTCACAATACCACTGTGGATGGTATAAAACAGAAGTGTGTGCATAGTGCTATGGAAATGCAGAGGAGAGATTGGCTGCTTACGAAATCATCACAGAAGTAACATTTGCCACAGATCTTAAAGAACAAAGAGGAGGGGAGGAGGCTACAAGGCAGGTGGTGGCCACACCTGAAGGGCCCTTGACGGTCAGCCCAATAGGGGAGCCAGTGAAGGGGCTAATATGATCAGGTCTGTGTTTTGCCTGTAGATCCCTTCATGCCCACGTAGGCTTGTAGTTTTTAAGGTCAGTTGTTTCTCTTCGTGACCAAGATAAAAACCAGTTACTTTTCCCCATTTTGATCTAATTCAGGACAGACTCCCTTTTCTCAGCGTCTGAATTCCTCAGCTTTAGGTGACCTGAGTGTGGTCGGGAATGTATTGAAAGCAGTTATCCTCTGCTTGTCCTCATCTTTCTTTTAGTCAATAGATTGCTTCTTTTGGTTCAGTTCACATAGTTGCCCCTGGCGATGTTGCCACAAATACCTTGCCTAGGTTTATTGCTCACTTGGCATTTGTTTAGTCCTCATGACCAGGAATATATAAAGGAACCGTAACAACCATGTTCAGTTTTTTTTCTGGGATTGACCTTGATTGCATCACGGAGCTGGCTGTCCCTGATACCGTGGAATAAAAAGGAGTCTTTCGCTGTAATTTGCTAAAGTTCCTAGAATATGGTTACTTCATGGGCTTACAGAGGCCTGAGGGAAAGCTCTGACTAGTTGAGCTGAGCATAACTCCTTCTCCGTCCAGGCCTGCAGAGATTTCCTCATGTTAGCCCAGACCCACAGTAAAAAGTGGCAGAAGTCCCTTCAGTATGAGAGAGACCAGCGCATCCGGCTGGAGGAGACCCTGGAGCAGCTGGCGAAGCAGCATAACCACCTGGAGAGGGCCTTCCGGGGGGCCACGGTGCTGCCAGCGCGCACTCCGGGCACTGCTGGTTCTGGAAAAGGTAAGTCGCTGGGCTCTTGGGTGGCCTGTTCCGATAGGAGCCAGGTGGTTTTCTGCCATTGATAGCAGACCTGCAGACTCTCCAGGGTCAGTGACTCCTGGGCCAGGGAATTGGAGCTGTTCACTTGGCTCTTCTGCTGCTCTCTATCAAGTGTTGCCCTGTTCGTAGTTAGTGTGGTCAAGACCCTGCTGGGCCGGGTTTTGGTCAATTGAGCCAAAGTAAACGAATGGCCTTCTCCTCACAGATCAGTGCTGCTCTGGCAAAGGAGACATGAGTGATGAAGATGATGAGAATGAGTTTTTTGATGCTCCTGAGATCATCACCATGCCCGAGAATTTGGGCCACAAGTAAGTTGTCCTTGACTCCCCCCCGAAATGAACACATCCGACCTTCAGAGTTGAGAAATGTTTCAGTAGGACTATCGAACTTGTCGATGTTAACTCAGATCTGGACTCTTTTCCTTAAATGAATGGAAAACCCTCAACTTTTTTCCATGAACAACCTCCAGAGATGTTTAAATTCATGCATATTCTAATCTAAGTGTTGTCCTTCGGTCACCCGTTACTAAGTTTGTGCGGCGTGCTTTGCATTCCGCTTTGTAGAGACCTGGCGCGGACCAGACTCTGGTTGTTGACCCTTGTTCTGATTCTCACATGTTTCCCACCTGTGTAGACGGACTGGCAGCAACATCAGCGGGGCCAGCAGTGACATCAGCCTGGACGAACAGGTAACACTCATTTGGGAGCCATCGGGTGAGGGATGTGGGCATGATTCCCAAGGATTTGCCTGTAAAGCCCTATGAGAAACAGAAAATACTGATTCTTTTTTAATATGGGGGAAGGGAAGCTTATAAATACCGGGTTTTCTGTTCTTTGTGGGTGATTAAATGCCTTTGTTTTTGCCCTTAGTACAAGCATCAGCTGGAAGAGACCAAGAAGGAAAAGAGAACTAGAATACCATACAAGCCAAACTACAGCCTCAATTTATGGAGCATCATGAAGAACTGCATTGGAAAAGAACTCTCAAAGATCCCCATGCCGGTGAGGCTCTTGCACACCTGGGCTCTGCCAGGGGGGCCTCTCGGGACAGCCCCATGCGCTCGAGAGGCAGTTCATGTGTGACGTGGTCTTTGTTACCCTTATAGTCATAAACTGTCCCTTAAAAAATTAGCTGCTTTAATGTAGTCTGTAGATCTGGTGTGTTTCCGGATCACTTCGAATCAGATGCATTTGTTTAGTGACATTTATGAGCAGATTCCTAAGCGCGACGTGCTGGGGGCATGCACAGATAAACAGAGCGGAGTTTCTGTTTTCAAAAAGCATGTAGTTTAAAAGAGACAGACATGAAAACAGGTAGAAAATTTTAGTCTCCATGGTAGTGTTACGGGAAGTACTAGCCATACACAGGCTTGGGGAGCGCAGAACAAAAACAGTCCATTCCGTCTGGGAAGATGAGGACCCTCTCCATGGTGAAGTCGGTGTTTGGGCTGACCTCTGTGTCTCCCGAGTCTTCCCTCCTCCAGTCTGTCCACACTGTAGCCAGAATGACCTTTTTAAAATTACAGATGTAGTCCTGTCACTCCTTAGCCTAAAATCTTTAACTGGATCCTTTTTGGCTTTGAGGGTAGTCCAGATTCCTTAGTGGGCCTGATTCTTCCTCCCCTGGGCCAGGCTCCACCCACACTGGTGATCGAGTCCTTCAGAGTTACCTTCAGGTTTGCAGAGGCATCTTGGTTTCTCCCCCGCAGGGCATTTGCACAGACTGCTCTTTCTACCCCAACTTTCATCAGCTCCCCACGCACCCATGCTACTTTTCTTTTCCCGTGGCTGATCGCCTTGAGGATTCAGCTTTAGCATTATGTCCGGGAGCAAGCTTTCACCCATGCATCCGGTCAGGGTGAGATGGCTCTCCCTTGTGTTCCAGCAGGTTCCATTGCTCAGTCATTACACAAGCATTTACTGAGTGCCTGCTCTCTGCCTGGTGTTGCACCAGTGTATCAGTGACGAAACAAATCCCAAATCTGTTTGTCTAAACCCAGGGTCAGGAAACTGTGGGCCTCAAGGCCAAATCTGGCTGCCATCTATGCAGCCTGCAAGCTAAGAATAGTTTTTATGTTTTTAAATATTTCAAAAGAATAAAAAAGAGGATAATATTTCGTGACGTGAAAATTACATAAAATTGAGATGTTAGCGTCCCGTGAGTTTTATTGGACCACAGTGATGCTGGTTCACGCGTGTACTGTCCGTGGCTGCTTTCGTCCTTCGGCGGCAGTGTCGAGCAGCTGTGACCGAGACCGTATGGCAGTGTCGTGTGCGATAGGGAATATTCAGGCTTTGAGGGCCATATAAATATTTACTGTCTAACCTTTTACAGAAAAAGCTAGCCAACTCCTACCTTAAACAAATATTAGCTTAACTCATTCTCCTGTTAAAGTCTGGAGCTAGGGGATCCAGGGCTGGTACCATACTCCACGCTGTCAGGACCACGCTTCTTTCTATCCTGTTGCTCTCCTACCTGTGGCCTCAGTTCCTAGGTCTGAAGTGGCCGCTCCGGCTGGGACCATCAGGGTCTCATTCCAGTCAGCAGGAAGAAGGAACGAGAAGGCCATGCCCTGCCTGTTAAGAGTGCTTCCTAGAAATTGCATAAACTAGTTTCACTTCAGTCTCTTTGGCCAGAACTTAGTTATATGGCCACAGCTGGCAAGAAAGTCTCCTACTTTCAGTGGGGTGGCCTAGTTAAACATTGGGGGGTTCTATGTCTTGCAGAAGAAGGGAAGAATGGAGAGTGGGGGTAGCATAGAAAAATACAGAAAGTATTCTCCTCCCCTCTTGGGTCTCAGGAAGCAGCGTGTGGCTTCTGCTTCTCCACAGACTGCGTTCCTTATGGGTAGAGACGGTGTCTCACTGGTCTTCAGAGCTTGGATGCTGAGACAGTGCCTGGCACAGGTAGACCAGTTAGCAATTGTTGAAGTAATTAACTGGGTCTTAGAAAACAAGTTGATTTATATGTAAGTGTGTAGGATTTTTGTCAGAAAAGCGTGGACGTCCAGACAAGAAAAGGCCACGAGTTAGCACCGTGGAGACACACAATATAGTTGGTTTACTGGGGGGTCTGAAAAGAAGCCCCACTTTCCTGGTGCCTTGCAGAAAGTAGTGGGAAGGACGGCTGGAAAGGCGGGTCATTGCAGCCTCAGAAATGCAGTTCCTACTTAGAAATAACTTCCGAGTCTAGGTGACCTCTCTCTCTCCTTTACCATTAGTTCCTTGTTGACCTTTACACTAGGGGTGTGCAGTCCTGTGGCTGTTTGCCCAAAGCTCTAGTCCTCGCCCTCTGCCTGCACCGTGGGGCGTCACAGGAGAGCTGGGTCCTCCAGGCTGTTTCTCGGGTTCTGTGCCTTGGCAGCCAGCTGCGCTTCACCAGTGCAAGGCACCAGTAGGAGTTGGTGGCGGGGGGGGGGGGGGGGGGGGGGGCGGGTTGGAGAAGGGAGGGACCCCGGCCGTGCATTCTCCTGGGCAGTGCTTTAACGGTGGCTGTGTGGCTCTGGTTTCCACCGGACGGGGCCCGTGAGGCTTCAGCTTCTGCTGGGAGCCTCTGGCCTCTGGGCCATAGTTCTGCCGCTGCTTCTCTTTGTTCCTCCAGCTGTTGTGATCTCCATCAGCCGTGTAATGAATTCCCTCCTACCTTCTGCTTTAAATTCGCAGGTTCATTTGTTTCCCTGTTGGGCCTCTGGCTGATAAAATGACCAATATGAAAAACTTGGCGCCTTAAAGAAACTCTGGTTCCTGGAACAGTGGTTGGGGGCCAGGGCTGCATGTGTGTGAAGAGCAGCGAGGGCTTACGGATGCCTAAGGCTGTGCCCATATGTCTTGTAGCCACCAGCGGAGCGCACTGCTCGTCCGGTGTCCCTCAACATGCGTGGAAGCGTTACTTTGTGTTGCCTGAAATTCTGCCAAGGAGATTTTATTGGCGTAGTTTCTAAATACCTTCTGTAAAAAAGACTCTTGAGGATTTGAGCTCTGTTAGTCCATTACCCCTCAGTGTGCATTTTTTCTTCTATTTTTCTGTAAGTGTCTCTCAGCGTCAAGAAGATGGTTTTGGAATGTGGTGCCCTGTTTTACTTGAGGCACTGATTTCTTCAAGATCCTACTTCCCAAAAGAGGAGTGTTCTTTTTTTTTTTTAGATTTTAATTTGTAATTTATTTGAGAGAGAGAGAGAGAGCACAGAGGGGAGAGTGAGAGGGAGAAGCTGACTCCCCACTGAGTGGAGAGCCCAATGCAGGGCTCGATCCCAGGACCCTGAGATTATGACCGGAGCTGAAGGCAGACACTTAACTGACTGAGCCACCCAGGCGCCCCCCAAAAGGGGAGTGTTCTATTGTTGGTCCGGTGGCTCTGTGTTCACTGGGAAATTTTCACAGAGAAATGCTGGATATATTTCTCAGAGAAAAAGCAGGCCATAGCCTATTTTTCATTTTTTAAATGTATAAATGCATAGAAATAAACATGAAAATATAATGGTTATCTTTGGGTAATGGCATCTCAGGTAAATTTTTTCCTTTTTAAAGCTTATTATAGTAGAAATTACGAGACAGTTCACAATTGGGAGGGCAGTAAATATTAGGGTACTATGTGGCTCAGAGATTGGTGGGTAGGAGGTTGGACAAAAATGTGGAAAAAGAGGTGGGACCGCAGGAAAGAGAAGTGTTTTTGTTTGTTTTAACTGAAATATTGCTCTAGGCCAGCGCTAGTCAATAGAAAGGGAATTGTTTTCCTCCTTCCTCTGTTCTCTGGGTTCAGAACTCAGGCTAATGATATGCAGGCTTGTTCAGCGAGATTGCTGTATTGTAAAGCTAAAGTAAGCTTTGTGGGCTAGCCTGGGAACCTAACCTGTTTTTTATAGTGATTTTTTAAGTAGTAAAGTCCTCTTAAATTCCAGTCAATTTAGAAATTAACTCTTTTTTGGGGGGATGGAGAGATAATGTCTCTTTTGTTCACGTCTCTCTATACCCAGCGGGGGTACAGGGTCTGGCAAACATGAGGGCTCACTAAATATTTGTGGAATGCGTAAGGGGATAAATGAATGAATGAACATCTGCCCTACAGAAGCACACACACACTTTCTTCATCCTGTGGTTGAGAGCCCTAAGTTGGCTCTGAAACTTGAAAGGCAGAAACACCCGAAGCCCCCAGTGAGCCCCCATCATGAGCACTCCTGTTCAGAACACAACTGTCCAGCCTCAGAGAAGAAACCAGAATCCTGGCCTGATGTAGAACTGAATCAATAATTAGCAATTGAGGGGCGGCTGGGTGGCTCAGTCAGTTAAGTGTCTGCCTTCAGCTCAGGTTATGACACCAGTGTCCTGGAATCGAGACCCATGTCGGGCTCCTTGCTCAGCGGGAGTCTGCTTCTCCCTCTCCCTCTGCCCCTCCCCCCGCTTGAGCTCGCTCGCTCTCACAAAAAAAATAATAAAATCTTAAAAAAAAAAAATTAGCAATTGTCTCATCCAGGAGTAGAAGCTAACTTTTGTAATGTTTTCTTTTCACCAGTCGGGACAAGCCTGTACTTGTAATTTACTACCCTTTCTTTTCTTCCTCAAGAATTTTAAATACCTTACTTCCTCTCTGAGTATACTTGTGCTAAAATACATTTCTTCTTTTATTCATTCTTTCTATACCTATTTGATGATGGTTTCCTATGGATGAGGCATCAATGGCTCTCGGATATGCAGGGATGAACGAAGAGGCACGGTTCCCATCTCAAAGAGCTTACAGTTAGTGAAATAATTGAAAACAGTGATTTATACCGCTCATTGACAAGGACAGTTGACCAGGGAGAGTGCGTCACTTGTAGGTTAGATCTTAGAGCTGGTCTCCTGAGCAGAGGCCTCTTTTCTTCCCAGTGATTGGCTTTATCATCTCGACATCACGATATGTCTCTCTACCTGCAGAAACATTCAACTGTCTCTTATAGATGTGTGGGCAAAGTTTTTAAATCTGTTCTTTTCCTGACAGGTGAACTTTAATGAGCCCTTATCCATGCTTCAGCGCCTTACTGAAGATCTGGAATACCATGAGCTGTTAGACCGAGCTGCAAAATGTGAGAACTCTCTAGAACAGCTCTGTTACGTTGCAGCTTTCACCGTGTCCTCCTACTCCACTACTGTCTTCCGTACCAGCAAGCCATTCAACCCACTCCTTGGGGAGACTTTCGAGCTGGACCGATTAGAGGAGAATGGGTACCGCTCCCTCTGTGAGCAGGTAAAGGAGCCTCAGGACTGTGACACATTTACTTTGAAGAAAGGGATGGTTTTGGTTGATACCTCTGGGTGTTATATTTGCAGAAATTCCAGTCCTGTCATTCCAGACTGCCTTCTTTTCCTTTAGGGCTTCAACACTGGAGGCCCTGGTGTTCACCTACTGTTGTGGGTATAAAAATGTCATGCGTGCGTTTTGGGTGTTTTATCACCAATTCATAGGCAGTATCTTTTCCTTCTCCTTTCCTCCGTCTTAATTTGAACCACTGATTTCTTCAAGGTGAGTCATCATCCCCCTGCTGCTGCACACCATGCCGAGTCCAAAAATGGCTGGACATTGCGTCAGGAAATCAAAATCACCAGCAAATTCCGAGGCAAATACCTCTCCATCATGCCCCTCGGTAAGGCTGCCATCTGTGTAAAAAAGAAAGATTTTCTGGCATGAAAGAAGTGGTCACTGGTTTAATAGGAGACTAGAAATCTGATTTGGGTACTGAACCTTAACTCGCCAGCTTTGGGCAGGTCATTTCACTTCTTAGCGATCAAATGAGTGAGGAGGCATGAGATTCTTTAAGGATCCATCCAGTCATAAATGCTTCTTCTTAGTTATATCTAATAAATCTTTAAGTATTATTTTAGAATATAAAATCTAGCATGCTTAAAACTCTTTCTCTTAACCGGTGTTGTTGCCCCCACTACTCTAGCAATCAGCTTAGCTTCACTCCATAAATCACAGTTCCTGTGACTGCAAGGTTAGGTTTCTCGGGTGGTCCCTCCCCTTTTCCTCTCCTTTCTCCCCTCTCTCTTCCACCACTGGAAGGGTGAAGTATCATTTATGAATGGCTGAACTCCAGGTAAGATGAAACTTTATTTTAAAAGATCTTATTGGATTACAAATTTATTGTGCACCAACATGAAAAAGATCAGGCCTGGGAATAGGACTTCTAATATGCAGTATTGGAGAGTCTATACTTTAGGGGAAATGAGATTATTCACAAAGTGTAGTAGAGATTCTCGAGGTTCTCTTGAACCAGAGCAGCCACATTTGGCCGTGTGTGTCCAGAAGAGTGAATGCTGAAAAAGAAACACAGAGCAGACAGAAAGAAACCAAGTAGCTCCCTAGAGACAGAGCCGACAGGGTAACTGCCTAAGCTCCCGGTGGCCTTCCATTTCCCAGTTCTAGTCTGTCATGAGGCGTAGCCTTAGTGCTGGGTTAGAGTCGTCTTCTTCAGTAAATTCCCCTTTCTCTCAGAAATACAAAATGTAGCAGGTATAGAAATGAGAAAGTTTCTAGAAAAAAAAATTAGCCAGAAAACAAATGCAGGAATGTTTGTGATATATTAAAAGGAGAAAAGAAACTGGAGTGTTAGCTCTAGGGCCTCGTGGTTGATATGCAAAAGACTCTTAGATCAAAGGTGACTGAGGGATTTTGGTCTTGATGTTCACTGAAGACCTTAGAAAAGGTTCAAATTGCTTAACTGTCTTTGATGCTAACAATTTCAGAAGCATTAGGTTAAGAGTAGTAAAGCCTGGGGCGCCTGGGTGGCTCAGTTGGTTAAGCAACTGCCTTCGGCTCAGGTCATGATCCTGGAGTCCCTGGATCGAGTCCCTCATCGGGCTCCCTGCTTGGCGAGGAGCCTGCTTCTCCCTCTGACCCTCCCCCCTCTCATGTACTCTTTCTCTCTCTCATTCTCGCTCTCTCAAATAAATAAATAAATCTTTAAAAAAAGAAAAAAAGAGTAGTAAAGCCTGGGGTGTTCTAACCTAATTTGCAGAACTAGGATGTTAATGGTCATATTACAATATGACTTTCACCCATGGAGAAGTTTGAGGCCCCCTGAGGATCTCCAAAGGGATGGATTTTAATTCTAAGGAGCTGCCTTTTCTTTTTTTTTTTTTTTTAAGATTTTTAAAATTTATTTATTTGTCAGAGAGAGAGAGAGAACAAGTAGGGGGAGCTTGTTTAAAAGTAGCGATACATCTCATAAATAGCAATAAAATAGCAGTAAATCTACCAGTGATACATTTTCTCTATGATTTGACTAATATAGAGTTCCCTGAGGGGTAAATAACTATATGAACATGGTATATGTGGTGGATCTAACTTTTTAGAGTTAAAAAATTATCTTTGATAGGATTCCATTCCTATGGTTATTTAAGGATTCAGGTCACCAGGTTGTGTTGTCTTAAGTCCCTCCATCCATTAAATACTGAGCACCTGCCATATACCAGGCCGGAAGTATAAGTGAGCAAAGCAAAGATCCCAGTTTTCATAGGGAGACTGAACAAAGAATTGACATAGTGACAGGAAACTCAAGTACAGAGCGTGGGATTTCTGGACATTGGCCCTGGGGATGGCTGTATTTAATATTTTGGATCAGTGACTTGGAAGGAGAATCCTTCAGTGAAATTTTTACATTTGCAATGGCACTCGACTCTCCTAGGGTAAATTGTTAAACCAGTAGATGTCACTGAAGAACAATATTTGGACAGGGTTGTGAGTGAGTAGGCAAACAGATGGTTTTTGGAAGTGGTGGCAGGGAGTCTGAGTCTCCTTGTAAAATAGATTAGAAAACTTAGAACTCCTGCAATCTAGAAAGAAGAATGCTTCTAGAAAACATAATGGAAGCGTGCAAAATGAAGACAGTGGCAGAGGGTACATGTGAATTTGCTCATCAAGTTCCAGGGTATTAGAACCAGGTGGTAGCCTTAAAGTTGAAAGAGGCACATTTGGGGCACCTGAGTGGCTCAGTTGGTTAAGTATCCTACTCTTGATTTCAGATCATTGATCTCAGGGTCGTAAGATCGAGTCCCACATTGAGCTCCACACTGAGCATGGAGCCTGCTTAGGATTCTCTCTCTCCCTCTCCCCCTCACCCACATGCCCATATTCTCTCTCTCTCTAAAAGAAAAGAAAGAAATGGGGCATCTGGGTTGCTCAGTTGGTTAAGCATCTGCCTTCAGCTCAGGTCATGATCCCAGGGTCCTGGGATCGAGCCCTGCATCGGGCTCCCTGCTCAGTGGGGAGCTTCCTTCTCCCTCTCCCTCCGTAGCTCCCCCTGCTTGTTCTCTCTCTCTCTCTCTCTGACAAATAAATAAATTTTAAAAATCTTAAAAAAAAAAAAAAAGAAAGAAAAGGGGGCACCTAAGTGGCTCAGTCATTAAACATCTGCCTTCGGCTCAGGTCATGATCCCAGGGTCCTGGGATTGAGCCCCACATTGGGCTCCCTGCTCTGCTGGAAGCCTGCTTCTCCCTCTCCCACTCCCCCTGCTTGTGTTCCCTCTCTTGCTGTCTCTCGCTGTCAAATAAGTAAATAAAATCTTTAAAAATAAAGAAAAAAGAAAAAAAGGAAAGACATATTTATGTATATAGGTATTTATTTGTTTTAAGATTGTTATTTTTAAGTAATAATTTAATAAGTAATTTTCTCTACACCCAGTGTGGGGCTCAAACTCACAACCCCGAGATCAAGAGCTGCATGCTCTACCAACTGAGCCAGTCAGGGGCCCCTAAAAAGACACATTTAAATGGGTGTTATTTTATAGTGTTGGAGCTCTCTAACCCAAGGAGAATCACAATTAGGGAATATGAATGAAACAACCAGTCAGCCTGAATCTCTGCGTCAGTGACACTGTGGGTCTCCATGGACCTTGAATTTTGCTCCCGAGTGGCATTTTAGTACAAAAATTCCCCTTATATATTTTAAACATTCTTGCAATTTCTACTTTTTGATTAGAGTGATTACTTATAATTAATTACTGATTAGGTAGGATTTATATCTGCCATTTTTGTTTTTTGGGTTTTTTATTTGTTAGTTTTTGTTTTCTGTGTATCTTCTGTCTTTTTTTTGTTCTCTCTTCCTCTGTAAGTTCCTTCTTTTATGTTAAATACTTTTCTAGTTTACCATTTTAATTCCATTGTTATTTCTTTTACTATATTTTTAAAGGTATTTTTATAGCAGTTATCCTGGATAGTACAATTAACATCTAAGCATCTTGTTCAGATTAATACTAATTTAATTTCAATAGTACACAAAAACTTTGCAACAATATAGATCCAGTACCTTTTTCTTCCTTTGTGTTTTTATTTTCATGTAAATTGTTTTCATACATTATAATCTCATCAGCATAGTTTTATAACTTGCTTTATAGGCATGTCTTTTAAATCATATAGCATAAAAAAAGTTGCAAACAAAAAATATATACTGTTATTTTTTAATAGTTTAATTATAGTTACCTTTATTGGTCTCTTCTTTTTTTAAAAGATTTTATTAATTTATTTGAAAGAGAGAGAGAGTTAGCATGGGGAGGGGGAGGGACAGAAGGAGAAGCAGACTCCATGCTGAACAGGGAGCCTGATGCGGGGCTCCCCCGGACCTGGGGATCATGACCTGAGCTGAAGGCAGATGCTTAACTAAGCCACTCGTTAAGTGGCTTACCAGTCTCTTCTTAATGGAGATTTAAGTTGCTGTCCAGTGTCCTTTCATTTCATCCTGAAAGACTTCCTTTAGTATATTTATTGAAGATCGGCTAGCTATGAATTCTTTAAGTTTTTGTTTGTCTGAAAATGTCTTAAGTTCTTTGTGAAGGATAGTTTTGCTGGCTATAGAATTCTTGGTTTGCTAAATTTTTTTCTTTCAGCATTATTGGTTATGTCACCCCACTGCCTTCTGGCCTCTGAAGTTTCTGATAATCTTATTGAGGATCATGTATATGTGATGCATCCCTTCTCTCTTAGTGCTTTCAAGAGTCTTTGTCTCTCAGTGGTTTGATTATGATGGGTTCTGGCATGGTGCTCTTTGAGTTTATCCTGTTGGAGTTCATTGTGCCTCTTGGATATGTAGATGAATGTTTTTCATCAAATTTGGAATTTTGGGCCATTATTTCTTTAACTGCTCCAGTTGTGGGGTTTTGTTTTTTTGTTTGTTTTGTTTTGTTTTAGAGAGAGAGAGCAACCGGGGAAGGGGCAGAGGGGGAGGGGAAAAAGAGGATCCCAAGCAAACTCCATGCTCAGTGCGGAGCCCAATGCAGGGCTCGATGTCACGACCCTGAGATCATGACCTGAGCCAAAACCAAAAGTCGGATGCTCAACCAACTGAGCCACCCAGGGGCCCCCTTAACTGCTCCAATTGTGAACACCACCTCAGGCAGCTACTGTGTTAAACAATTGTCATTGGTTGTTTTGTCTGTCACCCCTGGGAAAAGGCTGTTTGAGGTGAGCAGATGCTAAGTCACGTCAAATAAAGATAAACCCTTCCGCAGGAACCACCAGACAGGTCAGATAGTGACAGTTCCTTGGAGATTGAGCTTTTGGGGAGCTTCATACCATCTGCTGCCTCCAGTGTTTGCTAGGCTGCTTGCTGGTTTTCATGTCTACCATGATTGTGAGGCTGCTGGTTTTCAAGGCTACTGCCAAGCTGGGGAGAGGAGGATGGAAAGAGGGCAAGTTAAAATGCCACAAAGCTCATTTTTCTTAGTAGAGTTCTGAAAAAGTTGATTCTGATTATTTTTGCCTAGTGTTCTTATTGATTTTACTGAGGAACAGATATATAAAGTCCTTACTTGACTATTCTGAAGTGCCTATCTTCCTTTTCATATATTTTAAGTGCCTCAATTTTTAGATCTTTAACTTACTGTCAAGTCTCCGAGACATAAATATTATATAAAGGAAGGCAGTCATGGGGCTTTCTTTGTTTTTCCACTATCCCTGGGAGCTGGAAGGGGACACTCTACAGAACAACAGGTACATTAGCAGGGTGGGACATAAGATTATGGTATTGGGCAGTGCAGACATTCTGATCTTACTCTGAACTTCATCTCTGGCCCTTACTAGCTCTGTGACCTTGGGAAAATTACCTCTTTGAGCTCAGGGTCTTTGTTGATAAAAGGGGGATGTGGTAGGCTAAATAATGCTCTCCTCATTTACAAATAATGTCCACATCCTAATCCCTGGAACCTGTGAATATCTAACATATCATAGTGAAAGGAACTTTGTAGGTGTGGTTAAATTAAAGATCTTGAGATGGGGAGACAATTCTGGAGTGTTTCTATAGGCTCAAATACAATCACAAAGGTTTTTATGAGAGGGAGGCTGGAGAATCAGGGGCAGTGACAACAGAAGCAGGAGTGACATTGGGAAGAGACCACAGGCTGGAGAATGTGGGTGGCCTCTGGTAGCTGGAAAAGGCAAGAAAATGGATCTCCCATAGAGCCTTCAGAGGAACACAGCCCCTGTTGACACTTAATTTTAGACTTCTGACTTCCAGAAATGTAACAATTTAACAACCGTGTTGTTTTAAGCTGTAAAGTTTGTGGCAATTGGTTCCAGCAGCAATAGAAACAAATATGGGGGATAACAGTGCCCGGAGCTGAGGTGTCCGCAGGTATTTGAGTGCACGCTGTATGCCAGAAACGGTTCTCGGTGCTCTGGGTATGTAATGGTGGACAAGAGCCACTTTGCCCTCACTTAGCTTACGTTCTTTTCTTTCCCTTTTTTTTTTTTTGCAGAGAAAGAGAGTGTGTGAGTGGGGGGTGGGGGAGGGCAGAAGCAGGGGGAGAGAGAATCTCAAGCAGACTCCATGCCCAGCATGCAGCCCAGTGTGGGGCTTGATCCCAAGACCCTGAGATGGTCACCTGAGCCAAAATCAAGAGCTGGTTCCTTAACCGTCTGAGCCACCCAGATGCCCCAGCTTGCATTCTCCTCTTAAGCAGACATAAAATTAAACAAACACCTAGATAATAATTATTGTCAATAATTATTTAATTTTATATAGTGGTAATTCTATGAAGAAATAGAGCAAGCAGAGATAGGGGTGAGTGGTGGAGAAATGAATGTGTTTGTGGTGGTTCCTTGGACAAGGTCACCAAGGAAGTTCTCTCTGAAGAGGTTACATTGCAGCAGAGAGCTAATTAATGAAAAGAAGCCAACCAGAAGAAGATCTGGAGGAGAGTGTCCCAGCAGAGAGAACCCCTTAAAGATAAAGGCCCCTGAGAGGGGAGCGAGCACAGCATGCTCGAGAAGCACAAAGGCCACAGCAGCTTCCGAGTGCGATCTGAGGAGTCGACGGGGGCCAGATCTTGTAGGGTTTTGTACAGCAGGGAAAGGAGTTGAGTTTTGTTTTCATTGCAGTGGGAAGAAACTGAGAGATTTTATACAGTGTGGTAAGTTGACTTGACATGTTTTAAACGGATCGCTTTGACCAGAGACTCAAAGGTGACTGTGGTAGAAGCTGGGACCAAAACAGAGTTGTTAGCTTCAGGCAAGAGATGATGGTGGCTTTATTATTTTCTTTTTAAGATTTTTTTATCTATTTGTCAGAGAGAGCGAGCAAGCACGAGCGGGGGGGCGGCAGGCAGATGGAGAAGCAGGCTCCCACTGAGCAGGGAGCCCGATGCGGGACTCGATCCCAGGACCCTGGGATCATGACCTGAGCCGAAGGCAGACGCTTAACGACTGAGCCACCCAGGTGCCCCTGATGGTGGCTTTAGACAGCAGTCGCAGTGGAAGAGGTATTGAGCAGGAAACTTAGCATATGTTTAGGTGGCACAGATATTTGAAAGGTGGTTGTGAAGATTAAATGAGCTAATAGTTGAGGAGAGCACAGCCCAGTGCCTGGGACACAGCGGGTGCTGCCAGCAGAGCCGCTGCTGTTGTCCTTGGCCTCGTCGTCATCACTGCTGCCGCCAGCAGGGCTCTTTTAATCTCTTGTACGAGAAAGAGAGAAAGACACATAATTAGTCTCCTGTTCATTAGTGGTTGCAGAGGGAGCTTAGACTTACCCTGGTACTGTAACTGACTGTATTAGTCAACATGTATATAAAGATAGACAGAGAGGGGCGCCTGGGTGGCTCTGTTGGTTACGCATCTGACTCTTGATTTTGGCTCAGGTCACATTCTCGGGGTCCTGGGATTGAGCCCCACGTCGGGCTCCACGCTGAGCACGGAGTTGGCTTGGGATTCACTCTCCCTCTGCCCCCGCCGCCCCCCAACTCGTACATGTGCGTGTGTGCTCTCTCTCTCAAATAAATAAATAAAATCTTTAAAAAAAGATATACATATATATATATATATATATATATATATATAGTTCTTGTATATATGTATAAGTTCTTAATTATTTTGAATCTCTAGTCACTTCTGTTCACCTCACTTTTTGGTTTGGTATGCGAAATGAACTCATAGGGACAAGAGAAGTTTATTATGTCCTGATTATGTCCTGAGTGCCGATTATGTTTCAAGCATCTTACTGCGCAGATAAACTGTATTTACTGCACAACAAGGTGTGCTTATCCCAAGTGTACAGATAATAAAGCTGAGGCCTAGGGAAATTATAAAACATCTGCAGGATATAGTACTCTCATGCATTTTGTTGCTAACCACCCAGATTCATGCAGACCCCATAAGTCAAGGGCACAGGCTCCAACAAGACCGCCCTCACCGCAGGTGCCAGCCACAAGTTTGGGGCTTCCCAGGCCCTCTGTACTTCTGATCAACTGGCTTCAGTTTTGATAATTTGCTAGGATGACTCATAGAACCCAAGAAAGAACTATCCTCACTATCATAGTTATTATAAAGGGTATAAATCAGGACCGGCCAAATGGAGAGACACATAAGGCAAGGTCTGCAAGTGTCCTGAACATAGAGCTTCCATGCCTTCCCCCATGGAATCAGGGCACATGATCCTCCTCGCACATTGATGTGTTCACCAACCAGGAAGCCGCACCAAACTTCATTGTCCAGAGATTTTACTAGGGTTTCATTAGGTGGGCATGATTGAGCCATTGGCCACATGACTACACTCAATACCCAGGTCTCCTTCCCTCCCTGGAGGGAAGGGAATACCATTCCCAGGAGATCGGGAGGTCCGGCTGATAGCAAGTGATTCAGGGCCCCAAGTCTGTAATGGTTGATCTTTCTGGCCTGGCCTCATCCTGAGCATAAGCTATCCAGGGGCCCACCATGTTACCTCATTGGCTTAAACTATCAGGGCCCCCATGAATAACACAGATACTACTATCACTTGGGAAAGTCCAAGGGTTTAGAGGTTCCCTCCCGAACACCGTGGACAAAGATCAGACAGATTCTTTATTATACAGCCCAGGTTCACACCTCTAATGAGTGTTGGAGCCAGGATTCAGTCCAGTTCTGCCTGATTCCAAAGCCCTTGCTCTATCCACTACTCCATTACTGTTAATGCCCTTAGAAAAGTGGTTTACTTAAGGTCACACAGCTAGTTACTAACAAGAGGGCCTGGCCCTCAGGCCTGACTACCAGTGTGTGCTCCTTTTCGCAGTTCAATTTTATTTTTTCATGTTGGGGCAGATTTGACCTGTTCCTGTAAATTTTGCAATGTGTATGGCAGGCACAGTTGGTGAAAAGATTGGAGCTTTTGCTTTCATTTTTATTTCTGCAATTGCAGAATATTGCTTCCTAGCTAAGCTCTATCAGTTGTCAGTGTTTGTCATCATTTAGTTATAGTTTATTCATAAATTTAAAAATGAAGTGAAAAAATTCAATCAGTGCTTCCAACATTTAAGAAGATTATAAATCCTTTTTGGTTTATTGTTTTCCTTTTAAAAGTAAGAAATATTGATAGAAGAAAATCAATCCATTGTTATTTGTAGCTAACATGGTGCTATTGTTTTAATATTTGACTTAATTTGTGTATCTATCTCTGTTCCCAGGTAGCATCCACTGTATTTTCCATGCAACTGGGCACCATTACACTTGGAAGAAGGTTACCACGACGGTGCACAACATTATCGTGGGCAAGTTGTGGATAGATCAGGTAAGCAGAGGTGCCCAAAGTTCAGAAGAATACATTCGTAGGTACGTCTGTGCGGTATCAAGGACATGTGAACTGGCCCCAGACTGTTGTTACGGATTTACCTGTGTCTCCTAAGGAATTGCTCTCAGCCAGAAGCCCTACCCTGACCTCCCAAGTTTCTATACCACAAATTATTTTTTGTAAATGACCAATTTATAACATTCATTCCGTGACTACTCTACCAGGACTGTGTTGGCTACTATGAAAGTACAACAGAATAATAAACACGGCTGCTACTCTTCATCCTTTCATTATTCATCAGACATTTACTGCTAGGCAAAGTGCCAGGTCTTGGGGATACAAAGCCAGATAAGACATTGTCCTTCAAGAATTATCATATCATTGCAGATAACATGACAAATACGTATAGATTGAAAAGTATTAACAAAATACGTTAGTGTTAAGAGCTGTACTAAGATAACATCTAATTGTCAGTCTGCTCTTAAGACAATGGTTGCAGTAAATTCAGAAAAGGAATACTGTTTTTTTTTTTAAAGATTATATTTATTTGTTTGTTTATTTTAGAGAGGCGGGGGCAAGCGAGGGGAGGGGCAGAGGGAGAGGGGAGAGAGAGAGAATCTCAAGCAGATTCCACACTGAGCACAGAGCCCAATGCAGGGCTTGATCTCATGACCCTGAGATCATGACCTGAGCCGAAACCAAGAGTTAGACAGTTAACTGACTGAGCCACCCAGGCACCCCAAGCTGAGTCTTAACGTGGTTTGGGATTTAGAAGATAGAAAGGAGGAGAAAATGAATAAAGTGTAGAAAGGCCCACTATATGTAACCTTGGAATCGTGAGTAGAGTACTTTGATTTAAGCACAGAGTTCATGAAGGGTATGAGTGGGGGGTTGGTTTGGAAAGGTAAATTATTATGTGAATATTAACATATGTGCTGAAAGGCAAATCATGCCACCGAACATGTGACACGTGATTGACAGAAAGCCAGAAGGCCATTTGGTCTTGATCCTAACCTGGAATACCAAGGTTCCAAAGGGATTTCACAGCTTTTTGGAGTCGGCTGAGACCCTTAAGCAAGGGAGTCTGAGAGTACATGATGGAAAAGGGAAGAATTATGAGGCATGGGGTCTGGCAGATACTCAAGTCCTCCGTTCTTAATAAAATCAATCCATGATGCTTTTTATTTTATAGTCTGGTGAAATTGATATTGTGAATCACAAGACGGGAGACAAGTGCAATCTTAAATTTGTTCCTTATAGCTACTTCTCTCGTGATGTAGCAAGAAAGGTAAGAGAAGTTGGAGTTTAAATGTTTTTCCTTAGTGTGTGTCCCTTAGAAATCCTACTCTTTGGGGGCTGGTGTAGATGATGGATGAAGAGATAGTCTAAACGTGTATATATATATCTCCTAAATATGTATGTGGTGATTTGAAAAAAAAAAGGAGAGGTAAAGGAGAAAGTCAGCAGGAAGGAGGACTAGATTGCATTACCAAACTAAATCATTGTCTTTTCTGGTAAAGACATTAAGTAAGAAAGTGAAAGTCAAGAGCAAGGAGAGATTGGAAATGGGAACACAGAGGAAGGACCAGTAGGATTTCAGGAAGAAGGATGGGCGGTTTGACCACTGTGAGGTCTAAGCGCAAGTCCTGTGTCACCACCACAGTGGAATTGCGTCATGAGTTTGATGGAGAGTGAAGAAGATCTGGGGATTTAAATCTGTCTGTGGCTGTCTCTGAAGAAAGAAGGAAATACCAGAGAGAAGAGAATATCATAGAGAGAAGAAAGTACCATAATTCTGAGTACCATTCAGATCATTTTCCTGCATATATCATTGCAACAATAATGCCTGTACAACAAAATGATGAAACCCCAACTCATGGCTCATTTACTTTAAGCAGCTCAAAAAAGTATACCAAAATAATTTGGGTGCTCCGTGGTGTTTGTTGTAGCAAAATTTAACCAGTATTGACTGTAGGACTTTTGTTTCCAGACTAGTCAGGTAAGCTAACCCACAGTGAATGCTGTACTCCAAAGCCCTACTCTCCATCCTTGTAGGTGACAGGGGAAGTGACAGATCCATCAGGAAAAGTTCACTTTGCCCTTCTGGGGACATGGGATGAGAAAATGGATTGTTTCAAAGTACAGCCAGTCGTTGGGGAAAATGGAGGTGATGCTCGGCAGAGAGGCCATGAGGCAGAGGAAAGCAGGGTCCTGCTCTGGAAAAGGAACCCTTTACCGTGAGTATCAGTATGTATGCTGTCCAGCTAGTACTTTGGCCTCATCCTTGGAGCAGTACTGATGGCATTTCTGCCTTCCTTCCCGCTTAATCATGTGAGGGATCAAGCCAGGGAACTCAGAACCTTTGGAGAGATTACCAGAAGGCTGTCACTGTATGATTTGAGTTGTAATGTGCCTTGTCAAGAAAATTGAAACTAATCAAGTCACATCTGCCAAAAAATATTCATAATTTAGAACAAAATGATTCAGAAGCAGCTAGAGGAGAAAGATGCCTACCACCTGTTAACAACTTAGCCCGAGACCCAGTGGCAATATAAAGGTCCCTGAGGTCATGTACTGGAATTCAGAAATAAGATGGAGTCCATTTGTCCCCTGTCATCTCATATGTTCAGTCTATAGTAAGAGCCGAGATTATCCCAGAAAGAGGTTAAAAAGAAAGCAAAGGAAATAAGAATAAGGAATTTCCATTTAATAGAATGTTTCATTCTTCCTAAGGAATTTCTTCCTAATCTCCGCTGAGCACAGCAGAAGCCCAGCAAACTCCCGGAGCGAGTGACACCAGGGAAGGGGATGGGGAGCAGTCCAGTCTGGGTCTCTGCATGAGGGGAACCTGCCCTGGTCCTAGAGTCTGTCTGTCTGTAGAACAGCTTTGGGGAGGCCGTCTTTTGGCAGTGTGCTTTTAACAAGGGGGCTCTGGCATCACCCTTTGTCTTTCTCATCCTTTACTTGTAGGAAGAATGCAGAAAACATGTACTACTTCTCAGAGCTTGCTCTGACGCTCAACGCCTGGGAAAGTGGCACCGCCCCCACAGACAGCCGATTGCGGCCTGACCAGAGACTGATGGAAAATGGGCGCTGGGATGAAGCCAATGCTGAGAAGCAGCGCCTGGAGGAAAAGCAAAGACTTTCCAGAAAGAAGAGAGAAGCAGAAGCTATGAAAGCCACAGAGGATGGTAACGAACCTGTCTTCCACTCTCTCGATGGGTGGAGAATCACTTGGTGTGTTTCTGGCTCTCATTCTGTTTTTCTTTACCCGCTTTCCCTTTTAGGCACTCCCTATGATCCCTATAAGGCGCTGTGGTTTGAGCGGAAGAAGGACCCTGTTACCAAGGAGCTAACCCATATTTATAGGGGAGGATACTGGGAGTGTAAAGAAAAACAGGACTGGACCTCATGCCCAGACATTTTCTGAAATGGCAGCAACAAAAAGGAGGAGGATCCAAAGGAGAAGAGGACAGAAGATGTGCAGGAAAGCGGGCGTTTGGGACTCTGACCGAGCGCTTTCCTCCAGTTTGTCTGTCTTAACCAATCATTTTGTCCAAATCAATCACCAGAAGCAGACACCAGTGGTGGTGATTGGCTGGTTGCCTTAGCTGATTGAAACTGAAATCGACTCACTAGATCCCTGTGTTTGGGAGGGAGAGGTTTAGTGGCCGGAACGTAGTGCTGCTCCCCTTCTGCAGAGTCCGGTGGTCTTGGCTCGTCCTTTTCCCTCTGCCCCCACTTTAAGATGATGTCGTTCACCCTCCCCTGTAGTATCCTGCTCAGCCAAGGTCTGCGTGAGGTGATGATTCAGGGGCATTTTGGTGCTGTTCAGAGTGAGAGCTGAATTTAGAAGCTCCTTGAACGAGGAGCACATCAGACTTAACCAATGGAGGCATCGTGAATGACCGCAGGGGAGCTTAGGCATGGCGTCACGAAATGGGGTCACACACGGGGTCAGTCTCATGGGGCGTCCATCCCGAGATAACTACAGCGTCGGAACAATTGCAAGGGGGCTTGTTCTGTAAGATTGGAATACTCAGACTGACATTTCTTGGAAGTTTCTATCCTCACTTGTGTAAAATACCCTTCTGCTGTCCTCCATGTTTGACAGCAACTGGAGGCCACTTTGGTGGTTGGTAGGAGGGTTGTGTTATCCTCACAAGGGAGTTTTATGGACTTCTTCAGATGGGGAACTTCTGAGAGCACAAGGCAGGATGGAAAAGACTGCCAGCCACTTTGCTTTCCCAGTTCCTCCTCACCCCCATTCTTCATTGCCCTTCTTGCTCCTCCCTCCCTCCTCCCCCTTTCTCTCTCTCTCTCTCTGTCTCTCTCTCTCTCTCAGCGCAATACCAGTTTGGGTCTGTGCCCCAGTGTGGAGCAAAGCATTACCTGTCCCATTCTGATATACTTCAGAATTTGAGAGAAGGAGTTAATTTGAAACAAAAGTTTTCACCATCTCTCAAGCCCCATGGACTGGAGCCACCTCTCAAATAATGTGTTAAATATCTGTATATTATATATATGTAGAGAAAAATCTAATTTTTTTGTTTGATTTTCCTTCTTCCCATTAAGAATCTTGTCTTTTGATATCCTTTGTCCCCCTGGTACTCTCTCTTGGATACTGATGTGGACTGGAGCCTCCTCTGTTTTCCATCTTTTAGGGGCAGACAGATTCAGAACCTGAGCAGGATCATCTCCGGCAGTTACCGAACAGGGACTCGGTCCCTCTGTATCATGGAGTGCCCACTGCTGTCTAAATTCTGCTCTCCTAATTACCTGAGTCTTGAAAATGAAATCCTAACTCTTTCCTGCCTTTTTTCCTTCTTTTGTTAGGAAGAGCGTGGGTAGAGAGTCAGGACAGTAGTTTCCAGTTTAATTCTGCATCTGGCCAAATCCCAGCACACACAGCTGATTCCCAAAAGACACTTCTTCCTAGGACGTGGGGCTGAAAGTGCCGTCATGTGGGGTGGGTAGAACTGCTCCTGTCGGGCCCTGGCTTCCTTCATTTTGTGTTCTGTATTTGTTTTAGTTGTCTTGTTCAGAAATCTGCCCCTGTGCAGCCCACCCTTGGTTGAGGATCACAAATTGAGGTGCCTTCCTTGTATGCTTTTTGTTAGTGTTTTTCGTTTCTGTTCCTTAACTGCTGAGCCTCAGCCAGTGTGGGTCCTGGGGGAAATATCATTCCAGAGGAAGCCATCCCTGCATGGAAATTGGATTTATACTGGGTAAATTAGTACTTCTGTTCCTCCTCGCCATTCCTCCCTCCCTAGCTGTGATGCACTTGAGAGACAGGCAACCGCTGGGGAGTTTCCTCCTAAGACCCCGATTCCCAACCTAAGCGCGGGATTGTGCTGGGGTTTCTTTCAAGGAGGCCCGCCAAGGCTCTGACCTAATCAGGGGGCTTTAGCCAGAGCAGGAATTCCTCAACCAAACTGAACGTCTCTGCTTTATCCCCCACCTTTCTTCCTCCACCATCTGCACTACATTTCCCAGCCTGATCCCCAGTCCGATTCCTGCTAATGGAGAAGCTTTGAGTCCTTCAGGTGAAATGAAGTCACATCAAAACAAAACTATATATATTTTCGGTTTTTTTGCCTTATTGTTTTTTTTCCAAGAAAACTACTAAATTAAATAATTTTTAAAAAGTCATATTGTTTGTCTGATTCACTTGACTCCTACTAGATAAGAAGTGGTGGTGGGAGGGGCTGGAGAACTGGCCGGGTGCTGCTTTGTTCTTGGGAATCAGCAGCTGATCCTTGTGAGAAATTGAAAGAAAAACAGGGCATGGGTTTCCAGATGTTTCAACTGTTCGACAACATTCTCAAGGGCCTGTGGACAGAAGAGGAGTTTTAACAGCTCCTTCCGCTTTAATGGAATGTAATCATCAGTGTCTCCCCCCCTTGGTAGAGGGGAATCGTTTCTAGTGTGTTTTTGATGTTGGGCCTGTTTCACCTCAAAAAATAAAAGTTTTCTTGAATTCAATTTCTCTTGCCCATTTAGGTTCTCAGATTCTTAGCTGTTGTAGGGATTCAAATTCTATACTTTGAAACATGAGCAATTGAGTATTGATTTGAAGGCCTTGGAGAGAAGACCGTGAAGATGCTTGTTCGGGGTTTCACTATAAAGTTCCGGGGGAATGGGGGGGTGGGCAAAGGAATCAAAGGGGCCCAGAGAGGCTGCACGCAGGTCCTGCCCTGCTGCTGAGCGTCTGCCTTTGCGTCCAGCGTGCTGAGTTAGGAATTCTGAACATTGTCCAGCTTACACTTGAACAATTTTAAGAGGTAAATGTTAGAGTCGTCATGTGAAATACAAAGAAAGGCACCGGGGGGGAAAAACCCTAATTTAAATAAATTCACTAAGGTTACACAGCTGATCGGTTAGTCACGGTGTTGGAACTCAAAGCTGGGTTTGTTTGACCCCCGAGTCTGTGACCTCTACAACCTTGTGTTCTGGGAGAAGCTGGGTTGGAAGGCAGCTGACAGTGAAGTCATTTCCTCCTGGATTAGGTCACGTCCGGCTGTAACGCACAGTTCTGTTTCCAGAGGCTTAGTGATGTGGGTAGCGTCACTCTGGAGGTCCTTGAAGGAAGGGCCATCCTTCCAGTTCAGCCTCCAGGCTCCTTGATTTCTCAGGGCTCTCGTGGCCACAAAATTAGCTATGTTGCCAGAGATTTTCTAGCCTGGCTCTTAGGAAGGCCACCCATCTGTTCAAGTCATTTGCCTGATTCACATTGCTGGGCTTGATGGTTAAGTTTCAGGATCGTAAGGTTTTTTTTTTTTTCTGGCAAGCTAAAAATCATTGCAGTAGACCCCTGCTATTTGCAAGAACTACATCCGGCCATCTTGAATAGCACTGTGCCATAAAACTTCCTCCAAGAGGGGCAGTCAAATGTACCTGAAACATTTTAACAATCCCTTCTTTAGTCCTTTCATGGGCTACTATGACCTGATGGGTCGTGATGTGGATTCCCAAGGGCCTACCACACTCATGATTCAAAATGATAACCCAGCAAAATTATAACCCTTGTCAGGGACCCCTGAAGTCCCCAAAAATTGGTAAACCTTTAAATTTCAGGGCCTACTCTACTTTCGGCAAGATAAGTGAAAACCAACCCTAAAAGGAGATGTAGAAATCTTTGGAAGTTATTCACTATAAAGTGTATACCTTGTGAAACTCTTAAGATTGTCATCAAAATGTAGAGCTTGCTTCTAAAAGTTATAAAGCTTTTGCCCCGTGATCTGCCCTGCCTTGTGGGAAGCATTCCAAGCCTCTCATGGCTTTTCCTTCCAAGCTCAGACAATAATATGTAGTATTATTTTCCTCAGGTCTTCCTCCCTACAAGCTTTTCAGTTCACACGGATCCCTCAGGGGAAGGAGGCAGGGTGGCCTCAGGAGGCATCTTTAAAGGCAAGAACTAAAGAGCTCAAATCTTCTATAAAAAGCCTGGCAGAGGTCACATTTGAGTTTAAAAAGGTGATTTTAAAAGTGAGTAAAGAACCAGTTGGCCCTGAGATATGGCTTTCTCTCTCTCTCTCTCTTTTCTTCCCTCTGTCTCTCCTTTCTCTCTTTCAACATTGACTCCAGTCTGTTATGTAACATACATTAGGCATACAAATGACAAGAAAGAGCTCTGATAAACAGGCAATTACAGTCTGGTTTGACAAATGGCGTGAAAGCACTGGAGGGGGCCACCAGCCTATGGGGAGCGGGGAGGGACAGGAAAGAGGCACGTCAGAGAAGGCTTCTAGAACTAGGAGAACGTATCTGAGTTGAGAGTTGCAGGCTTAATAGGGGTTAAGGAAGGGCAGAGTACAGAAAGCAGCATGGACAAAGATGAAGAGCAAATTCTAGGAAAGCATCCTGAGTTTGGATGGCTGCATGAATTGCTAGAATTCAGAGTCAAGGAGAGAGCACTGATACCGTGCTGGAGAGAGCAAGGACCCAAGTTATGGAAGTCTATATACCATATAAAGATAGAAGTCTTGGGTTTTGAAACATGGTGGACGACGAGGACCAGCAGCAAACTACCAACACCATAGAAGAGCCCCTGGATCTCATCAGGCTCAGCCTGGATGAGCGAATTTAAGTGAAAATGAGAAATGATAGAGAGCTTCGAGGCAGATTGCATGTTTACCATCAGCATTTAAATATGATATTGGGAGATGTGGAACTAGTATTGACTAGTATAGAAATTGATGAGGAAACATATGAAGAGATATATAAATCAGCAAAACGGAATATTCCGATACTTTTTGTCCGGGGAGATAGTGTTGTACTAGTTGCCCCTCCACTGAGACTTGACTAACAAAGAATTTATCGTGTAGGGAATATAGGAGATTTTGTATGATTGCCTCTTTAAATGTAGAAGACATTCAAAAGAGAAACCTGAGTAAATTTTGATATTAAGAAATGACCACATGGGGCGCCTGGGTGGCTCAGTCGTTAAGCGTCTGCCTTCGGCTCAGGTCATGATCCCAGGGTCCTGGAATCGAGCCCCGCATCGGGCTCTCTGTTCAGCGGGGAGCCTGCTTCTCCCTCTCCCACTCTGCTTGCTTGTGTTCCCTCTCTCACTGTCTCTCTCTGTCAAATAAATAAATAAAATCTTTAAAAAAAAAAAAAATGACCACGGATGCTTCCACTCCTGAAATGAGTTGATTTGCAGGTAACTCAAAAATTCCCTTTTTTTTTTTTTTTAAAGATTTTATTCATTCGTCAGAGAGAGAGAGAGAGAGCACAAACAGGGGGAGCGGTGGGCAGAGGGAGAAGCAGGCTCCCCCCTGAGCAAGGAGCCCGATGCAGGACTTAATCCCTGGATCCTGGGATCATGACCCCAACTCAATCCCTGGACCCTGGGATCATGACCGAAGCTGAAGGCAGACGCTTAACTGACTGAGCCACCCTGGCATTGCAGATAACTCAAAAATTCTTAAGCTAAAGGACATTTTAATTTTTTTCTAACCCTTTCAATAAATGTGATCACCAAGATGAAGAACTCTTTTATTCAGGAATTGATTTGTTCTGTTGTTTTCTCAGACGATTTCTGATTTTTTTCCTTTAAATTAAATTTGAGGTTTCCTTTTTTGATTAAAAAAAAAAAAAGATAGAAGTCTTGGTTTTTGCTCTCAACTAGGGAGCCCATGAAGGATTTTTAAGTAGGGTGATGGGTTCCAGTGTGGATATACAGGTAGGAAGATCAATGAAGAGGTTGGGGAAGATTTAAGAATGAAGAGAAGTGGAGGGATTCGAGAAATACTGAACTCGAATGAACAGCACTTGGGTCTGATTATAGGTGGAGAGCAGAAGGATGGTGGGAGGAAATTGTGTTTTTCTGCCTTGGGAAACTTAGATGGAAGGTGGTAGTAAGTTTAGAGGGAAAGATAGGTTCATTTTTGGACATTCTGAGCTGGCCATTCCCATGAAGAGGTTGAGTAAACAATTTAAAACATGGGTCTCTTGGTAATAGCTACATTTTTGTGAGACTCAGGAATGGGATGCTGAGAGTGGCTGCACATTAAATTCACCTGGTCAATTTACAAAATACACAATCCTGAGCCCCATCTGCAGAGATTCTGATTAAATTAGCGCTAGGGCTAGTTCAATTGTATACATGTGAATGCAGGAGATGCAAAATAATGAAATAGGAGGAGGAGGTCCTATTTAGGGGATATTATTAAAGCAGAGCTTGCTTCTCAGAGTTTGGGAGAGATCTCAGCCAATTCCACTTTTTGACAGTGTCTATTTGAAAGTTTAAAAACGCCAAGGTGGGGTTACGAAAATTGAGGTATATTTCAAAGATTGAGGTTTAGCAGAACAGTGCTTTTAACATACAGATACAGCGACTCCATGCACAGCACACCTCCTCTGGGGGTAAGATTGCAAAGTCTTTTGACTTTGACATTTGAAGCCTTTTACAAATGGCCTTCCTGTTCAGTTCCATACATTTCCATACATTCCATACATACATTTCTTGAATCCAAACAACTGAGAAAAGTAAAATCATTTGTCATTTCTGGTTTATAAACAGGGGCTTGGCTTTATCGCCCCTGTAATATTTGCTAAATGCTTACCTCCAGCTGAACTCATCCTGACCTCATGTTACAACCAAACAAATACTATTTCATTACGGAAATACAGAAAGCGCTTTTTACAAGCTGCCGAAATAGCTCAGTTGGGAGAGCGTTAGACTGAAGATCTAAAGGTCCCTGGTTCGATCCCGGGTTTCGGCAGTGGTTTTAGATGTCGCCACCAGCGCTATCCCCTCTCGCTCGGGGGCACCAGGCTCCTCAGGACGGAATCCTTCTAGCTTGCCACCCTCCGGGGCGTTCTGACCCACACGTGCCCGGGGTGGCCGCGGAAGCACCGATCTCCTCTCTTTTACCTCTCCGGGAGGGAGAAAACTGAAAACAGAAAAAGGGATTTATGTCGTTGCTTTTAAACTGCTCAGTATAAAGGCAGATTCCCCTGACCTTGGGTCTGGCTGAGACCACGCTCTCCCTACGCACGGCGCGCCGCACTTGCTTCGGAATCACTCCAGCCCTCTCTCTTCTTTCCAGTTGCCCGCGACGTTCCAGGAGCTGGGACCTTTCTGCGCGGGTCGGAGGCACTAGCGCACCCGGGCTCCGCCGGGGATTTGGCGGCCACGCAGCCGCCACGTGCGGAGCGCAGGTCCCGGGCGCGCAGGGGCTCGGTGGGGATGGCGGACAGCCCCGGCCCCCCTCGGCCAGAGAATCCCTCTATTTCGGTTTGGTCCAGCTGGCTTAACAATAACAAGGACCTAGAACACCTTTTGGTGGTGGTGGTGATGGTGGTGGTGGTGGTGGTGGTGAGTATGGGAAAGCCCTTTCTGGTTCATGTCTACACCAGGGTTACCAAATCAAATACAGGACGCCCAATTAAATTTGAATTTCAAAGAAACAACGAATATTTTTTTTAGTATAAGTATGTCCCAAATATTGCGTGGACCATACAAAGTACACACTCGTTGTTTCTCAGAAATTTAAATTTAACTGAATTGGTATTTGCCAAATCGCAAACCACTATTGTATCATATATACCTACATAGGCTCTGAATTCAATGCACCCCCTGCCCCACCGGGCCCCAGCAAATATACTGAGAAACTACAGTCAGGACGATCCGGGTTTCAGAACAGACTGGTAGTTTCTTACTCTCAACATCTCGCCACGTACAAATGCGTTTGCGTCCATCACCACCGAAGCTGGCGGTGGCAGAGATCCCCAGGAAACACGCCTCAGGGAATCAGCCATCCTACCTGGCCCGGGCTTCCAGACCCTGGGCCTGGTCTGGGATGGGGGTGGGGGGAGGGAAACTTGGAGGCTCTGGGCTGGATCCTAACAGTAGTAGTAGTAGTAATAATAATAATAAGTATTGTTATTATATAATATATATTATGTTATATATAACATATAGTGAGTATTTATTATAATAGTAATAATGCGTATAATACTTATATATTACATATATATAATATGTATATATGTAATATATATTATGTAATATATATTATATATAATATAATAATATGTAATAATTCTTATATTTATCATTACTTGTTAAGATGATGAATAATAATACTTATACTTATTGATGATATTATACTTGTTAAGATGATGAATAATAATAATACTTATTATTAAACTTACTATTACTTATTAAGATGATGAGTCACTCTATCAAGGCAGCGCAATGGAACAACACACACTTAGCGATGCTTTCTTTTTGGCTGGACGCCAGGCTGGGACATGGGGAGAGAGAATGGAGATTCAGTCCTCACATTCTAAAAATCCTAGGTGTGGTGAAAGGCAAAATGGAGAAGTATTGCTTTGGGACCTATTTATTATATGTCCTCCCCTTTCTGTTCATCTGTGCCAATACACTAGCTGATGAGGGGCTTCGTCCCGCCGGATCTTTGGGTTCTTGGGTAGAAGGGTGCATTTTGATGAGGGACTCTTGAAATCTAATGATGGTCAAAAGGAAGGAAAACAAAATGATGTACTAATAAACTGAGCAGTTCAAAGTTTGCATGATGTATGTCAGCATGTGTGACAGGGAATTTTATAGGTCACCTTGGCTAGACTGTCGTGTGGTGGCCGGTTGTTTAGTCAAACACCAGTCTAGGTGCTGCTGTGAAGGTGTTCAGATGTGATGAACATGTAGATCAGTAGACTTTGAGTAAAGCAGATTATCCTCTGTAATGTGGCTGGGCCTCATCCAATCATCTGAGGGTTTAAGAGCAAAGACTGGGGTTTCCTGATGAAGAAGGAACTCTGTTCAAGATGGTAAATAGAGAACCTGCCTAGGTCTCCAGCTTGCTGCCTCGCTGAAGTTGGACTCAAGACCGCAACACCAACACTTACCTGAATTTCCAGTCTGTTGGCCTACCCAATAGACTTTAAACTTGCCAACCCCCACAATTGTGCACCAATTTCTTAAAATCTCTCTCTCAATGTTGGGACTTCCCAGTTTCCAGCCTGAAGAGAAAAGGGAGAATCCCCACAGGAAGTATTTGGGATCCAAGCAAGAAGTGCGAAGATAGGGTGTTTCTGCCTGAATCACCACCATTGTTGCCCACATGGCATACACCTACTCAGTTTTAATGTCTTTTTTCTCTGCCAGGTTCTATTCTGCCTGCCTTCTGGTTGTCCATCTGCGTTACCAAAGCACTCGTATTTTCCTCTATTAAAGCATTGATTAGGAGGTTCTCAAAGATTTACTGCCTGCATGCTTGCCTTCTGGACCTGTAGTAGATCCACAGTGCAGGGGAGGTGAAGAGGAGGTGAAGACCAGGGATGGTGCTGGTCACCAGGAGGTACCTCCCAGGGAGGATGGAGGTTAAACTGAGTTCTCAAAGGTGCTTGGACGGGCGAGGGGGAAGGAGTGAAAGGGAGGTGGTACGCCTGTTCGAGGGAACAGCATGTGTAAAGGCCCAGAGGACCGAAAGGCAGCAGGGGATCTGTAATATGCAAATAGTGGCGTGTGCCGCCTAGACTTGGAGAGAGGTGGGGAGAGGCTACTTCACCCGCCCAGGGCGGCGGGAGCGCGCGTGCGCTGAGGCCCGGCTAGTAGGGGCGGGACGGGGGGGCGGAGCGGTGAGCGGGGGGCGGGGGCGGGGGCGGGGGCGGGGGCGTGCTCTCCAGGCCCTGGCTCAGGTCTGAGGCGGCTGCCAGCGCTTCCGGCCGGAGCCCAAGTCGTCTCGTTTAGTTAATGCGCTTCGCCCTTCTTTTGAGGTGGACGCTTGAGATGGGGACCAGAACTGCGAAGTGGTGCTTCTCGGAAGAAGGGGGCACCTGGTACCTTTAACACTGAACTGTGATCTCCGACCCCGTGCTCTTTGCTTTTAGGGCGAAGATACGCGTGGGGGGTAGGGGGGACAATGAATAAATGGCTTCTCCGCCTGTCTCAGGCTTTTGCACAACTCGATTCATGTTTGCCAAGGAGTTTCTAAATAAAAAGGGGTGCGTTTTATTTAAGAAATCTGCATGTAGCTGTCAAAGAATGACCTGACACCTTCCCCGCGGGGCCGGTGGGTCGGATTGGGCTGAATCACACAGAGGAGTCTGGAAGTTCCTGCAGCGCGGCGCTGCTAGTGCAGAGCCCAAACAATAACAGGGCTTTCAGCCACCAGAGGGAGGAACTCGGCGTGAGCCCGGATAGCTCAGTCGGTAGAGCATCAGACTTTTAATCTGAGGGTCCAGGGTTCAAGTCCCTGTTCGGGCGGCACTCCCCCTTTTTCCTAATAATTTAAAAATAAGAACAAACTTTCGTAATCCGGGTTGCCTTCAAAGAAGGGAGTAAAATCCTGGAGCCTGTAGGCTACGAGTCCAGACCCTTCCCTGAAAAGCCGGGCCTGCAGCGCTGGCTTGACACCGCGAACCTTTGTGCAAAATCCCCTGGAAAACTTGCCGTGCACTGCTCCAGGGAATTAAATAGGCTGTTTTATTCTGCAACCACCCGCCACGCCCCCAACTACTGACTGCTGTATTTACAGGAAGAGGGAATAGATGCCTTCCAGGACGTCCCTGGGACTCCCCCGGGGAACCGCCCCCCATCGTTGTCCTGGGGCCCTCTTCGCCGACACTCTCTCTGGGGTTCTCTCCTGCTAGGTGCCTGTGAATATGGCATGGATCCTGCACCTACACGCCACCTTCCTATCCTTCTAGGGAATATTTATGCACTCTGAAAAGGGAGAGACAACCATCTAGAAACCCATGCACCATATAGAGCAGTCCCCTCTCTAAATGAAGTCTTCTCTGTACCCTGCCCCGCAAAGTGTGACCCTGAACACAGGGAGGTGTTGAGGTGGAGATGGCAGCTTCTGCTATGGGAGGAAGAGGGTGTGTATTGGAAAGACTTCAAGGGGCTGGAATGGGACAAGTCCTGGTGTTGGAAAAACAAAAAAAGTCAGCTGGCCCCGGCCTCAGACTAACAAGGGAAGGAGTTAGCTTCTGAAAGGTATTGAGGAAGTTGGGCTGTGGACACAAGAGAAGCTTAGGCATGGGTTCACTAAGACTAAAACTAATTTCCTTGGGAGGTAGAGGGAAGGTGCATCCTTGCTTCAATAAAGATTGAGCCTACCTTGCTTCTGCCAGGCAACAAAGAAGGGTCTATCTTGATCTCCTTAGCAGGATGGAGGTGTAGGTTGATTGAGTCAGCTGCCCTCTTCTCTGATGGATGGTGGTACCCAGGGAGTCCTGATTAGTGGGGCAGAGCCAGGCTGGAGGGAGCACTCAAGAGGGAGGCTGGGCCTTCACCCTCCACACTGGAGTGCCTTACCCAGAGCCTACACAGGCCTATACAGACCCACAATTACCTCCCAGTCTCCAAAGTGCAGCTTCCTCATCAGGAGAAAGAGAATCAGAGCAATAGCATCCAACTTATGAACTTGTAATTAAATGAGGTAACAAGGCATGCACAGTGCTTAGTAGAGTTTTGCCCCAAGGTAAACATTTAATACACTGTAGCTATTATCATTATTATTCAATATTCAATATTGTTATTATTTTCAATCTAGGGAGGAAACAAAAGATACCTATCGAAACAGGTAAGGAACCATTCCAAAGAAACATACTCCCAATATGCCCAAGATCATAATCCAATCCATATTCATGTGATTTGTGTTGGTTGATATGTGCTGAAGGGACAGCAATGGTCACTGATCCAAGTAAGAGCAGAGTGCACTGGTTGGGCCAGTCAGGCTTCTTTCTTGAGGAAAGTGAATCAAGGGGCTCAGATGGCATCTCAGGGAGAGAAACAAAGTGAGGAGCTATGGCAATTTTTCTTGTCTCTGAGGGAGTCCTTTGGAACGTGATCAAGTGCACTTTTGGCAACCTTGAAAAGTGAAGTGTCTTTGCTCCACTCATTTCCTGACTGAACAAGAACAGAGCGAGCTGGGACAAGGAGAGGATGGGGGTGGAGAGCACTGAGGTCTCCTAGTTCCTTCCTCCCTTCTCACCTCAAGGTCACTCCCTCTGTCTTTCACCAAAGGGGGAAAAGTGAGAAAAAAAACAAGCAAACCCTGGGATGCCTGGGTGGCTTGGTCGGTTAAGCGACTGCTTTCCACTTGGGTCATGGTCCCAGGGTCCTGGGATCAAGTCCCACATTGGGCTACCTGCTCAGCAGGGAGTCTGCTTCTCCCTCTGCCTGCTGCTCCCCCTGCTTGTGTGTGTGTATGCGCTCTCTCTCCGACAAATAAATAAAAATCTAAAAAAAACCCCCACAAAAACCCTATGTCTGTCTTGACTAAGACCTTTTGGGCTTTGGAGCCAGACAGCTCTTGTTCAGTTCTGTTCTGGATGATTTGAAGTGAATCAGTTATTTCATTTAGAAATTATCATATTATCAACCTCATGGCAGGGGTGAGGTGGATGGGGATTGAATGAGACCATGTAGGTCATGTGCTGGGCACACAGTAGGCACTTAATAAGTGGCCGTCTTTACTCTTATTAGGGAGGGCCCTGGGGAGAGGTAGAGAAAGCATTAGCGAGTAAGGAAAGGGTTAAGGTATAGGCAGGGAGAGGTAGGGGGCCCCTGACTAGGCTCTGAAACTATTGCTGGCAGGCCTAAGTGCAAAGCCAGAGTGAACAAGAGATAAGGGAATGGACCAGACCACCTGGCCCCGGATGTTAGGGAGTACTTTTCTTTGGCGGCTATAGTGTAGTCACAGAAAATGACCAAACCTCAAAGAATTAAGTCATTAAGGGGGTTATCAAGAGTCCTTTCTCAAACCAAGATAGCATAAGAATCTCAAGGCCACAAGCTTCCCAGTCAGTTCTCAGTAAAAGACCGCCACCAAAAGCCCTCAGTGGCAACGCATTCGGGACCCCCTCACTCGAGAGAGCTTTTCCTTTCCTTTCTGCTCTCACCTTCACTTAACAAACTTTCACTTCACTTCACCCTTTTGTGTCCCCGAGATTCATTCTTTGACTCTGCGAGACAAGAACCCTGTAACATTAGGATAAGAACGCTAACTTTTCCTCACATAACAGGAATTAGTTCTCATTCACTGCTCTCAAAACCTCAGAGCTATAAATAGCACAATTTAGAAGACGAAATTAGCAACTGAAAAGGCGAAGATAAGAGGTTTTTTGTTTTTTTTCGCTTTCTCTTTTAAAATTCCTCTTAACAGGGTCGCAGAGTCGTTCGTCTTCGCCGAAATAGCTCAGTTGGGAGAGCGTTAGACTGAAGATCTAAAGGTCCCTGGTTCGATCCCGGGTTTCGGCAGGGTTTTTGCTGACACAGCCCAGAACAGAACAAGGGTTCTGCTCACTTGAGTACTCTCTCCTGTGCCCCCGGGCGCGCCTGCACAGGGGCCCTGCGGCTCTCTTAGTGCGCGTGCCCACCCACCGCGCCTGCGCAGAGGCTTGGATGGATGGATGGATGGGTGGGTGTCTCTTAGCGCGTGTACCCTCTCCTGCGCGTGCGCAGCGGCAGTGCGGGTCTCTCAGCGCCTGTGCCCTCCTCCGCGCGTGCGCACCGGCCGTGCGGATCTGAGCGCGCGCCCCCGGGAGGCTAAGGTGCTTTCGTTCAGCACGTGGAGGGTAGTGCGGGGTTGGGCCTCGTCGCGAAGCCCCGAGGGGTAGAGAGCCCCTCACCCGGTCTAAAACCGCACACTAAGCTCCTTAGTGTTTGTTCCCAGTGCCGTCAGCTCGCAGGGCTGGCAAGTTTTTCTCGTGGGTGACAGACGTGCCGACAGCCTTAAGAACGTTTGTCTATACAGCCAGACCCGAAAGCCAGGGCCCCGTCGGCGGGTCAGAAATCTGGTGAAGGATGGTTCCCAGCCGCAGATGTGACTCATAAGCACGTGTCTCTGAAAGAGTCCTTGGAGCCCGTTTTCTCACCGCTCCTTTAATAAACGGGGCGTGAACGATTGCTTAGGGCCAAACGCTGCGCAGTTACCGCCGAGAGCATTACTGTCGGGACTGACGACGGGGGTGCGGTTTTCTTGGTTATGGGTCTACTGATGTTCCGGATATAAAAGTAAGTTTCAAGGAAAAAACATCCTAGGGCAAAGTAACATTCCAAGAGAAAGGTCTGAGCTTGGAAGACTCCTTATTAGGCACTTTGCGCATGCACAAAGTCCACTGTGGGTAGGGTCAGGCCTGGGTGGTAATCTGTCCCCACCCAGCGCGGAACCCAGTGTGCTTTGCCTAACCCCCAACCTGCTCATCATGAGTGGTGTGAACACAGTCTCAAATTTGTTTTTGGAGTTTTTTAAAATAACCTCCGCCCGAACAGGGACTTGAACCCTGGACCCTCAGATTAAAAGTCTGATGCTCTACCGACTGAGCTATTCGGGCTCACGAAAAAGTCCCTTTCCTTGTCCTATCCGCAGTGAAATAGGCCACGTGGCCACATTCTTTTCCTATTGAATTAACATCCTGAGTCCTTTTACTGATTGCCTGGGAGGTGAAACTGCAAAATCAAGATCCAGTGGGTGTTTGGCAGAATGGAATCCTTTTTCTCCCATCAGAGATAGACAATAAAGAAAATATCTGCCTGCCTCACCTGCCTCGCATCCAGGCAGCAACACCCCCCCCGCGCCACCCCCCCTCCCCGCAAGTGCTAGCATCCTAAAGGGAACATACCCAGAAGAATTCTCCAGAGTTAGGACCTCTGGTCGTGCTTCTGGGTGAGCAGCGGCAGTTTTAATTCCAATGCTGGTCTTTGAAGAGCCCCGGAGCGTCTTGTGGGTGGCAAATTATGAATAATTGATTAGGTTTCCAATAATCTATTCAACAGGCGTTCATCGAGGGCCTGCCGCTCTCCAGCCTTTAAGCAAACTTAGGCTGCAAAGACCCAGTCCTGGTCCTCAGTGCGGCGACAAGACACGCTACCAGAAGCACCCAATCAATCGCCTTGACGGTGGGAAACTGGCTTTTGCAGCGTTACCCCGCCGACACCAGAAGTAAGAGGCAGTAAAGTCTTCCAGGGGGGTGGTGAAGCCTGAACTGAGCTGTGAAGGGTGACGGGGCCCCTGTAGACTTGGAAAGAATTCTGCCTGCCATAGTGTACCTTCAACACCTGTATAATGGGTCTATCTTTCCTCCTAGAATGTTTCTGCTGTGAGGCAGACGGTCCCTGTATTGTCCCCAGTGCCTGGCCTGTGGCTGGCACAGATCAAGTTCTCAAAAACTGCTGTGGAGTGAATGAGGGCCATGGATCAGGGAAAGCTTTTAGGGAAGGTTCGGAGAGCAGAACTGGTTCTTGGGAGTTTTTGTTTGGTAGAGAGAGGAGGAGAACATTCATGTCAAGGTGAATGATTTCCACAGATGGAATAATTTTGCCCTGAAAAAGTTCTCTGCCACCCTATTGTGCCACCCCATTGTATTTGTTTTATAGTGCTTATTGCCATCGGAAATTCTGTTTATTTGCTTATTTATAAACCATCTCTTCCCATCACTCTGTGATGTAAGTGCTGCTGGACAGTAATCTTGTTGGTGAGGACCTTGTCTTTTTTGTTGTCCTTATTTTTGTTTACTTTTACTTAAAAAAAAAAAGTTTGCATTCCCATAACCCCAGCGTTTAGAACAGTATTTGGCACATAGCAGGATCTTAAGAAATAACTGTTGACTAATTTCAAATGTTGAAGGTTTTTACTGCACAATGTGTCTCCCCTCCCCCCGAAGATAGTATAGTTTTATACAGATCTTTTATTTCAGTTTTCCAAACCACCAATTATGAATTTGTTGCTATACGTTGTGTCAGGCGAAAATATTAACATTCAGATTAAGACATCATTGCCATGTAACCATCCATCATACTGTCTCAGCCTAGGATTGCAAAACACGCGGAGGGCCCTAACTGTTTATCATTTTTAAGCCCTCAGGAAATTCAGAGAGCATGACTGTTTTTTGGAAAAGCAGGGAAACCTTTACCAGAAGTGGGGTTCGAACCCACGAGGATATAAATCCATTGGATCTTAAGTCCAACGCCTTAACCACTCGGCCATTCTGGTACCCGTCGAACCGACGTTTACTTTTCGGTGACTTGACCAATACAGAGCCGCTATAGTTTCAAAACAAAAAAATTTTATCGCCAATGTCAAAGAACAATATCGGGGAGGAAAAAAAATCCCAGCAACATATCACATCATGCTATTTCTCCACCTCCACTCACCAGAGACTCTGGGGCCCCCTGAAAACGACTGGGAAGACTCAGGTGGCGGGACTCCTACCACCTTGGCACGAGAGGACCCAACAGAGAGCTGGAATGAATTTCTTCCCTTTCCATAGCAGGGCAGTGGGATGCGGAATTTTAAATGGGTTAAGGTGTTTTTGTTTTCCTTTCAGTGCTTTCTTTTCCTTACCAAAACAAAAGCGACTCTGGTGGGACTCGAACCCACAACCTTTGAATGCCTCCATCTGTCTAGAAGTCCAATGCGCTATCCATTGCGCCACAGAGCCAGGTACTTGCGCCCCCTCCGCGCCGCTTACATCAAGGCAGGCACGGCGCCTGTCCCCGGACACTGGCCCCGGGCCAACCCCGCCTTCCTTCTCGGAGGAGCGGTGGAGCCCGTGTGGCCAAGGAGAAGCGTGGGTGGGAGCTGCGCTGGCAAGTCTGAGATCCCTCTGAAAGTTTCTCCCCGTAAGCGATAGCCGGGCATCAACCCCCAGTCTCCGCCCACGTTGGAAAGAAAGAGGTCTTTGTGTGCAGTTCTTCCACCCTGGAGAGCTGCTGGAGCACGCGGTTCCATAGTGTAGCGGTTAGCACGTCTGCTTTACGCGCAGAAGGTCCTGGGTTCGAGCCCCAGTGGAACCACAAAGCCGTAATTATGCCTTTTAGGGATATTTTCAGGTTTCCCTTTGCCAGCCAGATCTTGAATTTTACTCGGGGAAGCGAGAGACGCTGCGGTTCCGCCCAGGGCTCGGAGCGGCGCCCGGCCGAGTCGGCTCCAGTCCCGTAGGCGCCCGCACAGATCCGCCGCCGAGGCTGCCCCCGTGTGGCGCCTCTGGGGAGGTGCAGGCGGTCAACCCCGCGCCCGTCACAGCGCGCCTCTGCGCCTGCGCCTTCCCGACCGTCCCGCAGTCCCCCTTGCGCCGGGGTCTGGGCTTTAAAATGCCCAGCCGCTCTGTAAAAATCAAAGTTGAGTGCAGTTCACGCTGGATACTTCACTCTTGCAATAGTGTATTACTGATTAAAATCTATGCTCTCCTTTTTAACTCGTGTCCAGCTTTCTCTTCGACACCTCCCATCTTTCAACTGCTAGAAGTTTCTTTTGTGACCCTTCAGGGATAGTCTTTGCATTCTCCAGTATAGATGTGCCTTTCCTTTTTTAGCCACTTAGGATTTTTGTACAAAAGATAGCATACCATAGGTACTGTTCCCCTCACCCCAACAATATTCTGGAAATCGTTCTATGTCATTCATAAGTCTGGTCATCCTTTCGATTCCCTTGTCTGGATGTATCACAATTGTTTAGTCTGTGCCATTTGATGAACAATTACATTGTATTCCGTCTTACAGACAATGCTGGTGGTGGATTTCCTTGTTCATTGGTTTTGGGGAGGATCAACATAAAGAATAATAATAGCAAAATCTTGACTAGGTATTTCCCATGTGGCTAGGCAGGAGTCTCAGTTGACTTAGGTAACACTCACGATTATTGTATTATTGTCTAACCCATTTAGGAGGCGTGGAAGAAGCATAGGGAGGGTAAGTGATCGCACAGGGTCACGCTGGTCAGGGACAGAATAGGGTATTCAACCTAGGCGGGCAGGGTATTGCCTTTTTGCCTTAGAAAAGGAATTGCTGGGCATATATATGCTATATTTCTATGAATGTTGCTACTTTCACCTCCAAAGAGCTTGGACAATATTATGCTCTCACCAACATGAGAATGCTTCCTTCACTTCAGTCTCTCTCAAAAAATATTAATAGGTTTTCTGGTTTCTTTGCCTTTTGAAAGGGGAAAATGTTTTAATTTATATGTGTTTTATCAAAGAAAGGTTGACTATTTTTTCATATGCTTAAAAAACATTCTCTTTCCTCCCTAGCATCCTTTTTCCTTCCCTCCCTTCCTTTCAGACTACTATCTGTTCAATCCTTTCGTCCAAATTTCTATTATGTTGGTAATGTTTTCTTATTGATTTTTAGGTGCTTTTTATAAATATAGATTTAGATATGTTTTGCAAATGTATTTCCCAGACTTACCGTTTGCCTCTTAATTTTACTTTTGATATTTTTTGCTATGCAGAAATTTAAAACTTTTAATGTAGTCAGATTCATTATCCTTTTGTTTATTTATTTTTGAGAGGGAGCTTTAAAATTTCTTTCCTAGAAAATGCTTCCCCATTCTGAGATTAAGTTCCAAAAATGATGCTATATTTTCTCCAGATTATTATTTACTTAAAATTTATTTGTTACATCTTTGGTCCTTTTGAAATCTCTATAACTGGGTGCTATGATCTGAATGTTTGTGAGCCCCCCAAAACACATACGTTGAAAGCGAATCCTCAGTGTGATGGTGTTGAGCGGGGGTTGGAAGGTAATGAGGATAAAACCCTCATCAGTGAGATTAGTGCCCCTTTAAGAGAAAGTTCCCTCATCCCCTCTGCCATGTAGGACAGCAAGAAGACAGTGATCTATGAACCAGGACGTGGTGTTTTCATCAGACCAAATCCGCTAGTGCCTTGACCTTGGACTTCCCAGCCTCCAAAACTGTGAGATAGATTTCTGCTGCTTATAAGCCACCCAGTCTGTGGTATTTTTGTTACATCAGCCTGAACGGACTAAGGCACTGGGTAAGCCATGAGATAGAACAATAGACCCCTGTAGAGGGATTTTATAAAGCACTCTGGAGGATTGGGATGTGTAAATCAGTCAACTTGGTAAAATCACATTTATTCCAAAAATTAAACTGGTCCTGCCAGTCACATGGTCTCTAGCTTCAAGTTCCTTAATATCCTTTCCTTAGAACTTTCTAGAAGCTCTGCTGATGTAGGCTTCCCCTCTGGTACTACTTTGGCTCATCAAACCACCTTCCTTCTGCTTTTCTGTGTCTCCTGGGCTGGGTTCATTCCCTTCTCACCAAGAGCATAGCTTTAGGTAGTGTGGCAGACTATAGAAGTTCAGCCTGTAGACTCCAGATCCAAATGGGTTCAATCCTGGTTCTGTCTCTCTTGGTTGTGTGACCATGGCACAGTACATAACCTGTCTGTGCTGTGTGACATTGGGTTAGTTGCTTAACTGTTCTGTGCCATGGTTTCCTCCATGGTAAAATGCGGATCAAGCTCAGCTTAAGATTCTGGAGAGGATTTAGTGAATTACTATATGTAAAGCATTTCAATGAAATGCACGTAGCAAACACTTAGCAAATGTCATCTATCATCGTGATTATTATTACGGATTTGGCAGATAAGTCTGGTAAGTTTAGGTAGAACAATATGGTTTTCTCATAGGGACATTTTTAGAAAATACTAAGTGCTAAGAACATCAGCTCTGCATTTACTGGCCTCTCTTCTAGGAAAGACATTAGGATTCGAAGCCAACAGCCAAGAATTCTTGAGATGTCTTTGGCGCACAAAGGTGGTTTTATTAAAGCACGGGGACAGGACCCGTGGGCAGGAAGAGCTGCACTGGGGTCGTGAGGAGTGGCACATTATATACTTTCAAATTGAGAGGGGGTTAGGGATAGTGTAAGCCTCCCAGGTATTTTGGAAACAAGGTTTCCAGGATCCTGAGGGGGGCTTGCTATTGTTAGGAAAGGTCATTTGTTACTGTTTAGTAAAAACGCAGTCATGAGACCCTTCAGCTGTATATTGGTGGGTCATATGCTTGGGGGATGATGCCAACATGTATCTGGGGTGGTGGGGGTAGAGATAAAGGAAGTTTCCAAAGAAAATTTTATACGTTAAAGTAGACTTACAGGGTACTGGGGGTTGGGCTAAGATTGCCTTTTGCCCTTAGCAAAGTATCCACATCGAGGCAGCTGAGTCCCTGGAGGAATGTCGTTGCCTGTTTCAAGGACCTGTCAGTGGGCTCTAGGGATTAAGGGAATATGGGACTTTTTCTTCTGCTTTTGTTTCTCACATTACAGCAGACAGCCTTCTCCCTCAGCCTCTTCACATTGTCTGTCCTCCATCTGCATCCTTGGGTCCAAGTTTCCCCTTTTCATGGGGGCACCGTTATATTGGATGTGGGCCCACCCTAATGGCTTCATGTTAATGTGATTATCTCTATCAAAACACTGTCTCCAAATAAAGTCGGGTTCTGAGGTCCTGGGGCTTAGGACTCCAGCAGATGAATTTGTGGGTGGGGGGACACCAGCCATGGCATAACTTGTCCAAAACAGAATATGCAATGTTGCCCAGAAGCATGATCTGTCCTGTATTTCCCTTCTTGGCGAGCCATCTACTATTCCCCACACCCCACCCCAGCCAGAGGCCCAGCATTTTCCCCATTTCCTCTTCCTTCTCCGTCCATCCAGTACCAGAGCTGGCAGACTCTTTTCTCCTCCGCCCCGCTGAGCTCAGGTCTCACTCATCTACTCCTTGGACTGCTGGGCGGCGACCCAGTCTCTAGGCCTGTGCTTCTCGAAGGGACCAGGGCAACTTCACTGAAATGCAAATGGCATATCCCCCTGCCCCTCTCCCCCACAAACCCTCTGGGACGTGGTCTCCCTCTCCAGCCTACCCCTCACCTCATTTCCTCCCTTCCCTGGTGCCCGGAGTGCCTTTCCTGGCGCTTCTCCCCACTCCTCACTATCATCTTTGAAGAGCAGCTACTCCCTGTCCTTGACAGTTTGGAGACACTTCTGTCTCCTTTCCTGACTTCAGCCTGGGCATCCGTGCAGTCGGAAGCCCCTTCCAGTCCCCATTCAGTTCTGGGCATTAAGGCCCATGAGGTCAGAGCATCTTGTTCATTCTTCTGTCTTCCCCTCCCCTCAGCCCCAGGTACTGTTAAAGGAAAAATTATTCTGACACTTAAAACAATAAGAAAGACTTTATTCAGGACCGTTGCCATAGGTGTCAAGACGGTTGCCACAGGGGACAGAGACTGGGCTCAACTCTGAATACAGTAAAGTCAGCAACGGGGCAGTGTTGGGGGATGGAAAATCACTAAGCGGAGACATCAAGGTAAGGGGGTCCTCAGTAAACCAACATCACAGGATTCTTGGTGAAGGTAGGCCAGGGTGATCCAATGTCAAAAGCAGGGAATGAGGAATTTGATGTGATACTGATCAAAGGTGATCAGTTGCCAAGAGTGGGGAGATTCTTGTTAAACTGACTCCGCAGTATTGTTGGGAACACTGGGTTGAAGACAGGATGGGGGCGAGGTCCAGGTGTAGAGAAGAGGAGAGGGCTCCCGGGAGCCTGGCTCAAAGTCTGGCCAAAAGAGAGTCTTTGCCGCCACCCCACCCAGGTCCCGTTCTGAAATAGGCACACGATTCATGCCCATTGATTTTAATGTATTTTTGAGTAAAGGGCCTTTAGAATAGTGATGTTTTGAAATTTTGCTCTTCTTGTGAGTTAAATTTAATTCAGTTTCTTTTGTAACTTTTCCATCAAAGAGGAAACTCAGCTTTTTTGGAGTTTGTCTTTCAAGGTTTTCAAACAGAGTACCCACTTTGTAGAGGAATGTCTTGTCAGAAATCACTGTATTTCAAGCTTCAAAAAGACAGGGTTTAATCATAGGCCTGAAACTATCAGGTATTTTTTTCTAGAAGATATAGGAGAAAACCTTTGTGACTACTGTTTAGGCAAAAAGTTTCTTAAATAGGACTCAAAAAGTGTCTGTAAAATAAACAATAAATTTAACTTCATCAAAATGTAAAACAAAAACAAAAACACCTTCTACTTCTCTAAAAATACTCTTAAAGGAAAAGACATGTTATAGATTGGGAGAAAAATGTTTGCCAAAGGCTTATCTGATGAGTCTTGTATTCGGAATTTATTAAAAAGACCTCTTATGACGCAGTAATAAGAAAACAAACAACCTAATACAAAAATGGTCACAGATCTGAGCGGACATTTCACCAAAGATGACATACAAATGGCAGGCACGTGCATAAAAAGATGCTCAACATTATTAGTCATTCGGAAAATGCACAGTAAAATTACACTACACACTTGTTAGAATACATAAAACACAAAAACTTAATGCTAACAATACCAAGTGCTGACAAGGATGAGGAGTAACTAGAATTTCCGAATGTTGCTGGTGGGAACGCAAATGGTATCGCCACTTAGGAAAAGAATTTAGAAATTTCTGTAAAAGTAAACACACTTATTTTGCCAGCAGTTCTACTTCTAGGTATTTATCCAAGAGATACAAAGGCATACATTTACACAAAGATCTATGTGTAAATGTTTATAGCAACTTTAGTCATAATCTCCAAAAACTGGAACCAAACGAGATGTCCTTGACTGGTGAACAGGTAAGCAGATGGTGGTTCAGCCATGCCCTGGAAAACCATCAGCAAGAGAAAGGAATGAGCTTCTGATGCACACAGGAACATGGATCAGTTTCAAAAGTGTTCTGTTGAGTGAGAGAAGCCATATAGAAAAGACTACATGATATAGGATTGCATGTTTATGACTTTCTGGAAAAGGGAAAACTACAGGCACAGAAGACAGACCAGAGATAGCATTCTGGAAGCCTGTGCAGGACTTGACGTGACGCCCCAAGATTTCACATAGCTGAGGACGTTTTGCCTGTGGAGGAAGAGGGCAGTGTGGGTGCTAAGTGGCACGATGGAGCTTCCTGAGGTGATGGAAACACTCAATATCTGGATTATAATGGCGGTTACATGACTTTATATCTTAGTCAAATCTCATAGAACTATACACCTTAAAATGGCGAATATCACTGTATATAAATTATACTTCAGTGAACAAAAAGGGTCGGGTTTATAGCACAGTGCAGGCTCTCAATAATGAAAACAGAATCAACAAACACACAAAAAAGTACTTGTTGGAGGAATGATGGAATGAAGTGGAAACTGGATTTCAGATTGAGATCGATGACAGTTTTTTAAAAAATTTTGTTTATTTATTTGAGACAGAGAGAGAGCACAGGGGAGGGGCACAGGGAGAGGGAGAAGCAGACTCGCCACTGAGCAGGGAGCCCCACATGGGGATCGATCCCAGGACCCTGGGATCATGACCTGAGCCGAAGGCAGATGCTTAACCAACTGAGCCACCCAGGAGCTCCAAGACTGATAACAATTGTATGATCGATATGAATTAATAACTTTGTGGATAATTTTTGTGATCTTTTTCCATTTCTTGGGGCATAGTTGGAAAATAGAAACTGGGTGACAAAAGAAGGCTAAATCACAGGTGTACCAAACCTCCAGATACAGAAGAGGTCTCTAGGCAACTGTGTTTAAAGCACAGAAGAAACAATTTTGGCGGGGGTAATTTTTAAGAAGAAAAAATAACTTTGTGGGGGATAAGGAGAAGGAATATGGGTTCAAGGCATCAGAAGCTCTGCATCATTTTTCAGACTACCCATGGGAAACGAGAGGTGAGACAGACTAATTAAGTCAGAATTGTACAGCAACTTAGTGGCTGCCCAGTGTAACTTGAGCCCTAACAAGTCCCCCCTCATCCTGAGAGTCAGGGGTGAGTAGGGTGGCGCAGGCAGGGTAGAAAGTATAGAAAAAATCAGACACAAAGAAAAGATGGCGGGGAGCGAAGGGCGAGAGAAACAGTGGGAGCCTAGAGAGAAGGAAAAGAAGATGGAGAAGGAGGAGGAAGTCAGGAGGAGGAGGAGAAAGAAGAGAAAAAGGAGAAGAAAAGAGATGTCACCATCAAGGAGGTGTCCAGTGTCCTTCGTAGTTACTTCCGGTGTCACTCATCAGTACCGCTTTTTAACCAACTTGCCTCTGAGCTTTCCGTCTTCAGGGCTGACCTCTCCTTGATAAGTTGTATATTAAATAGAATGTAAACAATAACGGCTTTAAAATGGTTTGGTGCCAATTTTCATTTCTTTAGCCAAGGTGTGTGTTGCTTTTGACTTCAGTTCTTTCTCAAAGGCACATGGTTTTACAAAGTGATTTTTCAGTGCCACGCGGTTGTTCAACACACAGGGCTGAGGAGGATGTGAAGGCCTTCGGTCCTTTGGGAGCCCCACCATCCCCAATTTTCTGGACTTTCAGCCTGCTGGAATCTCCTGGTTTATTCAGACAGGCCCACGGACCCTCAGATTCAGAACATGGCTCCTTGTAGTGTGGCTGCGTCCTGTCCCTGAGTGCTGACCTTGGGCCGAGGTAGTAAAGGGACCAGAGCAGGGTCTGAGGGTTTGGTAATCAGAACTGGTGGTGGCTTGGAGGCTTCACGAAGTCCAGCCAGAGAATATGTCCCTGCCCAGTGCTTTCCAAGCTCTTTTCACTGAAGCTCCTGCTAATATCTATGTTTTATTTCCATCAAGACCACTATATTCAAGTACGTATCCAAAATAAAGGTTTGAAGAAACAGTGCTTTTTTATTATTTGAAGAATTCTGTGCTTTTTTTATTCTCCCCAAGACTATTCAATTTCATTAGCAACAACAACAAAAAATGCGTGTGCAGACCTACTGATGACAGCACACCCCTTAGAGTTTCTGCAGTGTGAAAAACACTGACCTGGAGCAGGGCGCCCAAAGGGTGGTGGGACACAGGCCGCTCACACCAGGACCACCCGGAGGTGGGTGTGGGCTCCTGGTATCTATGACAACTCTTGAATCTCCTGGAGATGGTGCCTGGGACTTTGCATTTTAACTACATGGCTAGGTGATTCTATGCCCACTGAGGTTTGGGAACCACTGGCCCGGGAGCACATAGGCTGCTCCTAGCAGAGGTTTCCAACTGATCTGTGGAGCCCTGAGGACTAGAGTGGATGCATCTGTGGGAGACATCTACAGACTGCTCCTCTTGATCTGTGTAAGAATTCATGAGCAAAGTCGTTTCTGCTTCTCAAAGAAAGATCTGAAATTTGGGGGAAAGAAAATGCATGTGATAAGGGTTTTGAGGCTTCGTCTCCGGAAATAAAAATCTCAGTTAAGTTCTGTCTGCCAAAGGGAGAATCATGGAAAGGGAATGGCTCCCTTTAGTGGTAAGGAAACATTACAGAACATTTTGCTTCGTAGACACTGGTCCTAATTCAAGAGGAGCCTCTTTAGAAATACAGCTTCCCAATGTGGGAGATATTGAACAGTTTAGCAAAAACTTAAGTATCTTGTATTAGAATCCATATGTTGAAAGATTGTTGTCAAACAAGACATGCTTATTACCTTGAAGGAGAAGAAACATATTTTTTTGGAAATGGATTTTAATGTATACCACTTGTCTCTAAAGTACCATAGTCTTTTTTAAAAAAGATTTTATTTATTTATTTAGAGAGAGCGAGCGAGCTGGGGGAGGGGCAGGTGGAGAGAGAGAATCTCAAGCAGACTCCATGCTCAGTGTGGAGCCGGACGTGGGGCTTGATCTCAGGATCCTGAGATCATGACCTGAGCTGAAATCAACAGTTGGACACTTAACCAACTGAGCCACCCAGGTGCCCCTGATGTATCATAGTCTTAGGGTGCCTGGCTGGCTCAATGGAAGAGTATGCAACTCTTGATCTCCGGGTTGTGAGTGCGAGTCCCAGGTTGGGTGTAGAGATTATTTAAATAAATAAATAAATCTTAAAGAAAAAAATAAAGTACCATAGCCTTTTGGAACACTGTAATTAATTGTCTCTTACAAGTGTGTGTGTGTGTGTGTGTGTGTGTGTGTGTTTTAAAATGAACTACATGTTATATATTTTTTCCTTGTACTAAGCGGTCTATATGTAGGCACACATATGTGTATATAAGGACACACATACACACATAAACATTTTTTTGTCTTGTGAATCCTCAATTCATTATTTGCCTCTAGAAAGTAAGGACTAAATGCTAAAAAAATGTATAAGGAAGGGAAGTTTAATTTTTAAGAAAAGCATGACTCTTTTGTAATAAAAAATGATTTGTAAGTGGGGTGGGAGGGTGAGCAAAATAGGTGAAGGGGATTAAGAGTTACAAACTTCCAGTTATAGAATGAATAAGTCACTGAGATGAAAAGTACAGTGTAGGGAGTACAGTCAATAATGTTGTAATAACTTCACATGGTGACAGGTGGTGAGTACACCTATTGGGGTGAGCATTGTTTAATGTACAGAATTGTGGAATCACTATGCGGTGCACCTGAAACTAATATAACATTGTATATCAAACATACTTAAATAATACAAATTTTAAAAAATGATTTACAAGGAAGAAAATATCTATTACTGTTGACAAAAGAGCATACTGGTTAGGGCAGAATGTGAGTCTGTATTCTGGTTGAAAGAGAATTTTGAATTGTTCTTGCTGTTTTTGATACCTGAGTAATTAGATATAAAAGTCGAGGCTGAAGTCAAAAGTGAGGTGAATGATTTTAATTCTAGGCAGGAAGTCATAACCACCCCAAAGAAGCAAATGCAGATTTTCAAAAGATCTTCAAACTTTAGTAAAGCACCCACGAGTCCAGGATCTGGCATAAGCAAATGTGAATTTTGTTAATAATGTCTGCCTTGCTTTGCCATACTGATATGTTCCATCCTTCCATACCTGGGTCTCTCGGGCTACCTTTGACAGCTTGGGCTTGGACTCATCCCTCACATCCACCCACCGCAGCTTTTCTGTTCTACGTCTCCTCTACTCTAGGAGGACACTTGGTGCCTTTGACTAATCCAATAAACCATCTGAAATTAATCCCCAGAGAGGTACCACTGAGAATAGACTCAGAGATGTCCCCTCTCCACCATCAGCACCAGCAGATTGTTATGGCCATCCAGAGATGTATCTAACTTCCGAAGTGGTGGCATTTATCTAACTTGTCCCTTCTGAACCGTGTCTAACTAATGAAATATTCCAAGAGTCGGGATTTGGGGCCAGCACCAGGGAAGGAACACTAGGCAGTGATAGAGATGTTTGGGATTGGCTATATTTTGGAGCAGGTTTCCCTTGCTTGTGTTTTTCTCAGAATCAGGCTATGTACATGGCTCTTTACTTCCCTTACTTCACATATCCATCAGAGATTGCATGGGAAATAAGACTGGGATCAAAATGTAATCCAAATTTTAGTTGACTACCAATTTCATCTATTTTCTTGACAAAAAAATAGGCTGCCAGGAGACCAACTCAAATATGATATTGTTTTCTATTCTCTTAAAGAGGAGGCCTAGATAATGAAAAGTCATTGATTCTTCAGCCTTTGCTTCTTGTGGATTCGAGTCAGGCACATTCTAGCAATGCACACAGGACAAGATTCCTTTCTCTGGAGGGCTGCCTGGGAATGAATGGCTGGAAAATGATGTTGAAATTCTCAGAGGGGACTGAAACCTAAGGTATCTGCTCCTTCGTCAGATGAAGACATGCAAGCACCTTTCATAATACTACAATAGAGGAGAAATTTTTATGGATGAGCTTGTCTCAGACCCTAGGAAACCCAGTATGAGGCAGCAGGAGTAGTAAAACATGCACTTAGCTGAGGCTCAGATATCTCAGATCTATCCTTGCCTCTGCCATTCATTAGTTAAGGAAACTTTGATAAAGCATGAAACTTACCTGTTTCTGCAAGGGAAACCCAGAAGCTTCCATAGAAAGATGCAGCCCAGATCCTCCAAGGTTGGAAATGGAAACTGATTTCCACAAAGGGAGGGGTGGCTGGACTTTCCAGCTTGACTCCTGGTCCCTGGACATCATTTTACTAATTACTGGTTGGGCAACAACAGCCACAGCTCAAGACCTGAGAGGAAACTTTCTCTCAGACCTTATTTCCTCACCTGTGAAGCTCACCTGAGGTGTTTGGGCAACGTAATCTTTAGAGTCTCATTAAGAGCTGACAATTTATGAGACTCTGCGTTGTCAACAATCTCACCAAGAGAAGACCTTTCAGAGAAGATCATTTGAGGTCACCCTTATTAGAGGACGCTGTTGAGGGACAAAGGGAGAACTTTGGTCTCAAGATGGCCTATTGATTGGGGTCTTCTACTGTGTTGTGAGAAAATACTTTTCAGTTCTGACTTTCAATCTGGATTTCATAGCATCTATTCTTTTTCGGAAGGTCCAAGTCTTCTCCTCAGTCTCTTCATGGATGACTTCATCTCCTGGTTCCTCAGGGTGTAGATCATGGGGTTCAGGACAGGGATGATGACCGTGAAGGTGATGGAGACAACTCTGTCCATGGGGAGGGCAGTGAAGGGCCGGGCGTAGACATAGATGCAGGGCACAAAGTGCAGGGTCACCACAGTGATGTGTGAGGTGCAGGTGGAGATGGCTTTCCTCCTGCCCTCTCCAGCATGAGACCTCAGCATCATCAAGATGACTGTGTAGGACACAAGGAGGAAGACAAACCATAGTGTAGAGATTAAACCATTGTTGGAAATCATTAAGATCTCAAGAGCAAATGTGTTGGTGCAGGCGAGTTTGAGGACCTGGGGGACATCGCAGTAGAAGCCATCAACAACATTGGGCCCACAGAAGGGGAGAGGCAGCAACAGGGAAATCTGCACGATGGAGTGGACGAAGCCCCCCACCCAGGAGGCCACGATGAGGGCAGTGCATCGCCCCCTACTCATGATGGTCACATAGTGCAGGGGCTTGGAGATGGCCATGTAGCGATCAAAGGCCATGACAGAGAGAGAAAAAATGTCTGCCCCACCGAGAAGGTGGAAGAAGAACATCTGAGTGATGCAACCGTTGAAGGAGATGGTCTTTGTCCTTGACAGAAGGTCCACGAGGACCTTGGGAGCAGTGATGGAGGAGAAGCAGATGTCCAAGACTGAGAGATTGCGGAGCAGGAAGTACATGGGGGTGTGAAGGCGGGACTCACAGGTCACAGTGACCATGATGAGGAGGTTTCCCATCACAGTTGATGTGTACACCAAAAATAACAGAGGAAATAAGACCAAGCTCAGCTCTCGGGACTGGGTCAGTCCTTGAAAAATAAAATCTTTCACTCTGGTGTAATTTCCCTCCTCCATTGTATCATGTTTTTTCTTCTTCAACTACCTGGGGAGAAAATAGGAAAGAGAAGGTATTCATTAAAAACAAAAGGAATGTAAGTTATAGGACTGGAATGCCTCGGGGGTTATTTTTACATTTTCCTTTTGGGCAGGGATGCCTACAATTTGGTAAGTTATCCCCAGTAGATGGAGTTTTTTTGAGTTCTTTCAGAGCAAACCAAAGAGTGGGTTTCCAATGGAGGTAATTAATCGAAGCACCAAAATCAGCATGCTATTAAGTTCTTATTAAAATTTTTTACAGTTGCATAATTTTACATATTCTACATCCGTCTTGAAAAGCCACTAGGTGGTCTGAGAAGTGAGGAGAATAGTTTTGTTTTGCAATGAATACTCCTGTGTCTAATTGTTAGGAAGTGGGAAACACACAGGGGAGAAGTATAAAACACAGTCTCATGGAAGCTTAGAGAGTCTTCTCTCATCACCTTCCACAGTAGACAATCTGTTTGGCGCAGTCTGTGCAAAATTTCATGGTACTTATGATCAGCACTGAGTTAAGGCAAGAAAAACAGTTTCCAGTTTGCTTTCCCCCTAGGACAAACAGGTTTGCCGCAGCTAACACAATTTGAGCACATGCTGCTTTTGTTTTCAGTTTTTCTTCCCTTTGGTGTCTTGTTCTCTTTTGTCCCTGGGACTTGGCAAGTCATAGCTACAGTCCCTGCTCCACATAATGTTCTTGGCAAAGACTTTATCGCCCGGCCACCAGACAAACGGCTTTTTCTTGGGCTCCCTCCCTCCTCATCACCTACATTTGGATGGCACTTCCTCTCACCTCACTGTTGATAAAAGCTTCAGTTTTGTGCAAAAAACACAGATTTTAGAACCAGTAGACCTGAATTTGAATACAGATTCTCTATTGAGTAGGTGGCTCAGTGCGTAGGTGACTCTGAGCTTCCGTTTATCATCAGTAAAAGTGGGTATAATCACGTTTGTGTCATAGGGTTGTGAAGTTTGAATGGATTTGTTTCATTCTTTAACCTGAGTTCCCACAGACACAGGTCCCCTCATATAGCAGCTGCTGACATTTTGCAGGGCCAGTCTTCTCTACAACAGTATTTGGGAGATGTTGTTACACTTTTCCTATAAAAGATAGTTTTTTGAAATAAATGCAATGATGATCAAATGTAGCATTTAAAAAGCAGATATGTTCCATACAATGGAATATTATTCAGTTATAAAAAGAAATGAGCTGGGCGCCTGGGTGGCTCAGTTGGTTAAGCGACTGCCTTCGGCTCAGGTCATGATCCTGGAGTCCCGGGATCGAGTCCCACATCGGGCTCCCTGCTCGGCAGGGAGTCTGCTTCTCCCTCTGACCCTCCTCCTCTCATGCTCTCTGTCTCTCATTCTCTCTCTCGCAAATAAATAAAATCTTAAAAAAAAAAAAAAAAAAAAAATGAGCTATCAAGGCCATGGGAACAAAGAGGAGCCTTAAATGCATATTGCTAAGTGAAAGAAGGTCATCTGAAAAGGTACACGCAGTATGACTCCAACTATATGACATTCTGGAAAAGGCAAACTGTAGTGGAAAGATTAGTGGTTGCCAAAGGCTGGGGTGTGCAGGTGGGGAGGGATGAGTAGGTGAAGCAGAGGGGATATTTAGGGATTTTTATTTTTAATCAGGGATACATGGCATTATGCATTTGTCAAATCCACAAGAATGAACCCTAATGTAAACGAAGGACTTTCTAAATAAATGTATCCATATAGGTTCCTCCATTGTTAATGAATGTAGCACACATTAAGGCAAGATGTTAATAATGGGGAACTGATGGGGACAGGGAATGTGTGGAGCTCTCTGGATTTCCTGTGTAATTTTTCTGTAAGCCTAAACTGCTCTAAGAACTAAAATCTATTAATTTTTTAAAAAGCAGGTATACCAAAGGATAAAACAATTTAGAACATTTACATTTTGTAAGAAACACGTTTTTAAAAAAATTTTATTACCAAGCTTCATTTTCTATAAATCCTAATTCAATGCTTTCTGCCTGCTTTCCAGCCTGTTGTAAAGAGAACATTTACAATAAGTACTGCTTTCGGTGGTGACCATCATCTGCCTTTTGCGGTTTGGTCAACTGCTTACAATAAAATCGCCCTTTGCAGCTCTCTCTCTCTCTCTCTTTTTAATTTAATTTAATTATGTTATGTTAGTCACCATGCAATACATCATTAGTTTTTGATGTAGTGATCCACGATTCATTGTTTTTGTATAACACCCAGTGCTCCATGCAGCTCTCTCTCTCTCTTTTTTTTAAAAGATTTTATTTATTTATTTGACAGAGAGAGACACAGCGAGAGAGGGAACACAAGCAGTGGGAGTGAGAGAGGGAGAAGCAGGCTTCCTGCGGAGCATGGAGCCCGATGTAGGGCTCGATCCCAGGACCCTGGGATCATGACCTGAGCCAAAGGCAGGCGCTTAACAACTGAGCCACCCAGGTGCCCTGCAGATCTCTCTTTAAAAAAAAAAAAAAAATCAGCTTTGTTAAGGAGTAACTTGCATATAATAAACTGCACATATTTAAGGGGCACAGTTTGGTGCCTTTTGACAAATACATACACCTGTGAAGCCATCCCTACAATTAGGATGAGGAACATCTCCATCCATACCCAAAAGTCTCTGTGCTCTGGAGAACTGTGGAATACTTGGCACATAATGACTCTGCCCAAACCTCTGACCGAGACAGGATCCAAGTTTATCAGGGCCTTGGGCAGCAGAGGGCTGCATCCTTAGGATGACCCCAGCCTCCCATCAAAACACCGGCCTGAGAAAGCAGAGTTGCCAAGAGCATTTACTGCCTGTTCCAGCTGACATGGGACATAGGCCCCTGACCTCCCTTTCTCAGAGCATTTACTAAAAAGGGCTTGCAATCGTGAATGTAGATTTCTTGCAACGCAGTTTTTCTCAAGGACCCGAGAACTGCGCCTTTGAACGTGATCATCAGGAAGGACTGGCCTCTCTCTCCCTGTCTCTGCGCAAGGTCAGAATCCTGACTTCTGTAACTGTGGGCTAGCAGATGGAGCAGGACTAGTCTCAGGGACACTGGCCGGGCCCTTGCCATCTTTCCCTTCTCGGAGGCTCTCCTCTCGCTCATTCCCCCTCCAGAACGCCTGCCCAGTCACCGCTGTGCAAATGAAGATGAAACTCACTACCCCCCCCCCCCCCCCCCCACTTACTGAATGCAGTCCTTGTCACCACTTCTCCTTCCCTCCGTATTCCGTCCACACTGAAGCCAGCCGGGTCCTGCCGTGCAGTATGGGGTTCTCTGCTCTCACTCTACTCTCTCTCTCATTTTCTCATCAGAACACAACTGCTCCTTCACTTTCCGTTCTCTTTCCTTTGAAGCCCAAGCCACAAACGCTAATTTTCTAGGCTTTCTGCCAATGATCTATCGACCCATCAATAAGTCTCAGAGAATTTCATTGCCTTCAAACCTTTTCGTTTTTAAAAGGGCCAGACATTTTCTTCAAAGTTTTTTTTTAAATATCTTAAAAATAAAATGATCAGAACACATGCAGTGTTTTAGAGAATGCACGGAGGATTTTGTTTTGTTTTATTTTGAATTATGGCAAGGAGTAATGTGCAGAGGAAAGACAGGAGCTTTGGTGCCTTCACGGAGCAGCGGTGGAATCTTTAAAGGCAGTGAACTCCAGGAGGGTCAGTCTGTTCATCGGTGAAACGGGATCATTTGCTGCCCTAAGTCCTTTTGAAAGTAGCCGAGGTCTGCACAGCAGACAACAATATTAAGTGGACCCACTGATCTGGGTGATTTCTAGGCATTTGGAGCTTTAATGCTGAATAGTTTTAAATAATACTGCCTCAATTACCATATGACTAGTCAAGACTGTGTGTTCTGCCCACTGCCTACCAACAGTTAAATCCCAATTAACCTCAGATTGTTTCTTGATATTTAACTGTAAGCTGACTGGTGGCGCCAAGAAAAATTGCTGACATCAAGAATTCCCAGGGACAGTGGGTCGTAGCGGCCGAGAGAATGGACTTTGAAACCCATGTACGGGGCGCCTGGGTGGCTCAGTCGTTAAGCGTCTGCCTTCGGCTCGGGTCATGATCCCAGGGTCCTGGGATCGAGCCCCACATCGGGCTCCCTGCTCAGCGGGAAGCCTGCTTTTCCGTCTCCCACTCCCCCTGCTTGTGTTCCCTCTCTCGCTGTGTCTCTATCAAATAAATAAATAAAATCTTTGAAAAAAAAAAAAAAAAAAGAAACCCACGTGCATGAGGTTCTGTGCAGACATTAGTCACGAATGTGACCAAGTCAACAAAATCACCACGAAATACCCCAAACGGTGCTCTTTTGTGCACAAAAGGAATGTGCAACTAGGAACATTAAATGTGGAGAATGGGAGGATGAAAGAGAGCACCTGTGTGTGGATGTGAGTGTTTGGAACAAAAAAGAAGAAATAAAACGGACAAGTGTAGTTTATATGTTGGCTTTTGTTTTTGTTTTTGGCAAGAACAAACTCAAGGTCCCAAAGCGCTTCTTCAGAAACATGTCTGGGTAGAGCCGTCTTAATAAAGCAGGCTTACTGAGTGGCACAGAATCCCCAGCCTGAGGGAACCCCCAGCCCCATTGTCCAGCACGCCTTGCCACCCCGTCTCTTTACAACTGATTTCCCTGTATGCTCTTCAAGTCACCTTCCTCATAGCGAAGAATGAGTTCCTCTTCTCGGCATCGCTAGAGTTTCTTTTTTTTTTTTAAGAAGAGGTAAATTTTATCATATATATATATATTTACAGATTTTATTTATTTGTCAGAGAGAGAGAGAGAGAGCACAAGCAGGGGGAGCTGCAGGCAGAGGGAGAAGCAGGCTCCCTGCTGAGCAAGGAGCCGGACTCAGGACTCGATCCCAGGACCCCGGGATCATGACCTGAGCCGAAGGCAGACACCCAACTGACTGAGCCACCCAGGTGTCCCATCACTACAGTTTCTAGCTTTAATATACATAACAATATACAGGAGCATTATTAATATTCAAAACACTTCTGTAATTCACAGTGGTATTTCAAAATTGGCTGTGCATGGGCCCATATGCACAGACACACAATCAGACACACGAGCACACACCAAAGAGCCCTCATAACGAAATGACCTCATTAAAGGTCCCAAACTCGAATCCTACCTGTTAGAAGTAGAGCTGACCTTAGGAGACACTAATTGTCAAGGAATATTCTCCTTTAAGGCAGACATGCATCTGAGGGTTGGTTGGGTCAGGATCTTCTTTCCTCCTGTCAGAGGCAAAGGGCAGCTCCAGGAATCGCCTCTGCGTGGTCCTACCACAGTCCTATCACGCTGCCCTGTGGTGCCCCTGACATGAGTACCGGTCTCTCAGCCCCAGACCCGACAGAAGCTCACCACAGGGAATTATTTTTGGATGTGACTACTAACTCGAGTAGCCAGACTTTCCTTTTGGGAGGAAGCTCCCTTGAGTGTTATTAAGAAGTCATGCAGTGAAGGACACACTTTGTTGAAGTTTTCCTAATGTAGGGGAGGAGATGAATCCTCTTAGAGGCTTAGAGCCCAGATATCTTTGCCTGAAGGAAGGGCTCACAGGGGACCAACAGGAGTCGGCTTCCTTAAGAAGTAGGAACTCAGGGATAATGAACAGAACTCCCAGTAGAGTGTGTTTCAGACCATTCCTATTTTTGTTTTCTTTCTAGGCAGGTGGTTTGCTTGTTGTCCTATTGATATACATAATCAGAAGCATCATAAAGATTGGGAAATGCATTTTCTCCTGTTTCCCACCAAAATTCTCATATGAAGAGGAAATATAAGCAGATAGAAGATATGTTAGTACTATTCATTCATCAAATATCTAATTGCAAAATACTTATTGAGCATCTACCATGTTCCAGGCCCTGTGATTCCAGAGGTCCTAAAAGCAGAGTTGCATGTTGCTTCTCATGTCATTCCCTCTATCATTTTTGAAACTTTGTCTCTCACCATAGATCTACGGATGGTCTCACTTGGATATTGTATACCTCCAACTGAAAATATCTCTAGTAGGGGTGCCTGGCTGGTTGAGTTGGTAGAGCATGTGACTCTTGATCTTGGGGTTGTGAGTTCAAGGCCCATGTTGGGTGTAGAGATTACTTAAAAATAAAATCTTTTTAAAAAGTTGATCTGAGGGGTGCCTGCCTGGCTCATTTAGAGAAGTATGTGACTCTTGATTTCAGGGTCAGTGAATTTGAGCCTTGTATTGGGTGTAGAGATTACTTAAATACATAAACAAAAAAAAAACTTAAAAAATTAAAAAGTTGATCTGATCTGATCATTTGATCTGATCATTGTTATTAATATAATTGATCTGATCATTGTTATTAATAAATAAATTCTTCTCTTGCTGTAGCTGGCACTATTATTCTGCTTGTCACAAGGGCTCAGTAGCTCTGAATCACCTCTGACATTCCTCACTACCCATTTTTTTTTTGTCTTTTGTAACCTTGTCTGAGTAAATTAATTTTAGGTTTCTTTCATAATTTGCAATAGTTTTTCATAATTTACTTCTAGAACTTGTCAGTCTGGGCCCTGATATTCATACTCTTGTGCAATTCCCTCCTCTTGTGTGTGGACTGAATTTAGTGACTTGCTTCTAATGAATAGAGTACAGCAAAAGTGATGTCACTTCCAAGATTAGGCTATAAAAGACTGACTTCTATCTTGCTGCGCACTCTTTTGCCTTGATTGCTCACTCTGATGAAGTAAGCTGCCATGTTGGAGAGGTCCACATGGCAAGGACCTGAGGATGACCTCCAGCCAACAGCCAGCAGCGAACTGAAGCCCTCATTCTAATAGCTCATGGTTCTGGCCAGCAATCATGTGAGTGAGCTTGGAAGCAGATCCTTTCCCACTTGAACCTCAAAATGAGACAACAGCTCCCAGCTGACACATGGACTATCACCTTGTGAGAGACCCTGAAGCAGAAGATTTAGCTAAGCCATGCCTGGTTCCCAACACACACAAACTGTGTTGTTTTAAGCCACTAAAGTTTGGGGTAATATGTTAGGGAGTAAGAGATTACTAACATAGTACTGAACTGATAGTCTTCTTTATTGAATAAGAGGTATGTTGACAACTCTTTCAAACTTAGGAGTGTTTGAGTTTTTTGAGTTTCTCAAAGAAGTCCAGAATGGCAGGATCACTCTTAAACCAGCTGGTTTACATATATAGATATGTTTACTTGCTTAAAAAATACTGTGGGAATTTAAAATCAACTTTCCTTATATAGAAAAAAGTCACAGGTGGTAGGACCAAGCATATGTGACCTGTGTAGGATAAGCTAGAATCAGTTTATATATAATAGTTACCTAAGGACATGTCTCTACCTGGAGAAAAATATAGATTAATCCAAGTAATTATGTGATGTCTTATTGCAAGAGAAGTAAATTTAATGGTGTTTTCATGAATTCAATTGCTTTTCCTCACTGTGTTTGATTGGGTTGTTTTGCATGTGTAAACAGTCCAAGGGGAACTTCATGGGCACCTTTTGCTGGGTTGCTGTCATTTGTAGTGTTTTGTACTGGGGAACATAAACTCTGATTGTACACATCTTTGGTTACTTAAAATTCCACCTAGTCACAAAGGTTTTGCTCAAGGTAAAGTCAACATAGAAGTAGGGGAAAAAAAAAGAGGTGTCGTTGTGAAAAGTACATAAGATCTGGAGAACCATGATACCAGAGCAAAGAAGGAACCAGGTAATAAATGGTCATCTGGTCTGCAGATGGATCTAGCCTAAGATAAATTTATGTCTTTATTAGAATTTTAATGCTTGGGGAAGCATGTCTAATACTAGAAAATGATGCAGAACATTTTTGAGTGGTGGGAATAGAACAGAACATAGGAAAGGACAATCAACAAAGAAGAAGACACTCATCTCTGTAGGAGCTTCTAAATGCATTAATAAATGTTTGTTTACAATTAGCCAATGGTAACTATGGGGATAAGTAAGGGTTGTCTTCTCTAAGGGTGTCTACCAGGCCAATCTTCTTTGGGCACTTAACTCCAGTGTTTTAGCTTTTGGGACCTGACGTTCTAGTTTACTGTCACTCTAATTCCCAGGATTACCTTTACCTTGATCACCTTCCCCTTCCTTTAAATTAAATTTCCTTTCCCCAAATTTCCTCCATTTCGATTTGGTTCCCTGTGCATTCCAAGGGTCCAGCAGTACTTCCAGCACGTCTACACATTAAGAGAATCCTTTTAGAGGCAAAGTCCTAGTCTTTGTAATCTAATCCAATTGTGATTTCTTAGCAATGAATCATAGGTGTGGAAGAGATCATTAGAGTTCACCATTTTTCTTTTTTTTCTTTTTTAAAGATTTTATTTATTTTTTGACAGAGAGAGAGACAGCGAGAGAGGGAACACAGCAGGGGGAGTGGGAGAGGAGAAGCAGGCTTCCCTCTGCGCAGGGACCCTGATACGGGGCTCGATCCCAGGGATCATGACCTGAGCCGAAGGCAGACGCTTAAAGACTGAGCCACCTAGTTGTCGCTAGAGTTCACCATTTTTCATGTTCTCCTTTTCTTTCTGGGAATAGAGCTGGATTACATTCTCCAGATTCCCTTGCAGTGAATTGGGATTATATGACCAAGGGCTGGTCAATGGAATATGATCAGAAGTGGAACATACCACTCTCAGGACTGGCCAATAATGACCCTTCCCCTCTCCCCATAATTCTTCACTTTTTTTTTTTTTAAGATTTATTTATTTATTTGAGAGAGAGAGAGAAAGCGTGAGCGCATGCGTGCCCGTGAGTTGGGGGGTGGGCAGAGGGAGAGGGAAAGGGGAAGCAGACTCCCTGCTGAGCATGGAGCCCCACCCGGGGCTCAATCTCATGACCTTGAGATCACAACCCCAGTTGTGACACCCAACCGAGCCACCCAGGTGTCCCCTGCCCCCCATGATTCTTAATCCTCTCTCCCTTTCTCCATTTGCTGGATGAATGGAGAGACTCTAAGGACCTTGAGAAATGTGGAGCCCAAGGTGGAAGAAGCCTGTCTCTCTAAATGATGCATGGAACAACTCTTTCTAAAGACCAGCGTTGGCCTGTGCCATGAGCAGGAAATAAATTTTTACTCCAGTTATTAAGTACTTTGGTTTTGGGTGTTTTTGTCACAGCATTTGATCTACTCTGATTAACAGATGAGTGCCAGTTTCTGTGGCTTGAGCTTTATCATGAAGAGAGACATAGTCTAGTAAAATCAGTAGATCCCAGCAAAACATCAGTTGGATTGTTAGGTAAGCCTTCTCCTAGTATCCTTCTCATCCCTTTCATTACAAAGACTAGCAAATTCCCAGATTCAATGATTAAGCCTTCATGCTTTTTATGACCTTTCATGCTTTCTTTACCTTTTAATGGATTGAGTGGAAAGTGTTAAAAAGTTGTGGGGTCCCTATGTGCAGAAACAATAAGGAATTTGGGCCTGACTCATCTGTGATTGGGATAATCCTACTACACAATGAGGAGTCAGTTTCTTCACCAGGTGAGTGCTTAGCATCTCTATTTGCTTAAGCCTTGCACAGATCCAGGTGAGCTGTCCACAGCCTTTACCCATCACTGTTATTTCTTGATGAATGCTCCCACTCACAGCATTACCTCCTTCTGTCTAGGAGGAAACCATGGCTTTGAAGTGATCTGAGGATCCTCTCTTCCCAACAGAAATCATGGATTTGCATTGCTTAAGGGACCACAAATGGAGTTCTGCTTTCCTGACTTTCCTTGTAAACGTCAATTAGTGGTATTCACTCCATGAGTGCACTACTTCATGGCTACATTGAACTCACTGTTGCACAAACGTGGCATATTCTTACACCAGTCTCTCCATTTGTAATACTGATTTCTTTTCCTGGGTTGTGTTTCTCTGTCTCTTCCCCTTGAAAAGGTCTACTCACTGTAAAATGCCTTTTGAAGCTCTCAGGTAAAGTGCCTACAATATTTCCACAGCACTTTGCTCATATCTTCATTAGAGCATTTTGGAGTGTGGCTCTAAGAAAGTGACTATATTTAATCTTTTTGCAGCAGTCTGAGTCCTAGCACTGTCAAGCACATACTGTGTGTTCTGTAAAATATTTGCCAAATGAATAATTAAAAGTGAGTAATGGAAGTGATGAATGAGCTTCACCTTAAAGCAGTGTCACCTAGAGGTCCTTAGCACATACTATACTACAGAACCAACGTCTTTGGGGACTCCATGATATCCATAGATGCCCCTTTGTTTTTGGCATTAAAGTGATGTCTTCCCATTTTGAGAAAGTGAAGTTTAATGTCTATATTTACCTTTGGGAGCTATCTCATTCTTACAGAATTTAAATCCTTTCTGAATGCCCTAGTCGTTTCTTTAGTCTCCTCATGGCTGACTTCATTTCCTGATTCCTCAGGGTGTAAATCATTGGATTGAGCAAAGGGGAAATGACAGTGAAGGTGACAGAAATGGCTTTATCTGTGGGGAGGGCGGTGAAGGGCCGGGCGTAGACATAGATGCAGGGCACAAAGTGCAGGGTCACCACAGTGATGTGGGAGGTGCAGGTGGAGATGGCTTTCCTCCTGCCCTCCCCAGCATGAGACCTCAGCATCGCCAGGATGACTGTATAAGATATGAGGAGAAAGAAGAAAATAAACCAACTGACCAATCCATTATTGGAAATCATCAGGAGCTCCAGAGTGAAGGTGTCAGTGCAGGCAAGTTTGAGGACCTGCGGGACATCACAGTAGAAAGTGTCAAGAACATTTGGTCCACAGAAGGGGAGGGGCAGCAACAGGGAAACCTGCACAATGGAGTGGACAAAGCCCCCCACCCAGGAGGCCAGCACCAGGCTAGTACATCGTCCCTTACTCATGATAGTCATATAGTGAAGGGGTCTTGAGATAGCTACATAGCGATCAAAGGCCATCACAGAGAGAGAAAAAACATCTGCTCCTCCCAGAAGGTGGAAGAAGAACATTTGAGTGACACAGCCATTGAAGGAGATGGTTTTTCTCTTTGATAGAAGATCCACCAGGACCTTGGGAGCAGTGATGGAGGAAAAGCAGATGTCCAAGATAGAGAGATTGCGGAGCAGGAAGTACATGGGGGTATGAAGGTGAGCCTCACAGGTCACAGTGACCATGATGAGGAGGTTTCCCAGCAGAGTTGTCATATACACTATAAACAAGAAGACAAACAAGACCCAACTCAGCTCTTGAGACTGGGTAATACCCAGGAAAATAAATTCTTTCACTCTGGTATAATTTTCCTGATCCATTGGGTCACAGATCCTTTTCAAGTATATGTTTGGAAGAAATAACAAAGCAGTTAAAGAATGTGTTATAAAATCTTCTGTTGTCTTTTCTGTCTCTTGACTCTTGGTGTTTGCCTTGAGAGGAAGCTCTTTTCCTATGCATGTGCTGTGCCTGCAATTCAGCATGCCACCAGTAGGTGGAAGATAATCCGGGCTTTTACTCAGTCATCCAAGCAGATAGGTTCTATCACAGGGGTCACTGAAATACAGGTGACAGGTCTGTGAAGTTATTCAATTGTGCTTTTACTATACAATCTGACACTTAAAATAATAAATAATAAGCATAAATTCAACTACATGAAGAATTTTGTTCACAAACTACATCATCACAAGAATTAAAAGATAACCCACAAATGGGGTGAGGTATTTACAATATGTATATCTGAAAAAATATTCATGTCTAGAATATATAAAAAAGTCTACAAATCAGGAACAAAAAAGATGACAACTGGATCAGAAAATGGCAAAGATATGAACCAAAACTGCACAAACGAGAATATCCAAGTGCCAGTTCAACTCTGTTAGTTATCAGGGAAATGCAAATTAAAATGACAGGAAGAAACTAGTACATACACACCAACATGGCCAAATTGAAAATGATGAGAAATACCAAGTGCTGGTGAAGATGCGGAACAACTGGAATGCTCATACACTGCAGAAGGGCGTGTGAGATTGGCAGGGCCTCTTTACTGTCAGGTTATATCTGCTCATGCTGTATACGTATTGCAGAGGATGGAGATACAAACATAAGAACATCCATTCCACTCCTAGGAAATCTGTACACATGTCACATGCACCACAAGACATATCCTACAATGTTCATAGCAGTGCTATTTGTAATTGCTTCAAATTGGAGAAAGACACAAATGCCCATCAACAGCAGGAAAGACAAATAGTGTTAAATCCACCCAGTACATCAGTGGGAATGATCTACACTATGTTTAATAGTATAAATGAACCTCATTGTGTTTATAACATGGAGCCAGATAATCCAGGCACAAAGGAGCGCACACTCTCTTATTTTGTTCATAAAAAGGATGAAAAGATACAAAACTAAAGGAAACACGAAGGAGGTTTCTGAGGTGCTGATGATGTTGTTTCTTGATCAGGGTGATTGTTACAAAGGCGTATCAGCGTGTGTGAAAATTCATCAGGCCATACACTCATGGGCATTTTCTGTATGTATGTATATTATACTTCCATAAAATGTAGAACATAATGAACATGTGGTGATTGTAACATTTTTTTTTACTTTTTATTTTTTTATATATATATATTTTTTAAAGATTTTATTTATTTATTTGACAGAGAGAGAGAGCACAAGTAGGCAGAGTGGCAGGCAGATGGAGAGGGAGAAGCAGGCTCTCCACTGGGCAGGGACCCGGATGTGGGGCTCGATCCCAAGACCCCAGGATCACGACCTGAGCCGAAGGCAGCCGCTCAATGGACTGAGCCACCCAGGCGCCCCTGATTGTAACATTTTAATCTCATGCCTAAGAATGAATTTCATTGAGGGGCGCCTGGGTAACTCAGTCGTTAAGCATCTGCCTTCAGCTCAGGTCATGATCCCGAGGTCCTGGGATCGAAACCCACATCGGGCTCCTGGCTCAGCGGGAAGCCTGCTTCTCCCTCTCCCACTCCCCCTGCTTGTGTTCCCTCTCTCGCTGTCTCTCTCTCTGTCAAATAAATAAATAAAATCTTAAAAAAAAAGATGAATTTCATTGAAAGTGACACTAAATGGACTACGCACTTTCCTAATGGTTACTTTTAGAGTTTTGTAGTTGTAGCCTTTACCGGCTACAACCTGAGGGTTGCCTTCTTATTTTTCTCCCACTTAGGGACTTTAGGTCCTCCCAAATCCTAGTATTACGCAGGCTGCCCTGTAGTTCTTTCTCTGATTCTAGTTTTAATTTCTGCATTTCTTCTTTATTTTGCTCTTCTAATCTTAGGGGAAAAAAAATCCTTAACTGACCACGGTTCCCCATGTAGTACTCTCCTTTTTGCTCCCACAGAAACATAAGAGCTCCCTCCCCGTTCCATTATCATTTGTTCCGATTCAGCTCAGTCTCCCTGTCTTGGGGGTTTAGTAACGACATGGAGTGACAAGAATAAATGTTCAGAATAATGACTGCAGGAGACTTCAGGTCTCTAGGATGCCAGAATTAAGAATTCCCCTTACTATACTCACCATGGCTAGAAGGTGGAGAAATCATTTCAGAAGGAGTCTGATCAGTCTGGACTGCAGAAACATATTTTAATGGATGACAGCAATCCACTCTAGAATCTTTCTTTTGGATACTGGAATAATAAGTTAATAGGTTTCAAATCTTTTGTTCTGGACACTACTGCAATAAACCTAAGAGCTTTCTGTGCCTCCTGTCCTCTCCCTCCCTCCCTTCTTTCTCTCTCCTGTTTTTCTTTACCATATCCATTTTCTTTATTTTCTTCCTTATATACCATTTCCATGACTGTATTAGGATTGTCCTAATCTATACATATATACATATAATATGTACAGTCGGTTAAGCGTCTGCCTTTGGCTCAGGTCACGATCCTAGGGTCCTGGAATCGAGTCCCACACCAGGCTCCCTGCTCAGCAGGGAGTCTGCTTCTCCCTCTCCCCTCTGCCTTTTGCTCCCCTTGCTTGTGCTCTCTCTCTCCTTCTCTGTAAAATAAATAAAATCTTTAAAAAATTAAAAAAATATATAATATGTACATATAATGCACCTATATGTGCCTACATATATACATAAAAGTAGAATTATTATGAGGAATTGGCTCACAGTATTATGGAGGCTGAGAAGTCCCACGACCTGCTGTCTGTAAGCTGCAGACCCAGGAAAGCTATTGGTATGATTCAGTCCTAGTCTGATGGCCTGAAAACCAGGGACGCATTGGTATAAATGATGAGATGAGATGTTCTGACTCAGGCAGTGAGGCAGGAGAAAGGGGGTGAATTTCTCCTTCCTCCACCTTTTGTCAAACTATTCAGGTCCCCAAAGGATTGGAGGACATCCACCTTAAATGGGAAGGGCAATTCATCTGCCCTACCAAGTCCACTGATTCAAAAACTAATCTCATCAGGAAACACTCTCACAGATACACCCAGAAATAATGTTTAATCTGGGCACCCTGTGGCCAGTCAAGCTGACATATAAAATTAACCATTATGATGACAGTCAGGTGATTTTTTTTTGAAAGAGAGAGAGTGCACACGCCAGTGATGGGGGGAGGGGCAGAGGGAGAGGAAGAGGGAGAATCTTAAGCAGGCTCCATGACCAGTGGGGAGCCCGACTTGGGGCTCGATCTCATGACTCTGAGATTATGACCTGAGCTGAAATCAAGAGTCAGATGCTTAATCAACTGAGTCACCCAGGTGCCCCTGAGATGATCTTTTTGAGAGAAAGCTAACTCAAATATCTGTCCTTTCTTTACAAAGTTTACAGTGAAAACAGTAAGAGTGTTGTAGCTTGTGCAATCAGTGGAAAGAAAAGTGAGGAGCTACAAAATCATGGGGGATGTACACAAAAACCAGTCCCATTTGGGCACATAATGTTTGTAAACCCTGTCTACGAGCCCAGATGAATAGTATCGTCCCACACGTGCATTTGGGATACACATGGGTGGATCATCTGGAACACTTATGCAATTTTGGTTTTACCACTTCTTAGCTGGTATGACCTTTGGCAAGTTACTTACTAACAGTACCAAACTCATGATAAATATATAAGATTCATAGGGCATGGCTTAGAGTTATTTCTTAGCCTGCACCATTATAATTTATCTGCAACATGATGATAATAAGACCTACCTCATATGCAGGATCCTTCTAAGAAGGAGGTGAGATTATATATCTGTTTTGGAAGCAGCTGAGGAAGCTGATTCTGCCAGCCAGCTGCTCCGTGTCACTAGCCTCAGGTGACAGCTTCTTCCTTACACAAGCCAGGTCCATCTGTGGGGGCTTGTCTGAGAGTGGCTCATCTTGCTATTGGTTCAAAGCCCTCTTCCCAACATTTCGGGGTAAATTTAAAATGCAGTCTCTCCTTTAGTAATATTTTTATTTTTTGCTTAGGGATTTGAGCTAAGACTATGTTCAAAAAAATTCAGAATATTGTATTACATATCTGCTTAAAAACACCAATACATTTATTTTTGTATGCAGTTGTAAATATAGGTATTCATAGAAAAAACCAACCCTCAATTGGAAAGGTAGTCATCTGGGTTATCAGGCTCTGCGGGCAGGGAAGGGTGGTGGGGGTGGTGGGGGTCCATGCAACTTTCAAGATGTCAGCATTATGGAAATGTGAGCAGAATAATGGAGCTCTACTCTGCTTATTTTTTGCTTGCTTTTTTATTTTTATTTTTATTTTTTTATTTTTAATTTTTTTATTGTTATGTTAATCCCCATACATTACATCATTAGTTTTAGATGTAGTGTTCCATGATTCATTGTTTGTGCATAACACCCAGTGCTCCATGCAGAACGTGCCCTCCTCAATACCCATCACCAGGCTAACCCATCCTCCCACCCCCCTTTGCTTGCTTTTTTAAATAAAGATTTTATTTATTTATTTGACAGAGAGAGAGTGAGTACAAGCAGGGGGAGAGGCAGAGGCAGAGGGAGAAGCAGGCTTCCCGCTGAGCAGGGAGCCTGATGTGGGACTCGATCCCAGGACCCCGGGATCATGACCTGAGCCGAAGGCAGATGCTTAACCGACTGAGCCACCCAGGCGCCCCTAGTTTTTGCTTGCTTTCAGTGAACATTTATAGAGAGATTCTTAGGTGCTATACCAACTGCTTCATTTTATCGCTTCCCAAACCTATTGTACCTACGTGAAATAGATATTATCTTGATTTCGCAAATGAGGACCCTGAGGCACAGAAAATTAAGTAACTTGCTCAATGTCTCACGGCTGGTAGAACCATGTCTCAGACTCAGATCCGTCTTATTGCAGACTGACACTCTTAACTACTGCAACTATACCTCTCCCCAGTGGTGATCAGCCCTTCCCAGAAAATGCTGCAAAGAAAAAAATAATCTTTCCAAATCAGGTGAAAGTAGTATGTGGGTGTTAGGAGACTACACACCCTCTCCTATGAGAGGATATCAGAGTGACTGGGAGGGAAAAAAGCAGAGTTTGGAAGAGCAGACTTTGCAGTCTTCAGAGGTACCTTCACCAAGAGCCTGCGTCAATGGCATGCAGAGCTCCCGTGCAAGGTGCAGAAATGAGATCTGAGTAGCATCATCTTAAATATAAACTCCTCTTGGAAATAATGGATCTGGTGGGTTCCAATGGATGCTGTCTTTTTACAAAGAGTGGGAAGGATACTTTGAGAGTATTAGATTATGCATATTGCATTGAAACACATGCATAATACAGAGTGGGGGGTTGGACAAAGAAATACAATCTCACGTGTCTTTGCAAGGTCAAGATACAGAGCACAAGAATTTCTTAGGAGTCACCTCAAAGGAGACCATCCTTAGGAAACAAGCTTGTCAAACATGTTGGACAGACCCTGCAGCCAGAGGGTTACCCTCGTGCCCCAGCTTCCCACTGGGCAAATGCTGCCCCATTCTCTACATGGAGTTAAATCATGTCACGGTTTTCTTTTTCCCAATATTGAAAAACCTCTACTCTTAATTGAATCCCTAAAAGTTTCAGGAGCATGATTCATATTCATTAGCACATGAGGGCATAGATAAGCTAGCCATCAAAACACTTTACTCAAAGCCCCCAAACTTCCATTCCCAGCCAAGAAACATAGTCTGAATTCAGGAATTGTTGTCTTGGTGCTGTTTTTCTGCGGCAGTCACCCTCCTGAGAACTGGGATATTAGCACCTTCTCAACTACCTTCAACACTTTGAACCTCAACATCCCGCCAAGTAGAATATATCACATCCCTGAAGCCAACTCACCTTCTTCTTGTATTCTGTAAGCCCCACTTCCCCTTTTCCTAAGAGTGAAAAAACACCACTTTTATTTGCTTCATTAGAATTTTGGTTTCAACAGGAACATCCTATAGACTTGTAGTATTTCTGAAAAATCAACACTGACAGCTTTTCAGTTTCAGAAGTTCATGCATACCAACACTAACTGACTTCAGTCTCCAAGTGGGAAATTGATCCCCTTATGATGCTCCAACTGCACCTTAGAAGAAGTAGGTTCTGGGGAAATTCAATGTTTAATGGAAAGCCTACCTCAAGGTTAGTGATTTTGTTATTTTCTTCCTTCAGATGGGAAAAGGCAGCCTCAGGGAATCACATCCTACTGACTCTTCATCTTTGCCTTACAGTCTCTCAGCCCCTTCGATTAGTCCCTCAGCCACAAGCCCAATATAGGAATGAGCAAAGGGAATATTGTCGGTTACGAACAAGAAAGCTAAGTGGCCAATTCAGTGGAGTTCCTGTGGGAGTCATTAAAATGTCACCAAGCCCTTTCCCCCTCTCTCCCTCATCTCTTCTCTGCCCCCATCTCACACATAATGCAGAGGTCCCAGTGCACATTCAGGACATACCCTTTTCTCTGGAAGAAGCATATGAGACAGTGCATTATCCTCTTTGGCTCAAGAAGACAGCATTGTGTTCAGTCACACCAAGGACTGTGCAGTCTTCCTCCTGACCAAAATCAATTTGCTTGCAATCAGCTGGGAAATGAAACTTAAGTAAAAGAGTACCAATGGAAAAATTAAAGCCCTGTGGCTACTGTTAGGGCAGCTCTCAGAGACTGGACAGTGTAGATTTATCTGTGCAGTTTCTGTTTAATACAATATGTACATTGTCCCTCTACAATTACTTTATTTTTTATTTTATTTTTTAAAAGCGATTTTATTTTTAAGTAATCTCCACACCCAACGTGGGGCTCAAACTCACAAGGCCAAGATCAAGAGTCACATGCTCTGCCAACTGAGACAGCCAGGCGCACCCCCCGCACCTCATGCATGATCTTTAATCTACCACATGTCCGAGATCCATAGTTCACTTAAAACCTAGGGAGGTAGCACAGTGACAGCTCATCAGTTTAATTACTTCAGCATTATTTTATGTTATTTGGTTTGTGGGTACCCAGAGATGTTTATCACTAATGTGTTTGATTCAGGGAACAATGCAAGAAAGGGTAATTTGAGAGCTATATGTATGCCCAGAGTTTGTTAAATTTTCTATGGTTCTCAGCAGCAGAACTTAAAAAATAATAAAAACCGATTTAAATGGAAAAAATGCAGTCGAAGTTGTGATTTGATGTCATCCAGATAAATGATGTATGTTCGTGTAATCAGATGCTATTGCCTTCCCTTTCCTCTGAATTATCGATCAGGTTATGTTGTACATTTTGAATGGTTTGAAGAGGTGTCAGGAGCAATGGTGTGGCAGAGATTTCTGGGTTCTTGCCCTTTGTGATTATGCTTCTGCAATACAATGATTCAGACCCCATATATCTTTGGTGCTATCCAATTCTGACATAGCGATAACAATCTGATTTGAATGAGTGATCAGAGATACGAAGGAAAGGAAAGGACACATTTGCATGAAATGGACTATAAAATGGCTCCCGGTATGCATCTTTTATAGGCAATTTCATAAAGAAAAGCCTAAAGACTGTTGAGAGCAAAGCTACCTGAGTAATGTAGCAGGACTCTATGAATGGTGACTTGACAAGTATGAATTATTCTTAGAATTTTCATGCTAGAGGAGGTAGGTTAATATTATAAAAAGTCAGAATTGATTGATCAAAGTGACAGGAAATGGCAAACAATTGAGCCAGTTAATGAATGCTTATGGGGCCAGCCCAGATCCTATGACAGCTATAACTAGTCTGTCCTCAACACTCACCCCCTTTGGCTAACTCTCCTTGGGCTCTTTTCTATCCTACTGACTCTGACTTTTTGGTCTGGTCCCTTATCTCACTCTCAAAGCTAGGGTTTATCTTTGACTCATTATCTTCTTTTGATCTGAGACTCTCCTGCATTGTAACTTATCAGCTGCAGGGTGTCTCTTTAAGTTGTATAAATAGCAAGCAAACCTATTGTCATGACAGGAAGCTAGAAGTTTTAAGATGATAGATGCTTTGAATTCAATGTACATTCCTTTGCTTTTTATCCCATCAGGGTTTTTTTCCCCTCATAATGAGGTATGGGCCATAAAAGAGAAGAGTGTAACAGGCTAATGGGGGATTGAATGTGTGTTAGGCAGAGCAGTAAGGGTGACATTGAGAATGACATTTGCCTTGCACTGAACATTTACTATCTGCTGGGCATTGTATGTTTCACACATACCATCTCCTTTTAACCTTACCAATGACTCCATGAGATGCATAGTATAAGTATCTTTGTATAGTGAACTATAACCTGTGGAAAGACAAAGTAATTTGCTCAAGATCACACAGCTGATGGATAACAGAGATGGGATTTGGATCCAGGTCACAATGCTTTACTTTTTACTTTACTTCTTCACGAGGCTTTCTCAGATAAAACACTAGCCTGTACCACCTCTTCCCAAATACCAACAGATTGAAAAACAGACTGATTAGAATTTTACCTTCTTTAACACCTCCTCTCTTCCTCTCTGGTGGGAATAATGTAAATCCTCAATGGTGAAGCTAACCTGAGACTGGAAAATCGGTTCTTCAAATAATAAAAATGGGTTGCTCTTCATTTAGGATCCCTGAGGTTCTGCCTTTGTCTAAATTTATCTTGAGAATGTGAATCTGGCACGTCTGGTTCTACATGAGATAAATCCTTTTAGGACATATGGGAAAATCTTCCTAAGATTCTTCATTACTGATAGGAATCGGGGAGGACAACCATTATGTACTGTTGAGGTTCTCAAAAGGTCATGAGCCCATATGGAGTTTAACTGGGCTGAGAAAATTTCTTAATCTGTGATAGGCCATATGTACCCATTATGTGTACTACAGAAGCACTGATTGTAAGATCTTTTCTAGAACAGGGTTGTAGTTTGGTATAGACAGTTCTGGTAATGTAGCACATTACATTCATATGGAGGAAGAACAATAGATTAGGTGTCTGAAGACTTATCTCTGCAATTTACTTGATATAAAATCTTGAGCAAATCACTCATATCTAGGCTTCTATTAACTTACCTCTTGAAAAAGGATTCAATCAATCTCTTTACCTGCCATATAGTTCTCCTCAAATAGAAATACATCAATCAGTGCAATCCTATAATACTAGTTACTTCATGCTCACCAGAAGCTTGAGTTATTAGTAACCTATTAACTTAAATAGGAAAATAAATTGTTATCTAGTAAGTATAGTTGGTTTATTGACAATATATTCAAGTATATAAATATGACTCTATAGAAAAAATAATGGAAGGAGTCCTTGGTGATGAAGAGGTTGGAGATTCTTACACTATTCCATCACAAAAGGCATGAGTCTTCTCCTCAGTCTCCTCATGGCTGACTTCATCTCCTGGTTCCTCAGGGTGTAGATCAAAGGGTTCAACAGTGGGGATATGACAGTGAAGGTGACAGAAATGGCTTTATCTGTGGGGAGGGCAGTGAAGGGCCGGGCATAGACACAGATGCAGGGCACAAAGTGCAGAGTCACCACAGTGATGTGTGAGGTGCAGGTGGAGATGGCTTTCCTCCTGCCCTCCCCAGCGTGAGACCTCAGCATCATTAAGATGACTGTGTAGGACACAAGCAGGAAAATAAACCACAGGGTACTGACTAAGCCATTGTTGGAAATCATCAGGAGCTCAAGTGCAAAGGTGTCTGTACAGGTGAGTTTGAGGACCTGGGGGACATCGCAGTAGAAAGTGTCAAGAACATTGGGTCCACAGAAGGGGAGGGGCAGCAACAGGGAAATCTGCACGATGGAGTGGACAAAGCCCCCCACCCAGGAGGCCACAATGAGGGCAGTGCATCGCCCCCTACTCATGATGGTCATGTAGTGCAGGGGCTTGGAGATGGCCATGTAGCGATCAAAGGCCATGACAGAGAGAGAAAAAATGTCTGCCCCACCGAGAAGGTGGAAGAAGAACATCTGAGTGATGCAACCGTTGAAGGAGATGGTCTTTATCTTTGACAGAAGGTCCACGAGAACCTTGGGAGCAGTGATGGAGGAGAAGCAGATGTCAAGCACAGCTAGATTGCGGAGCAGGAAGTACATGGGGGTGTGAAGGCGGGACTCACAGGTCACAGTGACCATGATAAGGAGGTTTCCCAGAAGAGTTATCATGTACACCAAACACAAAGAAAGAAATAAGACCAAGCTCAGGTCTTGGGACTGAGTAAGTCCCAGAAATATAAATTCTTTTACCCTTGTGCTATTTCCCAACTCCATTGAATCATGTTTCCTCTTCTTTGTGTAGCTTGGGAAAAATGAAAAATATTATTTCAGAAAGTGTTCACTGTCCCTTAATATATCAGACAGAGTCAGGTATTAGGTCTGAGAACTAGTGAGCTGCTATTACCACATAAAAAGCTGTTCTGAGGTTATTGCTAATGTGTAGAAAATGACATCTGATTAACACAAGCATGCATCTAATTATTCTTCTGTAAATTATAAATATTTTAGATGTGGCATAAAAATAATGTTCTATGAATAGAAGTTCTAAGCATTCAAGATAAACAGGTGGATGTTAAATATTCAGAAAGGGACTATTTGGGCACGAGGGATATAAAAATGGGGTCAGTTTGATGTATGGGTAAGGCAATGTGTCTGGCTGGTTTCTTTTCCAGATTGCATGCTCCATTTAAATGGTCTAAGAACCTGTATCTGCAAAATGGTTCCCTTTGGACTGAACTCCACAGAAACACTCTTCCCTTTTTTAAATTGCAAATTTAATTCTATGAAAAATGAGAAAATTTTAAAGCCATGAAGGTCTTCTCTATTGGTCTATTCTCGCTTCACAAGACTTCTTTATTTCTACCTTTATTTACACTACTTTAAGTACCAAAACCCCCATTGAATAGCTCCTCAGCTGTGGAAATGAAAGTGTAATTCAGATCTTCTCTTCTGTTCATTGTTCTAGTTTGTTTCTTAAAAATTATTATTATTTTTTATAGAGCTATCATCGACATACAATAGACTCACGTATTTGAAGTGCGTACTTTGATGTTTGGATATAACCATATACCCATGACATCACTATATTTAAGATTGTTACCATATCTGTCAACCCAAAAGTGTTCTTGTGACCCTTTGTTATATGTCCCCTTTGCCCTTCTTTCTTCAGGCAACCACTGATCTGCTTTCTGTTACTATACATTAGTTCGTATTTTCTAGAATTTTCCATACATTGAATCTTATAATATAGACTTCCTTTTTGTTTTTTTTTCACTTATAAAATTTATCCTTGTGTTTGTGTGCACCAATATTTTCTTCCTTTTAATTGATGGATAGACCACAGTTTGTTTATCCATTCACTTGTTGATGAACATTTGGGTTACTTTTAGGTTTTTGGCTATTACACATTAAAGCTGCTATAAATATTCATTTACAAGTCTTTGTGTGGACATATGTTTTCACTTGTCTTGGATAAGTACCCAGGAGTAGAGTGGCTGTAACTCTTAAAATTCAATAATAAGAAAACAAACAGCCCAAATGAAACACAAAGGGATAAATGGTTTGAACAGACACTTCAACAAGAAGATATAGGGATAGCAAATAAAAATGTGAGAAGATGCTCAGCATCATTTATCACTGGGGAAATGTAAATTAAAACCACTGCACATACCTATTAGAATAGCTAACATAAAAAAGACAGATGTATCAAGAATAGGCGAAAATGGAACGGGATTGGAACTCTGGTGGAAACAGAAAATGGCATGGCCACGTGTGAAAACAGCTTGGCTGTTTCTTACAAGGTGAAATGTATACTTCCTGTATAATCTTACTGCTTTTGAATTCCTTTCTTTTTCTTTCACAAATCCTTGAAATGGGCCTTAATTTCTTTCTTTGCAGTTAATCTCCTTTTTCTTACCATAATTAGAAACAAAAGAAAGGTGAACTTACTTTTTTGGGTATGTTTTTCAGTTCCAGGGAAGATATTTCTTTTCACTTAGCTCAGGTTCCCATCAAGCTTTATTTCACCTGTGTGTAATTTTGTCCAAAGTCTATTTAATATGAAAAAGCTACTAAGAGGTATCGCAGCATACAAAGGATACCTGGGGGACTCTGGCACGACCTGCCTGTTCAAATCCCAGCCGGGCACTTAGTGTGAACGTGGGCAAGTTACTTCACCCCTTTGGCCTGAGTCTCTGCATCAGTATTTGGAAACAATAGCATCTCCCTCATATGATTTTTGTGAGGATTAAATGAACTAATCTCTGCAAAACCATCAATACTTAGAGCATTGTCTAATCTATAATCCATAATAAATGTGATTATGTGTGTGTTTCCTTAAAGAAAAACTCTGGGTCAGTTGCTTTCACAGACACACAGTCCAACAATCTCGTGGAGGGACTGCATATTTCCCAGAACATGTATTCTAAAACAGCTTCATCAGAACATACTGTTTTGAGGAAAATAGGAGATGTTTTTCTTTCAGTGGCAATAAGAATAACCCAGAGCGTGGTGACAGTGTATGGTAGCAAGAAGAGAGCTTGCCTGATTTGGCTTCTTGTCTGACGTCATCTTAGCAAACCAGAAAAGTCCAGTGCATGGTCTCTGCAGTGAGAGCTTTTGGGCTCAAGTCCTGGCTTTTTAATTTGGGCAAGTGGGAGACTTCACTTCTGCATCCATGGAATGGGGCTTATAATACTCATCTCACAGGGAAGCTATGAGGATTAGGTGAACTAACATATGCAGAAGTGTCAGCACACAGGCTGCTTATCTGTTACGATTAGTACTATGTTGGGTAACCTTAATACTGGAGGATCATCGGTAAATGGGGGTGTGTTGAACTAAATGATAGCTCAGCTATCAATCCTGACTAGTTTAAAGAGAGAGCAAATGATCATCAGAAAACACCAACTCAATAGTTACTGAGGAGATCCAACCTAGTTATGAAAGTCTTCCACAGGGACCCGCATGTAAATAATAGGTAATCTACGCAAAAGGGGAGAAGGTACCTCAAACCCCAAGTCAGGCCTGTTAGCAATATGTCCCATAAATTCAGACAACATCTTTCAGCTTCTCCATCTTTCTCCTATTTTTATTTAAAAAAAAAAAAGATTTATTTATTTATTTGAGAGAGAGAGAGTGCGCCTGAGTGGGGGGAGGGGCAGAGGGAGAGGATCTCAATACGACTCTCCACTGAGCATGGAGCCTGACACAGAGCTCGATCCTACGACCCTGAGATCATGACCTGAGCTGAAATCAGAATCAGATGCTCAACTGACTGAGCCACCCAGGCGCCTCCATTGTTTTCCTATTTTTAATCCATCCACTTGTTTAGCAAATCTTGATGGGAAATCGGCAGATTTCTAGGTTATTTGAGAGAAAGAAATACAACCAGTGGGAAAAGAATTGAAATCAAATAGTAATATGGGAGTGATGAAGATAGATGAGCTGCATGTAAGAAAAGGATGATTTTTCACCAGAAGCTATGAGAAATCTGCATGGAGAGGGTGACATTTATGTTTGGGACACACAGGAATGGAGAAAAAGGGAGCTCTGCCTTTAGGGGACAACTGGAATATATAAAAGTTGCTTGTAGGGGCACCTGGGTGGCTCAGTGGGTTAAGCATCTGCCTTCAGCTCAGGTCATGATCTCTGGGTCCTGGGATCGAGCCCCACAGTTGGGCCCCATGCTCAGCATGGAATCTGCTTGAGATTCTCTCTCTCCCTCTCCTTCTGTTCCCTCCCCGCTTGCGTGCATGTGCTACCTTTCTCTCTCAATTAAATAAAATCTTTAAGAAAAAGTTGCTTGTAGGTGGGAAGATTGGCTGGAAAGAAAGGATGCAAACATGAAGGCATGGAGAGAAAATCATTGCTTGAAAATTTTTATTTTTTGATAAACCTGAGGAACGGTATGTGTTTATTGTGTAATTCTTTCAACTTTTCTGAAGGTTTAAAATATTTTATTTTTCCCTCTACTTTTAAATTTAACAAAAGACATACCTCTACAGATTTCAGGCTGAGGACATCCATGTAGGGGAAACAGGGCCTGCAAAAAATCTCTCTGTGCAATTTAGGGGGTCCCAGAAAACAAAAATGCCTTTTCTCTAATTCCAAATTGAACTTATTTCTCTGTCTCTCATTTCACAATGCCTTTTTCGGTCAATATTCCTTATCTGTGTTCTTACTGAAGGTGAACCTTGGAATACAGCACCTTGTGTACACATCACATTTTTAGTCAAAATGTATTTGTGAATATTAATGATTCTATCTAGATTTCAGTTTTTCTCACTCTTATTTGTCACTCTTATACATGGACATCCAGACACTACACACACTCGTGTAGAGTTATACTTCTTACCTGAAGTCTCCAGCCTTCTTTCCAGGACTCCATCTGAGGTTATGTTCACGTGAACCTTGGGAACTATCCAGCTTCAGGAAGTTGTGTCACACACCCCTCTGAAGGCCGGTGATTTCAGTGGCTCCTCTTCTGTCTTTACATGGAAAAGGGAAGACTCAGGGAATAGTATTTTCTTGTCTCTCCCATGCTGATTCACAGCGTCCCATCCTATTTACCAATTCCTTAATCCCAAACCTGGTGTGAGAATTATCAGAGGGATTCTAGTTGGATGTGGCTATGGAAAACGTCTGCTGATGGTGAGGTTGTTTCTGAGGGAGTAATTAGGACATAATTAGGCCCACATACTTAGGAACACCCATTTTTGTCAGGGCCTAAAATTGTCTAGCAGTGAGAAAGTTTCTGTCCTTGGCCAAACTCTACTCAGGCTCCCCTGAATTTTTTAAGCAGGACTCAACGTTTGGACCTCTGTGTCTGTCTCTGCATTGTCCAATTTTAGCAACAATCCTGCTAAGTCAGGTTAGCTAGAATCCCCCACCCTCATATCTGATCACCTCAGCAAGAATCCCATTAGGTTGGTTTAGCCAGAGCCTCCCGCACCACCCTCCCCTTTAACTCTGGTGTTTCCTCTTAGTAATTTTCCTGTTGGGAAATAAATATCGATTCTTAGGGATTCTGAACAACTTCCTCAGGCAGTGTCACCCATGCAGGAGGAGTTCTGAAATGTGACACAAAAGTATTAGAAGGACCGTTGGACCTGACAGGGTTGTTAGGCGGGAGTGAAGGAACTGATGGGTTGATGACCAAGTTCTCAAAGGATACACAAGTAGCCAGGAAATCCACACTGGATCTACCAGCAAATCCTACTTGCTTGACCTTTAGAATTTTTCCAACTTCTCACCAACTCCACCCTTACTACCTTAAGTCATGTCTTTATTATTTCTAATACAGCAGCCTCTTAATTGGTCTCCCTGCTTTTGTCCTTACTCCTCTTCAGTCTACTCATCATAATGGCCCCTGTGATTCTGTTAAAACATCATTATTCTGCTTTTCGACACCCTCTATCTTACCTAATGGGAAAGTCAAAATCCTTACAATGATCTAAAGGGTCCTAGTGCCAGGTCCTGTGGCCCCATGATCTCTCTGACCTCAACTGCTACCTCATTCCTCCTTTCTTCTTCTCATTTAGTTACAAAGTCCTCCTTGTTGTTTCTTGGATGATCTGGGCAAATCCCCAACTCAGGGCCTTTGAACATCTGATTTGTGGACTGAGATTTGTATCATGACGTGAACATTTTTTTAGTTTCAAAAATTTTAAGATCTAAGATTTAAAAAAACATCCAGCAGCTATATGTAGCATAATAAGTAAACAAATACATACTGAGTTGATATGTTAAATAATGTGTTCCATTTCATTCCAACCTTTTTCATGTCTATGCATGGTCTAAAGCAGCTTCATAGGTTTCTGTCAATTTTAGGGAGTCATGTTATCAGATAGTAAAAATGAATCAGTTGTTTTTTTTAACCATATCCTCCAATGACTTGAGTTGCAGAAATGATTGAGAAACATTGTGAAATCATTGAGTTGTCTTAATTCAACAATTTTTAATGCATTGTTACTATATTCCACTTGATGCTGATGCTGGGGATATGATAATAAGTAAAGCATAAACCTAGTGGGAGAGATAGGAAGAAAGAGAAGAGGGAATAGAAACAGGATCCTGAGTTCTGTGCTAGAGCTAAGCACCAGGTGCTGAGGGAATGCAGTGCTCGTGTGGCCAATAGGCCTGCAGTTCAGAGGAAGGTCAGGGTAAGGACCTTGCATGAGCCCACAGAACTCATAATTGGTGAGGTGCATAATCTTACTCAAGCTGCGCTAACTTCAAGGAACCTGCTCTCAACCACTGGGATGTGGGCTTTAGATGGAACAATCTTCTGGTAATAGTTACCTTATTAATATTATAGAGGCAGAAGATGAACTTAATTTGGATGTGTTTACTTCAGAAAGATGTGATTACCTTATGAAAGACCTTGTAGAATTTCGATGCCCAAGATACATTATGTCTCAAGTATGTGTCTCAGCTCCCTTCCTGGTAACAGGGCAGGAATGTAGTGGGAATCTCTGAGTATATACATAGGTGTTTTTTTAATCGAAAATTTAATTTAGACAATTGTAGATTTACATGCAGTTGTAGGAAATAACAGAGATCCTACCTTAATGCAGTCTCCCCCTATGATCATTTACATATATCAAAACATTGAGTTGTACATCTTAAGTATGTGCCATTTTTGTCAATTGTTGATCTTAAAAACCAAAGGAGCTATTATTTTTCCCCCAGCAAAATGAGTTTATTTAGGAATAGCAGAGGAATTACAATTTGGGACAAGCAAATTATGGTGAACAATAAGTGAGTCTGGAGAACAGAGGAGAGGGGCTTGCTCTTATAGGGGAGAGGAGAAAGCTGGGAGGGGCTGTTTTTACTGAATTCTCATTGGCTGGGCTGTTGCAGGGCAAGGAGAAATTCTTCCCTTCCCTATTGGGGTATATAAAGTTTCTTTGTGGAAATATTAGCAAGGTGGTTTCCCTTAGCCTCCAGGAAATCAAGTTTGGGATACCCAGGGATCTTAATAATGGCTAAAGCAGCTGGTAAGAGTATGGCACCTAATAATTCCTGAATATAAAGACCATTTAAAATTTTGTCCCTGTTGGAAGTGAGGAGGCCTCACTGTTTCCATAGCACCCCAAAGTTATGAGTTAGTCCAAAGGCTTACCTACTATTAACATAGATATTTGCAGTTTTGTCCTTGGTTAAAAATGCAGGCCTGAGCAAAAGCATACAATTCAGCCCACTGGGCCAAGATAGCCAACGGCAAAGGTACCACCTAAATGATTTCAAAAGGAGTTGCAAGAGCATACCCAGCATAATGTTTACCATTTTCATCTCTTAAATAAGAACCATTGGTAAACCATGAAAAATCAGTGTTATCCAAAGGAGTTTCCTGTAAGTCATCACAAGGGGTCAGGAGAAGATCTGTCAGTGTCAAATAGTCATGAGGAGTATCATCTGTAGAGGAGGGAAGAAGGGTGGCAGGGTTAAAATTATTACAGCAAGAATTATATGAGGCATGGTTAGCAAGAGGATTTCATAGGAGGTGAGACAACTGGCTGAATGGTGTTGAGTGTGATGGGCATTCAGGAGGGCTTCAACTCCATGGGGTACAAAGATTTTTGAGAGAGGATCCCATGACTATCTCTTCAGTGGTCTTGACTAAAAGGGTGTTGGTAGGAATGGCTATGAGGCAAGGGGGGGTGTCCTTGTGCCATAGGCTCTAGCTGTTGGCTATAATACCCTATGGGTCAATGGTGGGGCCCATGTTTTGGGTGAGTACCCCAAGGGTGTTCCCTTCCTTTTCAAATACAAAAAGGAAAAAGAGAAGTTGATAATTGGGATGTCCAAGAGCAGGGGGATTTACCAAACTTTCCTTTAGGGCTTTAAAAGCTAAGTTATCTTGATCTTCCCCAATAACAGGGTCAGGTTTATTGTTTTTTTAATAAAATATATAGGGATAAAATAAAAGAAAATATAAAGGGGTTGGGCCATAAGGGATTTTAGAATCCAATTTTGACAGCAACCAGCCAGCTCAAGAAAACTTTGCGATTGGTGCTTAGTTTTGGGTTTGAGGAGGTTCAAGATGCCATGGAGCTTATTTGGATCTAAAGGTAGCCCTTGTTGTGAAATCAGGTACCCCAAATATCAAACCTGAGTGCAAGAAAATTGCAATTTCTCCTTGGAGACTTTGCATCCCACTAAGGCTAAAAGTTTTAACAGGTGGATGCCGTCTTGCTGTGAAGAGGCCTCAGGAAGGGAGCAGAGAACTAAGTCATCTACGTGTTGTAATAAAGTAGAGCCTCCAGGTAACTTTATATCATCCAAATTCGCTTTTAAGGTTTGGGATAAGTAGGAAATACTTTAGGTAAAACCCTGAGGCATTACTGTCCAGGCATATTGCTTTCTTTCCCAAGTGGAGGCAGATATTGACTGGCCTTATCCACAGGGATACTAAAGAAGGTGCTACATAAATCAATCACAGTGAATGTTTGCTTTCAGTGGGGATGCAGGCTAACAAAATATTGGGGCTGGAACAACAGGATGGTGAGGGATAACAATATTGTTCATGGGTCAGAGATCCTGGACAAATCTCTATCCGCGGGCTTTGGGTTTCTTCACAGGCACCGTAGGAATATCACAAGGACTAGAGCAGGGGATCAGGAGGTCCTGAGCCTTATGATCTTTTTTTATGGACTTGATGCCTTGAAAATCCTCTTAATTTATAGGGTATTGATTAATTTTGGGGAGAAAAGAATGAGTATCTCTTAGGAGGCCTAACCAAAAGGGGATAAGCTTAGAGATAGGAACGTGTTGAGGTTTGAGACTCCCTATGTTTGAACCATTTCAGATGGTTCAGAACCCCAGGGCAGGGGTTTAATGACAATGGTGTTGAGCACCAAGAGTGTGGCTCTGATGTCAATAAGGTATAGGGAGAGACTCATTCCCAATCTGGAGAGTTGTTTCTCCACGCTGGTTAAGAGCAGGATTGGGGAAAGTCCCTGTATTTCCTCGGAGTCCTGTGAGAGGGTGTGGGAAAGGCTGGTCGGAGGGCTGAAGATACTTGGAGCACTTTTGTAACAATCTTTCTTGCAACGTCCTGGATTTTCCCAATAGCAGAGGCCAGGAGGGGGTTTTATTTAGGGGACTCCCATTTGTTGGAACTGAAAACTAAGGATCTTAGTGGTCTTCGTTTTAGTTGAATTCTCAATGGTGCAGGTGAGCTGATTTGCTAAATTAACTAAATCTAGAGTGGATACAGTTTCCCATTCTATCCTGCTCCTTTTAACTAGGAGGGAAAGATGCCAGTTCAGCCTATTACTAAACACAGAGTTGAAGGCTACCTGAATGGATTCTACATCCATAGGAAGGCCAGAATTTTCCTTAAAAACAATTTGTAGTTGATGGTAATCATCATGCACAGGTTCCCTGGATTTCTGAGTGCGAGCCTGAATCTTAAATCAACAGGTTTTGGGAAAGCCTAGGGGTTGCCAGGGGGAGTCATTTAGTGATTGGTGAGCCTGATTACATAACAAGACAGTGGATTGGCCTCTTGTTTTGCAGTCCTGGAGCCTTCAGGATCATCCCAATTAGCTGCTTTCATCTAGCGTTGGGCTTGGCCTTCACCAGGGAGCATGTGAGCTAGCTGGTACAAATCAGAAACCTGGTTGGTAAGTTTGAACCACTGTTAAATTCCTTGGCAGATCTATGAGGATCTTCAGTAACTTTAGGAAATCTTTGGCCACGGCTCATAGTTCATCCTTAGTCCAGGAGAGATAGGAAATTATAGGCTTACCATTTAGGATCCTCAGAAGGTCTAATTTTATCTTACTTTATTTTATTCTTTTAAAAGATTTTATTTATTTTAGAGAGACAGCAAGCACAAGTGGGGTCAGGAGCAGAGGGAGAAGGACAAGCAGACTCTGCACTGAGCTCAGAGCCCAACACGTGGCTCCATCCCACAGCCCTGAGATCATGACCTGAGCCAAAATCTAGAGTCACTAAACTGACTGAGCCACCCAGGCATCCCTAGAGGGCCTAAGTTTAAAGGAACAGGTTCCAATGGGTTCAGAGGAGGAGGACATGGGGAGAGGTTTGGAAAAAATGGGAAGTTCAGTGAGAGAAGTGGAGCGTATGAAAGTGAGGATGGAGATAAAGAGGATGGGGGAGGGGAGAACAAGTCCTCAAAAGCTTGTCTTTTTTCAATTGCTTGTTTGCCTCAGTTAACTTGGAAATGGCATTTTGTAGAGAGGTGATTTTAGAGTCCTGAACACACTTGGAAGCCTCAAGATACCAGCTGAAATAGGCATCCCATTCCGTTTGTGTTTTTTAAAGCTGTGGTCTTCTAAGAAAAGCAAATTTGGGGAGATCAAAAGTGCCCTCTAATGGCCATTGGAGTTCTAAATTAATTTTGGTTAAGTTGGTCCAATTAATTTAAAATACTCTTGAGGAAGGACCATAGTTTTTAAATATAAAACCAGACTGGGCCCCAGAAGGAGGACCTTCCTGAGAGAATTTAGCAGATTCAGATGCCGTTACTCAAAACCAGAGATTCGGGAAACAGAAGAGTAGTCACCAGAAGGGGCAGTGCCTTCCCAACAACATAAAACCAGATTCCAAATACAGTTGTGGAGCTCAGCTAGAAGGAGGGAACCCTGATCTGAGAGGAGACTTGGAACCCAAAGGGAAAAGATGACTCAGGGAAGCAGAGAGTGCAAGGGGCTCAAGGGGGTGCCTCACACGCTTCTAGGGGCCATTACTTACTTAGGGGTTCATCTCCTTCAGGTTCCTTTGTGGTCACCATGTAATACTGACCTTAAAAACCAAAAGGACCAGTTATTTTACCAGCAAAATGCGTTTATTTGGGGACGGTTGAGGAACTGCTATTCAGAACAAGCCAACTATGGCAAAAAACAGGCAAGTGGGGGAGAAGAGGGGAGAGGTGCTTGCTTTTATGCGGGAGAGAAGGAAGCTGGGCGGGGCTGTTTTTGCTGAGTTCTCATTAGCTGGGCTGTTGCTGGGCCAGGAGAAATTCTTCCCTCCTCCTGCTGCGGCAGAACGGGCTTCTCCCTGCTGGGGAATGCCGGGTAGGCCTCTTACAGCCAGTGGTCGTGTGAGAGCGCCCCCTTCAGGGCTTCCCGACTCCATTTTTAAATGAGGTTTCCTTTATTTTCACACAATAATACCGCAATAGAGTTGAAAATTCCAAATTGATAAAACTGAGTATATTTTGATTTTCTTGTTTCTTCCAAGGCTGTGTTGCAAAAGCAACATGTACCCCCCTGGCTAACGATTTGATTTCTTTTGTAACATGGAACCCATATTTTGACATTATTACTGCATGCTGAGCAGAATCTTTGAAAGTCCTCTGTGGCTTAGCAGAAACATAAAAATTAATTAGAAACCTTGAATAAATACAGTTTATTTCATGGACAAACGTTTTTAAGGGTGATGAGAAGGCGCGAACTACCTGTCTATTCCGTGTCAGAAGGTATGAGTCTTCTCTTCAATCTCCTCATGGCTGACTTCATCTCTTGGTTCCTCAGAGTGTAGATCAAGGGGTTCAGCAGAGGAGAGATGACAGTGAAGGTGACAGAAATGGCTTTATCTGTGGGGAGGGCAGTGAAGGGCCGGGCATAGACATAGATGCAGGGCACAAAGTGCAGGGTCACCACAGTGATGTGGGAGGTGCACGTGGAGATGGCTTTCCTCCTGCCCTCCCCTGCCTGAGACCTTACTACTAATAATATGACCATATATGACACCAGGAGGAAGAAAAACCACAGTGTGGTGAGCAGTCCATTATTGGAAATCATCAGCAGCTCAAGCATAAAAATGTCTGTACAGGCGAGCCTGAGGACCTGGGGGACATCGCAGTAGAAAGTGTCAAGAACATTGGGTCCACAGAAGGGGAGGGGCAACAACAGGGAAATCTGTATGATGGAGTGGGTAAAGCCCCCCACCCAGGAAGCCACTATTAACCCAATGCAACGGCCTCTACTCATAATGGTCACATAGTGCAGGGGCCTGGAAATGGCCACATATCGATCCAGTGCCATCACTGACAAAGAAAATACGTCTACCCCTCCAACAAGGTGGAAGAAAAACATCTGGGTGAAGCAGCCGTTGAAGGAGATGGTCTTTCTCTGTGACAGAAGGTCCACCAGAACCTTGGGAGCTGTGATGGAGGAAAAGCAGATGTCGGCAACAGATAAATTACGGAGCAGGAAGTACATAGGGGTATGAAGGCGAGGCTCATAGGTCACAGTGACCATGATGAGGAGGTTTCCCAGGAGAGTTGTCAAGTACACAAGAAGCAGGAAGAAAAATAAGACCAAGCTCAGTCCTTGATTCTGGGTTAGGCCAAGGAAAGTAAATTCTTTCACCCTGGTGTAGTTTTTCAGCTCCATTGAGTCATTTTGTTTTTCTCTTTTGTTTCAAGCTACTTCACATGAAAATACTTGGCTATTGATTTCATTTTCCTCCTAAGCACTAAGACTGCAATTCAGAATCTTGCCCATATGGCTGTAGTGTTTGCAATTTGTTGGGCTGTCCAAATTTTAAGATTGAAATCAGTTTTGTGATCAAATAAAATTATCACACGCAAAGTCATTCAATAATTCTCTTCCTATAAAACTCATTTTGGAAAGAATAAGCATATTTCCAGCCATTGTAGACTTAGAGTCTACAAGCTTAATGTTCATATTAGCAAATATTCCATTGACTTCAAGAGGGTCTTATCTTGCTAGAAAATAATGTTGTTCTGTTTCTTATTGCAATGTTGCTGTGGCATGAGTCAGTTTCCTTGCTCTTGACTGCTTTATGTAAAATTTCTTAAATCTTCAGCCTATTATTCCATGTAGGTAACTTGTTACTGTGATTATTACTTTATACTAATCAGATTATTTGCTTGATAATCATTTTAAAATATTCAAAAATTGCTATTGGAGAACAGATTGAGACAGTGTATAAATCTAAATCTCAATTTAATTGACATTAAATTTTTTTATTGTGGTAAAAACAATTCAACATGAGAGCTACCCCCTTAACAAATTTTTAGGTGCACAGTGTTGTATAGCAATTTTCTAGAACTTCTTCATCTTCTATAACTGATGTGGTCCTTGCCTGAGTGTGGGGGAGAGAATAAGGATAATGACCTAATTTTGAGAAGTGAACTATTCTGTATCCATCACACTCTTCTGTCTCTTTTTTGGATCAGAGCTAAGAGAAAGAGAGATCACACAGCAAGGAGAGACGTTAGTATCATTAGAATAATGCCTTTTTTTTCATACACTGTTATGGGTAATTCTTACTTATTTTTATAAATTTTTATTTGTTCCACCTTGTACTTAGCAAGTGAATATTTATTGCAGTCTTCATAGGTATAAGAATAAGTTGGACCACATTGTCCAAGTGTTAACAAAAGTGGGTGATTTGTGTAAGTTGATGAACAAAATGCATGATAAAATGTTAAATGTGTCATGAGAAAAGTGAAGGTAGATTTAGGTGGGAGAAGAGATATGGTATAGATATTGTGATTTCCAGGAGCAACAAAAGCTACTACTTTGTGAGTGCTTACTATGTGTGAAGAGTTATAAAATGTTGATACATTTAATGTGCGCCACTATCCTTTAGTAAATATTAATGTTATTCTTGTTTTCCATATGGAATATATTATGAGTCTACGTTTGGCTGAAGGGAAGGAAGAGATGGAAATAGGATGGAAGAAATAGAGGTTTCTTTTTTCCCCCTTCAATCTCATTTGGAGGGTCTAATTTCATATAACAAGAATGTTTGATAAAGTCTGTCCGAAGACAGGGATTTGGCAAAACGGGGCTCTGGAAACCCCATTTACATCGACCTAGTCTGAGGTGGCTTCACTGATAAGCAACTCAAAGGATCACAACAAATATATGATGTCTTCCCTCACACTGAAACGGACCACGTTTCTGGAATCCCTTTTAACACAGCATCCCTCTTCCTGGTAGTTAACACCCACCTTTGTTGTTTCTGTCGCTGGGAAGATCATTTTGGCTCTGAAGTGCTTGATACACCTGGAAAATATCAAAGTCAGACTATTTATATATAATCAAAATGACAACATGTCAGTTTCACTATGCATAATGTTAACCTTAGCTAGAAGTTTAATGTCTTGACTGAATTCCTTTGATCCTGAAATTCCAACTAAAAATTGTACACTCTTAGGTACAGTGCAGAATATTACACTTGGAGACATTAATTCTTGAAAATTTTGTTTCTGAAGGAAAGCCTTTTGGAAGACTAAATCTTAGTACCTTTGCTCTCCTTTCAAGAGAAAATGGGCAGATTCAAAGCATCACATCTTCAAGAACTTCTACTGTATCCCTGTCTTATATACAAATCCCTCAACCTCAGGCCTAATATAAGAATTGCAAAGGGAATATTATTGGACAAGGATGTGGAAGTCAGGTGCCTGATTCTGCTGGTGGTGATGAAGGTTCAATGGGAGTTATTAAAAAGTTACCAAGATATGCACATGTGTACACACACACAGATGGACACATTTTGATTAGTGTCCAAATTATTTAGAAGCAGTAGTGGAAATCTATCCCCTTATCCACAGCTCAGTCGGAACACTGTTAAAACATGCCAAATGCTGTGCCCAAGAGATTACAAGGGTCCAATTTTCATGGCTTGCAAGTCTCAGAGGACACTATATATAGGTTTCAATTAGATTGCCAGAAAACTACAAGAGAACTGGACCTAAAATCCTTTGCTGCCAGTTCAATTTCTAATTATACACAGGATGATTATAGTCTCATGATGTTACTGTAAGTCTCCACATGTGGGGAAACATGACTTAGATGGTGTTTGGGGAATGCACATTTTTCCTGTTTTCCTATACTCTGCACGTGTGGTATCTTTCAATTTCGATATGGCTAGATGAGTATGTTAGTAAAGCTAACAACTACAGTAGTTACTTAGGATTAACTCAATTTATTGAATGGCTTGACTTTATATCTTCTGTTTCTACAAGGATGACGGGTTTGGATTTACCTGCTTTTCCATTTTGTTTTTGTTTTATTATATTAAACTGATCTACAAAGATGAAAACTGTATGAGACAGGTTGTATATTTGAGATAGGTAATTCCCCCCCACCCACTGCTTTATTGAGATATAATAACATCAGTTAAGGCTGATCCAGCCTTAAACATACACAATGATATTGTGTATGTTTAAGGTATATGATGTATTGACTTGTTACATTTATATATTGCAAAATGATTATTATTGTGGTGTTAGTTAACAGCTCCATTACCTTACATAATTACTAATTCTTTTTTTGTGGTGAGATCACTTAAAATCTACTGTCTTAGCAACTTTCAAGTATATAGTATTGTTAACTATAATCACCATGCTGTACATTAGGTTCCCAAAGGTTTTTCATCCTATAAATGGTAGTTTGTATCCTTTAACTAACATCTCCCCATTTCTCCCACTCCTCAGTACCTGGAAACCACCACTTTACTCTATTTCCATGAGTTCAGATTCCACATATAAATGAGATCATACAGTATTTCTTTCTCTGTCTGACTTATTTCACTTAGCTTAATGCCCTCGAGACCCATCCATGTTATCACAAATGGCAAGATTCCCTTCTTTTCTATGGCTGAAAATATTCCAGCGTGTGTGTGTGTGTGTGTGTGTGTGTGTGTGTGTATTCGTATATACACATATTTATCCATTTATCCGATGGACACTTAGATTGTTTTCCTGTGTTGGATATTGTAAACAATGCTGCAATAAACATGGGAGTGCTGATACTTCTTTGAGATCTTGATTTTATTTCCTTTGGATATGTACCCAGAGATGGGATTGCTGGATCGTATGGTAGTTCTATTTTTAATTTTTTGAGGAATCTCTATTCTGTTTTCAATAGCGGTTGATCCAGTTTATATTTCCACTGACAGTGCATAAGGGTTTCCTTTTCTTCACATCCTTGCCAACACTTATCTCTTGTCTTTTTGATGATAGCCATCCTGACAGGTGTCGAGTGATGTCTCATTGTGGTTTTAATTAGCACTTCTCTGATGTTTAGTGATGTTGAGCACTTTTCATGTACTTGTTGGCCATCTGTGTGTCTTGTTTGGAACAATATCTTCAGTTCCTCTGCCATTTTTAAATCAGATTGGTTTTTTTGCTGTTGAGTTGTATGAATTCTTTATATATTTTAGATATTAGCCCTATATTATTTGCAAATACTTTTTTCCCATTCTATGTGTTGTTTTCTTCATTTGTTAATTGTTTCTTTTGCTATGAAGAAGTTTTTTAGTTTGATGTAGTCCCATTTATTCATTTTTGCTTTTGTTGCTTGTGCTTTTGGTGTCCTATCCAAAATAATCATTGCTAAGACCAATGTTAAGGAGTTTACTCACATTTTTCTTCTAGGAATTTTATGGTTTCAGGTCTTATACTTAAATCTTTCATCCATTTCAGGGCGCCTGGGTGGCTCAGTCATTAAGCGTCTGCCTTCGGCTCAAGTCATGATCCCAGGGTCCTGGGATTGAGCCCCACATCAGGCTCCCTGCTCAGCAGGAAGCCTGCTTCTCCCTCTCCCACTCCCCCTGCTTGTGTTCCCTCTCTCGCTGTGTCTCTCTTTGTCAAATAAATAAATAAAATCTTTAAAAAAAATCTTTCATCCATTTCAAGGTAATTTTTGTGAGTGATGTAAGATAGGGATTTAATTTCATCATTATTATGCATGTGGTTATGCAGTTTCCCTAACACCATGTATTAAAGACACTATTGTTTCCTCGTTGTATATTCTTGCCTCCTTTGTTGTAAATTAATTGATTATATATGCGTGGTTTTATTTCTGAGCTCTCAGTTTTGTTCTATTGGTCTATATGTTTGTTTTATATGTTATGTGCCATTTTGATTACTATAGCTTTGTAGTATAGTTTGAAATCATAATCGTGATGCCTCCAGCTTTGTTCTACTTTCTCATGATTGCATTGGCTACTAGGAGTCTTTTGTGGTGCCACATAAATTTTAGGATTTTTTTTTCTATTTCAGTGGAAAGTGCCTTTGGAATTTTGATAGGGATTACATTGAATCTGTAGATCTCTTTGGGTACTATGGACATTTTACAATATTATTCTAATCCATGAGCATGGAGTATCTTTCCATTTATTTGTATCTTCTTCAATTTCTTTCATTTATGTCTCATGGTTTTTAGTGAATAGATCTTTTACCTCCTTGGTTAAATTTATTCCTAGGTATTTTGTTCTTTTGATGAAATTGTAAATGGAATTGTTTTCTTAATTTCTCTTTCTGATAGTTATCCTCTTTGCTGGTAGGTGGATTTTTTTTTTTTTTTTCCAGTTTACCTTTCCACAGATGGAGCAATATTTAATTCTCCGGTTTCCTCCTTTATTTCTATTTTTGGTCCTGAGCCTTTCCCTTCCTTTTCTGTGAGTTCTGTTTGCACTTAAGTAAGTTAAGTAAACTAAAGTAAATGTTTGCAAGAAGCACTTTAATGTGTGTATGCATGTTTAAATCAGGACTTTATTTCATGATATATGGTCTTTCATATTGCCTGAAATAGCTTTATTACATTTTCTCCATGGATATAGTTGTATACGGGAGACCAATGGTGTATGTAATTTGATTTTGTATGTAACAACCTAGTTTAATTCGTTTGTTATTTTCAGTGATCTTTCGGTGAATTTTCTTTATATTATTTTAGATATAGCCTCTCAATATCTGAGAATAATTTTTTCCTCCAATTTTCCAAAGTTTATATTCTTTCTCATTTTTCTTGTTTTTAAATTGTAAGTAAATTCAAGTTTAATGACTTTGTGGTGAGAGTGGGTATCATTGTTTAGTTATGTATGGTAATGGAAATTATTTTAATGTTTAATCATTAGGTATACTGTTTGCTCTCTGGTTCTAATAGATATTTTTTTTATCAAGATAATACAATTTTTCAGGGGCTCCTGGGTGGCTCAGTCAGTTAAGCGGCTGCCTTCAGCTCAGGTCATGATCCCAGGGTCCTGGGGTCGAGCCCCGCATCAGGCTCCCTGCTCAGAGGAGAGCCTGCTTCTCCATCTCCCTCTGTCTGCTGCTCTGCCTGCTTGTGCTCTCTCTCTCTCTCTCTGTCAAATAAATAAATAAAATCTTTAAAAAAAAAGATAATACAATTTTTCTTCCATTCTTGGCTTTATAGGTGTTTTGTTCTTCAAGGAAGAAGAAATTGTGTTGTATTGAATATTTTCTGCATCACTGAAATAATCACATTGTTTCTCTTTTTAATCCATTATTGCTGTGAATTGCATTAATAGTTCTCTTTGAAAAAAAATTTTTTTTAAAGATTTTATTTATTTGACAGAGACACAGCAAGAGAGGGAACACAAGCAGGGGGAGTGGGAGAGGGAGAAGCAGGCTTCCCACGGACAGGGAGCCCAATGTGGGGCTCAATCCCAGGACCCTGGGATCATGACCTGAGCCGAAGGCAGACGCTTAACGACCTGAGCCACCCAGGCGCCCCAAAAGTTCTCTTTGAATTTTGGGAATAAACCCTACTTGATGATAATGTGTCATTGTTTTAATTCATTGGTATGTAATTTGCTAAAGAGTAATAAGAACTTAACATTTTTGTTCAAAGATGTGATTGGTGTGTACACATATATTAGATACACGATAGTACTAGATATATTAGGTGCTATTATCTAGTTTATAGATAGGGTTATGCCATTTTTATAGAATGAGTTAAGAAGCTTTCTACAATTAGTTAAAAAATTGGATTTACTAGCTTTTTGAATATTTATTGAAAATCACTGACAAAGCAGTTTGGGCCTGGTGCCTTTTCAAAGGGTCTATTTTTGACACCTTTTCAATTCATCTATAATTATTGATCATTAAGATTTTTTCCCCCTTTCCTTTAGTCAATTTTGGTAACCTATATTTTTCATGGAAATTATATTCTCTCTTCCATCCTGTAAAAATTTAATACTATGTTTCAGTGCACTGAGTCTTTACTTCTTTCCCTTAGTAGGGTGCAAGTTCATAGATTACATTTGTTTGTATCCTCGAGAGAATTGTCACTCTTGGATGTGCCTGGATATTTGGGGAACAAAAGGAGGGTTCCTAGAAGGGAGTATCTTATCAGATTCCTATAAGATAAGTATTATGCTAAGTGAAATGTCAGTCAGAGAAAGACAAATACTATATGATTTCTCACATATGTGGAATTTAAGAAACAAAACAAACAAGTACAGGTTGTTTTAAATGCAGTACAGTGTAATGAGCACAATCTTTAAATGAAATAACATGGTCTTATTTATATATACAAGTGGCGGTCTTGGAAACATCTTTTTTACTAGTGACACTACAGAATGTTTTCTGTATGAAAAAAAGATAATATGAGGAACTATAGCAATAGTATCTTTGGTCCCCTGAAGTGAGGACAAATAGCAGTTTCAAACTTTCTTTTAACACCAAGAAACTGATAAACTGTGTATGAATAATGTAATTTGTGTAATAGATGATCAAAATTTAGTCATAAAAAATATGTTTTGTACTAGTGAGTTGATGACAGTCTTATGTGTTCCTAAAGCACAGGGTTGACCAAATTAAACATGTTTGCTTTTTATCTCTCTTTGGAAAAGTGTTTGTGTGTTTGTGAGAGAGAGAGTGTATGTGCACACATCAGGGACTGATTACTTATATATATATATTTTTTTAAGATTTATTTATTATTTTTAATTTAAAAAAAAAATTTTTTTTAAGATTTTATTTATTTATTTGACAGAGAGAGAGACAGCAAGAGAGGGAACACAAGCAGGGGGAGTGGGAGAGGGAGAAGCAGGCTTCCTGCCGAGCAGGGAGCCCGATGCGGGACTCGATCCCAGGACCCTGGGATCATGACCTGAGCCGAAGGCAGACGCTTAAAGACTGAGCCACCCAGGCGCCCCTATTATTTTTAAATTCAATTTAATTTTATTATGTTATGTTAGTCGCCACACAGCATATCATTAGTTTTTGATGTAGTGTTATTTATTTATTTGAGAGAGAGAGCGAGAGTGAGTACACAGAGGGAGAGGGAGAAGCAGATTCAGGGCTGGATCCCAGGATCCTGGGATCATGACCTGAGCCAAAGGCAGATGCTTAATGACTGAGCCGCCTGGGTGCCCCTACTTATATCTTTAAATATTGAATTTCTTAAGTTCTAAGGTGAACCTTTCTTTTTAATATTTCTTTCTTTCACATTTTTAGAATCAGTAATAGAATTTTATTGCATCTAGGTATTACTTCAATGAAAGAATGTGTTCACAATACTTTGCTGTACTTAATAAAGGAACACATATAATAGATATTTCTGTAAGTGCCAGAACTACTGCGTTATTTCATTTAAAGAATGTAATATACACACTACAGTGCAAGGGACACACTATGTAACGTCACAAGTATAAAAGGTGTTTTGAAGAGTGATAGAATTACATTGCATCTGGATAGTGTTTTTTCAAGGAAAAGATGTATTCAACTCATGGGCAGAATTTAAAACATTCTGTAGTGTCACTAGTAAAAAAGATGTTTCCAAGACCGCCACTTGTATATATAAATAAGACCATGTTATTTCATTTAAAGATTGTGCTCATTACACTGTACTGCATTTAAAACAACCTGTACTTGTTTGTTTTGTTTCTTAAATTCCACATATGCGAGAAATCATATAGTATTTGTCTTTCTCTGACTGACATTTCACTTAGCATAATACCCTCTAGCTCCATCCATGTTGTTGCAGATGGTTTTTCACATTTTATTTATTTATTCAAATTTTTTATTATTTTTTAAAGATTTTATTTACTTATTTGAGAGAGACAGGGAGAGAGAGAGCATGAGCAGAGAGAGGGAGAAGCAGACTCCCTGGCTGAGCAGGGAGCCGGACGCGGGGCTGGGTCCCAGGACCCCAAGATCATGACCTGAGCCAAAGGCAGATGCCTAACCAACTGAGCCACCCAGGCACCCTGGTTTTTCACATTTTAATGTCCATGAAATTAAGATGTGTCTTTCCATCAATGAGTACATGTAACACGGTACTGCTGCATTTTTACAACATAGTTGTTATTAAAGTGACATTTTCCAGTGGATGACCTTTTCAATCAAATATGGTATAGTCACCATGCAAAAATACTCGAAACTCCATCTCCGTGTCTCTTCATAAAGTATAGAAGCAGTCTGCTTGGTGTCAAATGGTCTCACTATTAATCAGTTACATGGGGGCATTTCAGAGGGTGTTAAATTAGATCTTTACTCCAGATTCAAATGTTTTATTCCATCCTATGCAGAGTCCATGAAGAGGTGACAGGTTGGGACTGGCTTCTCTAGCCTAGTGCACTTGTACTTGAGATTTGGGCATGGGTGTGGTGCTCATGCCTGGACTCTTGGGAGAAGCATGTGACCACCCTCCCTTGGTTTTTTCACCTACTTCCAGCCCTTTTTCCTTGTATCCATCTTTCTATTCCTTTTCCTTTTCAGCTCTTATAGCCTCATAATTTCCAATTGAAGTATTACCCTTGTATTGGTTTCCTCTTGCTGCTGTAACAAAATCACCACACATCCAGTGGCTTAAAACAACACCAATTTGTTGTCTTACAAATTCTTAGGTCAGAAATCTGACATGAGTATCAACTGGCTAAAATCAAGGTGTTGGCAGGGTGAATTCCTTTCTGGAGGTTCTAAGGCAGAATCAATCCTCTTGCTTTTTCTAGGCTCTAGAGGCTAGCTACATTCCTTGGTTTGTGGATCTTCCCACTGTTTCAGCTAGCCATGTTAAGTCAAGTACCCCTCACATTGCATGACTCTGACCTCTTCTTCTGTCTGCCTCTTCCACTGTTAAGGACCCTTGTGATTACATTGGGCCCTCCCAGATAATCAGGATTGTCTCCCTATTTAAAGGTCAGCTCATTAGCAACCTTAATTCCATCTGCACCCTTAGTTTCCTTTGCCATATAACATAGCACACTCACAGATCTCTGGGGATTGGGATTTGAACATTTTGGTGGGGGAGACAGAGATTATTCTGCCTATTACAATCCCCTCTTATTCAGTTTTCTCATTTCATTCTGAAGTCTCCAAACTCTGAATGCTGGAAGGTTTTTAGAAGATCATTTGGTAGTAAAATCTCATCTACCTGAATTAATTTTGTGGCAAAATTTGATCTGAGTTAGTGTGAGGCCATGCATGGTTTTATTGATTACACTTAGTGGGACTACTTATACATTTTCTTTCCTTTTATTTTTAAGATTTTATTTATTTATATATTTATTTTATTTATTTTTATTTATTTATTTATTTATTTATTTATTTATTTATTTTTTTAAAGATTTTATTTCTTTATTTGACAGAGAGAGAGAGCACAAGCAGGGGGAGTGGCAGGCAGAGGCAGAGAGAGAAGCAGTCTCCCCGCAGAGCAAAGGAAGCCCGATGTGGGACTCGATCCCAGGACCCCAGGATCATGACCTGAGCCGAAGGCAGTCGCTTAACCAACTGAGCCACCCAGGCGCCCCTATTTATTTTATTTATTTTTAAAGAGAGAGAACATGAGCGAGGGGAGGAGCAGAGGGGGTGGGCGTGGAGGGGGAAAGAATCTCAAGCAGACTCTTCCCTGAGTGTGGAGCCCAACACAGAGCTCAATCTCACAACCCTGAGATCATGACCTGGAAACCAAGAGTCTGACGCATAAGCAACTGAGCCACCCAGGCACCCCTACTTATACATTTTCTTACAGAAATATTAAAGTGTGGATATGAGGTGCTCCCCACGGAAGAAATGATGTAATATATAATACATGCACTATACTATCTTTTTAAAATCTAAGGAACTCCAAATTCCAAAGCCTATTTGGTCCTAATAAATTAAAATAAAGGAATGTGGTCCTATATTATTATTATTATTATTATTATTATTATTATTATTATAATTAACCTGTAGTTACATTTCCATGAACCTCTTTCCTTACTCAGTTTTACTAGGTCCCATGTTCCAGAGAAGGAGAGAGGAGAGAAGAGGAAATACATCCCATGCTTCTGTATACAATTACCAGGCATCCTGAGGGACTGTCTGGACATACTCAGAGCACAGGTTTATTGGAACTCTAAATGAATTTGTACATTCATTTGCCTTGAGTGTTGCAAAACATTCATTTGCCCTGGGATGTTTATCTTCAATTGTGTACATGGTTCTCAACAAACGTTTTTGGATCTAACACTTGATTTGGTGATTTTATAAAGACATATATTGATGCTAAGACTTTGAGTATAAGATTATAGTACACTCTGATTTAGCCATTTCAATTTCCTTTGGCTTCCACGAGGAAGTATCTATTTAGAAAATAAAGTCAGTTTTATTTATTTATTTATTTTATTTTTGTTTTTTAAAAATACTTTATTTATTTGACAGAGAGAGACACAGCGAGAGAGGGAACACAAGCAGGGGGGAGTGGGAGAGGGAGAAGGAGGCTTCCCGAGGAGCAGGGAGCCTGATGCAGGGCTCAATCCCAGGACCCTGGGATCATGACCTGAGCCGAAGACAGACGCTTAACGACTGAGCCACCAGGTGCTCCAAAGTCAGTTTTAAATACTAAAAGACAAGATTAAGTAGAATTTGGCATCTTCTGACATTCATTTCATTCCATTCCACAGATTCAACCAATATTTACAGCTTTTTACAGGTCAGGCACTATTCTAGACACTGGGAATATAAAGGAAAACCAGATCTAGTAACATGGAGTTTTATGGGGTATTTTAATACACTGTGGTAAGGGAAATGATAAAGGAGTGCACATAGGAAAAATAAAAGTATTTATTGGGTTGGATACAGCTTTTCTTTTTTCAGCTATTATGCCTTAGGCAGTGGTATGAACAGTAGGACAGGCCGTTCTGGATTCTTGCCATTGTTGTGTTTATGCAGTCTGATTTTGTAAGGCCCCAATATTTAAGTCCCAGGTCACATCCAATTCTGACAAAGTCACAGGAAGTAAAAGACAATGGAAATCCTTAAAAGCTAAGTCTTTGTGTATCCTGGCTGGTTGTGGGGCTTGTGCCAGTGTATTTTGTAGGTGAATTGATTTAAAAGGCCCAAAGTTGCTGACAAAGCAGAGGTGATGGAGAAGAATGTTTACAAGCAGTATTTGATACACAGTATATGCTTAATAAATAGTCATAGGGTAACTATTGCTGGACTGGGACCTAGCAGCTGGAGCCCTGCTATGTTGAGATAGATGTCCCTGTTGCCTACTGCATGTGTGGACATCGCAGTGCTATCCTTCACCCTGTTGCTGGGACACCCAAGACCTCCTATTATATTTCACATTTATAACCTGCTTGCTGTCAATTGCTCTTCAAGTACTGTGTTTTTCTGTTTAACTTCCTGTCGGTGTTCTTTCTCAATACCAGTGTTTCAGGTCACTGATCCTTTGTGTCTGTGCCATCCTGCTATAGTTAATTGTCTATGCATGGTTGAGCCCCAATATGTGACAGCGAATATTTTTAAGAACATATTTCCATTATGTTTGTATCTTGATCAACAGTCTATAATGAGGTTATCCCCTTCCCGAAAACATAAGTCTTCTCTTCAGTCTCCTCATGGATGACTTCATCTCCTGGTTCCTTAGGGTATAGATCATGGGGTTCAGGACAGGGATGATGACCGTTAAGGTGATGGAGACAGCTCTGTCCATGGGGAGGGCAGTGAAGGGCCGGGCGTAGATATAGATGGAGGGCACAAAGTGCAGAGTCACCACAGTGATGTGGGCTGTGCAGGTGGAGATGACTTTCCTCCCGCCCTCCCCTGTGTGAGTCCTCAGCATCATCAAGATGACTGTGTAGGACACAAGAAGAAGGACAAACCACAGGGTAGTGAGCAGACCATTGTTGGAAATCATTAAGATCTCAAGAGCAAATGTGTCAGTGCAGGCAAGTTTGAGGACCTGGGGGACATCGCAGTAGAAAGTGTCAAGAACATTGGGTCCACAGAAGGGAAGGGGCAGCAACAGGAAAATCTGCACGATGGAGTGAACAAAGCCCCCCACCCAGGAGGCCACAATGAGGGCAGTGCATCGCCCCCTACTCATGATGGTCACATAGTGCAGGGGCTTGGAGATGGCCATGTAGCGATCAAAGGCCATGACAGAGAGAGAAAAAACGTCTGCCCCACCGAGAAGGTGGAAGAAGAACATCTGAGTGATGCAACCGTTGAAGGAGATGGTCTTTGTCCTTGACAGAAGGTCCACGAGGACCTTGGGAGCAGTGATGGAGGAGAAGCAGATGTCCAAGACTGAGAGATTGCGGAGCAGGAAGTACATGGGGCTGTGAAGGCGGGACTCACAGGTCACAGTGACCATGATGGCAACATTTGCTAACACAGTTGTTACATAAACTACAGATAAAAAGAAAAATAAGAGCAAGCTCAACTCTTGAGACTGGGTAAGTCCACAAAAAATAAATTCAGACACCCTGGTATGATTTTTCAGGGCCATTGGATGATATTTCTTCCTCCATGTACAGCTTTGAAAGAAACAATAATATTACTGAGGCATTGAAATCAAGCAAAATTTATCTCTTACGTGGAAATTGAACATGCATAAATATAGTTTTAATCATATATCTTATTCTTTATGAACCTGCTGTGTTACCTGGGGAAGTCACTCAGTTTTAACTTGCTTCAGCTCCCTCCTTAGCCCAAAATGTGGTTTGAGCTAAATCATTCATTTCCCTACTGTACTTACTGGGGCCTTTGGCATCTGTTAAAATCCAATCCTAGACAGACAGGACCGAAGGGGCTGTTTCTGAGTTGGACTGATGGAGAAAAAATTCTTGTCGTTTCATCCCAATCTTAGTTGTTAGAACAAAGTTAAACTTGGACGTTGTAATTGAATGTCATACACATTTAACGTCTTGCAATGGTGCTTTAAGTATCAATGTAGCATGTGAAAGGCATTGTACAGACAGGTAAAATTTTTTGAGTATTGTAATGTGATAACAGCACCTCTTCATCTTTAACTTGAAATTAAAACTATCAGATTTTATTTTTGTATAACTTAAGGAAGGTGAATTTAGGGGACTAGAAGACTCTAAATGGGCTTCTACAGATCCAGTGACATAAATGTAACCAGTTTGTTGGGATTTTATAGCTAAAATTATATTTGTGTATATAGCTTTAATCTGTAAATTGTAATAAATATATTTGCAATTATTAAATGTTACATGATATTTTGGTTCAAAAAAAAAAAAATCCACCCCAGAGGTTGTTGAGGAAGAGAACTAAGGAAGTCTTCATGGAAGGAGCTGTGGGTTCCCTACACCTCCATGAATGGGAGCACCTCTGATTTTATTCTCATTCCACTTTGTTTCTATGCCTTAAAAGCGATTGGAATAAAACAACCCTCATAGGCCTTTCAGTGACACCATGAATGGGATTGATTTGAACAGCATGTTATAGTTTTAAAAGCACTGCCCACCTAATTACAATCAATTTTTCTAATAACCCTCTGAGGTTAGAGGGGAAGGTATTAGCATTCCCATGTCAATTAATACCAAAACTGAAAGAGTGAACTCAATAAGCATTAAGCCAATTTTCCAAGGTCATATGGAAAATCGGTGGCACAGGAAAAGTAACACAAGTCTCTTCTGTCTCTTAGTTCTAGGATCTTTCTACTCTTCCACGCTGCCTGCCAGCTTCAGAATATATAAATCCAAGAATAATTTGTATAAGAGACTCTTTACAGAATTTTCCTAGTCCTTTCAAGAGTGGGTTTCATCAGCCCCTTCATTTCCTCTCTCCATGACCAAGGAATTTTAGACCTCTGCCCTTCTATATCTTTTAGAAATGACAAGTTTGTTTTTTTTTTTTCCAACTTTAAAAAATTTCATTTCATCAATACCCAGAGGTCGGGGTTTAACACAAAGATGACAAGGATGGTACCAGAGATGGTTCTGTTCACAAAGAAGACAGCAAAGTCCAGGCATGCATATGTAGAGGGAGGGCATGAAGTACAAGCCTACTGCAGAGATGTAGGCAATGCAGGTACACCCTTCCTATAAAACCTGAGGAGTTTCTGATGAGCTTAGGATTTGCATTTCCTAACAGCATACAGATCAACACCCAATGGAACAATGGTAGCTCCCTGTCCCTGGAGGCCCATAGGTTCTCTTACTATAGAGTCCTGTTTGGGAAGGAAGTGGCAGATCCAACTTAGAGAATTTTCAATTCATTCTAGTTTGCCTGTGGGAGTCAGGAGTGAGCAATATTTTATTGCTTGAGGGTCAATTTTGAAAAAAAAATAAAGTCCTGGGGAAGTTTAATTGACATGCAGAAGGACATAGAGAAAGCTAGTGGTGAAGTTTAGCTTTCAGCACAATACATATTCCACTCATGCCATTTTAATAATTTCTGAGATTTACGATGGTGGCAGTGGTGACAAAGTTAACTCAGAGGAAAAAGCCATCTTCAGCCTAAGCATCTGTCTGAACCATCTGGCACCACCATCTAGGTGGTCCCCAGAACGTGCCCACTTGGGAAGCATCACTCTTGGTCTGTATAGAAACAAGCTTTGAGAGCCTTGAGAAATTATGTGGATAAATAACCTCCAAACACACATTGCATCTCCTTTGCTCTGAAGAATATGACCACTTGCCTTGTTTCCTCTGTTTATTCTGTCTCGGTGAGCATAGGGGCCCCCACAGCAGGTACTGATAGGTAGCATGCTTTATCCAAAAGACTTCTACTGAGCCACTCACATTGCAAGGAACCGGGACACTGTAAAAACTCTCCTGAGGATTCTACTTTCTTCACCTCTCCCAGTGTGTCCCCTTCTCTTCCTCCTCAGCTAACCTCTTATCATTTCTCCTTAGATCATTGCAAGTTTCCTAACTGGTTTCCTTTCCTTCAGTGTAGTTTTCTCTAATTCATCATGTCTGTTTTTTCCAGAAATATGATTACAAGTCACAAATGGGACCATATATTCATTTGTCTGAAAATCTTTAATGTCTACAGAATATTGTCTATTGTCTACAGAATAAAGATTAAACTCCTGTTGGTATTGTCTGGTACCCTGTTTCCTTCGATCCTCTGTTTCAGGTATTTAAATGTTATGCAAATTCTTGCTGGCCCACACCTTTAGATCTGTGTTCCTGTGGCTTGCTCTACCCACCATGCCCTCCCCACTTCCAGAATCTCCTATTTATCTGCCTTCACAGACACTGATCTTTCAACACTCAGGGTCAGAGTCTCCTATTCTGTGAAAACTTTTCTGACACCCCTTTGGGACTCCTCATTCTCTGCACTGACTTCTCTTCTGGTAGTTGTAACAGATCGTTCCAACTAAGTTCTTACGTGTCTGTCTCTCCTTAGTTCAGTATAATTTCCCTATTACCCCTCAAGTTCATCCTGCCTGCTCAGTGTTTCATTCATCCTAACATCACCAAAGCTTTACCTAGTTTGGGCAAGTGTTAGGTGCTCAAAAAATGTGTTTGTTTGTTTGTTTAATTAATGAATAAACCTACCTGGTAAGTGTTCATCATGACATAAGCATTGGCATTGGAATGAGGGTGAGTGAGAAGGATCTTGACAAACACAGGCTAAGCAACTCTTTTGTTAATGTCCTTGATTTGACCTCAGGGGTACCAGATAGAGATGCATTTTCTGATCCAGGCTATAAAATAGCTTTGTGACCTTGAAAAAGTCATTCGTCTCTCTGCCTCAGATCCTCAGTTGTAAAATAGTGTGATATGGTGTGGAGCAATGTTAAGGGCTTTGGAGTAGGGCATACCTGGACTAGAATTCTGCCTCTTCCTTCTTTTTCACCTGGAGCAAGTCCTCTATTTTCCTTCAGTTTCCTCCTCTGTAAACTAGGAAGCATAATACTTAACTTAATTGGGTAGCATAAAGAGCAACTACGATTATGTCTGTAAAGTTCCCAGCACATAGTAGGCATTCAATTAACTTGATTTCTTTCCCTTTCCCCTGAAAACAGGATCTTCCCTGGTTGTCATGAAGAGTTATTTAAGAAGACGTTGGCAGAATGTGAAATGTTATTCAGTAGAACAGCTTCTCTTTGAACCAATTTGCTTGTTTGTATTTGAACTTATGTGGGTTAACCAAATGGGTCAGAGGTTTCAGTGCTAGGTCATCGGGTTTGGGAATAAAGCTGGCTCTGGGTCAAAGGCAAAAGATACTCAGTGAATCATGGGCAATGTGTGGATATGGGGCTGCCTTTGAAACCTCTACAGCTTTTCTTTTTTTTTAAAGATGTTATTTATTTATTTGACGGAGAGAGAGCAAGTGAGCGCCAAGCACAAGCAGGGGGAGCAGCAGAGGGAGAGGGAGAAGCAGGCTCCCCACCAAGCAGGGAGCACAATGCAAGGCTTGATCCCAGGACCCTGGGATCATGACCTGAGCCAAAGGCAGACGCTAAACTGACTGAGCTACCCAGGTACCCCAAAACCTCTACAGTTTTTAAGGGAATTTAGGGCATTTTAGAATCATGTATTTTTAAGGAAACACCCATCTTGTGGAAAAATGCTCTGTGATCCCCATGGACAGACCCTAAGCTGGAATAAAATCTCCTTAAATGCAATTCAGTTGTTCTACCAAATACCAGCTGCTTTCTCTTTAAGCATGCTGACCCCATGTCTGTGGCCCCTTCTTAGAAAGACATTCCTCCTTTCCCAATATTTAACATCCACTTCATTTTCTCTCACTAAAGAGAGAGCTATTTTTGCAGTATCTAACGCACTGGGTACATTTTTCATGCTTATCCTATTCATGCATAATCCACAATGTCTCACACTGACAGGTCCATGTCCTTACCTAAACCTTCGGTGTCCAACCAGGAATTCGCACCATCTGAGACTGGGTGGGTGGGTGTCAGCGTATGTGATGCTGGGGAACCAGCATGTTAGAAGGCCAAGTCCGTCAAGGTCTTCTCTTCCACCTTCACACTGGAAAGGGCAGACTCAGGGAGTTGTGTCATCATGACTCTTCTGCTTTCCCCTGTCACATGCACTAGTCCCTCAGGCCCAAGCCTAAATACAAGAATTAGCAAAGGGAATTTTACTGGATATGAGTGTGGAAAGAGAATGGACCTTCTTTGATCATGTTGGAGTTCCAGTGGGGGTTATTAAACAGTTTCCAAGTCATTACTGCATGCAAGTCCACACATATGCACATGCATACATACACACAGATGCCCACGTTTCTGTTTTCTAAATTCTTGTAAAACACCAGAAGGCATAAATCTATCTGCTCTGTGAGTCTCTGAGTTTTAGGGAAACATATTAATATAAGCATCTAATGTCATATGATCATTCATTCTCAATGTGAGCAACATGCCCAAGGGGACAAAAATTGGTTCTTGGGGGCCAAAAAATTCTTAGATATTACAATGCTGTGTGGCCCTTCAAAGAGTTTCAGTACATAAAAAGATACACTGTATATCTTTGGTATTAAATTTTCTTAGGGTGGGGCGCCTGGGTGGCTCAGTTGGTTAAGCGTCTGCCTTCAGCTCGGGTCATGATCCCAGGGTCCTGGGATTGAGCCCCGCATCGGGCTCCCTGCTTAGCGGGGAGCCTGCTTCTCCTTCTCCCTCTGCCTGCAGCTCCCCCTGCTTACTCTCTCTCTGTCAAATAAATAAATAAATAAAATCTTAAAAATTTTTTTTCTTGTGAGAGAGCAATTAGGAAAAATATCTAATAAAGTTCCTTGGAGGGGGCAATAATTTTTAAAAATTTGAGAAGCACTGACATATGATTAAGTCTTGGCCTAGCCTCTTCCATAAGTGGCCTGAAGTGACCTCTGAAAATGGTTCACTATTCACTTGACCCAGAAAACCCTACAAAATCATGCAAATCTTCATGTTCACTCTAAGAACACACATAAAACTACCCAGGCCATCAAGGCGTATGCATATCTGAAAAACCACCAAGTATCTGAAGGATGTCACTTTGCAGAAGCAATGTGTGCCATTCTGTTGCTATAATGGTAGAGTTGGTTGGTGCTCCCAGGCCAAATAGTGGGGCTGGATACAGGGTCGGTGGCCCAAAAGGAGTACTGAATTTTTACTGCACATGCTTAAAAATGCAGAGAGTCATGCTGACCCTAAGGGTTTAGATGTAGGTTCTCTGGTCACTGAGCACATCCAGGTGAACAAAGCTCCAAGATGCGGCATGGAATTTACAGGGCTCATGGTCAGGTTAACCCACACATGAGCTCTCCCTGCCGCTCTGAGATGCTCCTTACTGGAAGAGAGAAGGTTGTTCCTAAACTAGAAGAGGAGGTTGCACAGAAGAAAAAAATATCCCAGAAGAAACTAAAGAAAAAAAACCTTATGGCCTGGGAGTAAATTCTGTATAAAATAAAAACAAAGGTGTAAAAAAAAAAAAGTCTTGGCCTAATGTCTCCGTCTTGTAGGATTCAGAAAAGATCACATTTATGTGTCACTTACTAGGACCTTTTAATGCATCATAACAATTTGCAAAAAATTGTTCTGTATGTTACAATATCCTGATTTACTGTATGTTGCTTTTTTACTAATTGATTTCTGAATGACAATTGTAGGCTGGAGGGTGGAATTTGACATGAGCATAGGGAGTGAAGAAACATTTATTGTCTTTCTACATATTAAATTCTGTGGAATTCTTCTTTGGAGAGATGTGGATTACAACACAGACCCAGTGGCTATTCCTAAATGACCCTGCATATGATATGTTTCTTCCCTCTCCTGGTACACAAAACGGGTATTGAGTATGTGAAAAGGTATTTCTTAGGTATTTTTGTTGTTGTTCTAAGTGACTTCTCTTGAACTGTCAGGCATTGAAAGACAAAAACTATAGATTTGCTCCAGCTATAAAAGCTCTGAGAGTGAAATGGGGAGAGAAGAGGGGGAAGAAGAAAGTTCAGGTTAACATAAAATAAATTACCATGGTGGAATTTGTGCAGATATATCCCCAAACCATACAAGCACTTTTGAGGTTAATTTCTGTGGGCAAATTAGTAGAATGGACCTGAGAAGAGGAAATTCGTGGTCCATGTGTAGATTTGTCCATGTATATATCCGACTGAACACGTTTAAAACATTTCTTCTCTTTTCACTAGTTGGTGAAATATATTGAAGATTCTGTATTCAGAATATTAAATCAAGAAGTGATTTTAATAATTAACTGGAAATACAGAGTCACTAGAAAGAGCACATATGAAATAAACAATCCATAATCTCCACATGTGCATATTTGGGATTAGAGGGATAGACAATAGGGAATGTGGATTGCATGCCTGATTAACACCACCATTGGTGCTAATCTTCAGAACCACCATCCTCTCAACATTTATCATTCTTCATTCTCATGAACACCTTGTGAGCGGACAATGTCATTTCCATATTGCAGGGGGTCAAAGTAAGGTAAAATATGTTGGCAGAGAATCACAGATTACACCAAAATAGCTTTAGGTAATTGATTTCCATCTTCTACCCATTGCTTCTCCCAAGTTCACAAGCCTAATAGCTCATGTTCAATCTCTTCTCTTCCTTTTGTTGTTAGATTCCTGCTAAGAGAGTTGAGTGGCTATGAGGATATATAGAAATGACTGGTGAGAGAGCTAGTCATCTGTTGCCTCAGGATAGTAGTTCGAGGAACCCAGACCATAGATTTCCAGTCTCCATGTGAGTGCTCACCCCAGCTTACTGCTCTCAGAAGGCCCAAGCCTTCTCTGCAGTCTTTTCATGGCTGACCTCATCTCCTGGTTCCTCAGGGTGTAGATCATGGGGTTCAGCATGGGGGTAATGACCGTGTTATTGATGGACACAGCTGTGTCCATGGGCAGCGTAGTGAAGGGTCTGCAGTAGATATAGACGCAAGGCACGAAGTGCAGAGTCACCACGAGGATGTGGGAGGTGCAGGTGGACAGGGCCTTTTTCTGCCCCTCCCCAGAGTGAGATCTCAGCATCACCAGAATGACGGTGTAAGACCCCAGGAGCAGGAGGAACCACAGCAGGGTCACCAGCCCATTGTTAGAGATCATGAGGAGCTCCAGGGCAAAGGTGTCAGTGCAGGCCAGCTTAACCACTTGGGGCACATCACAGTAGAAGGCATCCAGGATGTTGGGGCCACAGAAGGGGAGCGGGAGCATCAGAATTATCTGGACAATTGAGTGCAAACCACCGCCCACCCAGGAAGCCACCACCAAACCCACCCACACCTCTCTCCTCATAATGGTCACATAATGCAGGGGCTTGGCGATTGCAAGATATCTGTCATAGGCCATCACAGAGAGGAAGAAAATGTCTGCCCCACCAGCGAAGTGGAAGAAGAAGATCTGTGCCATGCAGCCATTGTAGGAGATGGTTTTCTTCTCTGATAACAGGTCCACCAGGAACTTGGGAACAGTGACAGATGAAAAAACAATGTCCAGGACCGATTTGTTCCGCAGCAAAAAGTACATGGGAGCGTGAAGGTGGGACTCACAGGTGATGGTCACCACAATGAGGGCATTGCCTAGCACAGTTGCTACATACACAGCAAGGAAGACCACAAACAAGAACAATTCTAGCTCTTGGAAGTGAGTGAGTTCCAGGAAGACAAATTCCTTCACATTGGTGTGGTTGCTCTGGCCCATGGTGCAGACCATCCTCCTCCAGGTCTACCTTGGGAGAAGGTACATTAGGGTTAGGAGTAGAGTGCCATGAGGGGAAAGCATCACTTATTGTATATTCTTATAAGGCTCTATTGAGCATCCAGATCATCATGACTACTCAGAAAAATTGGGCTAGGGTCTCCCCTTTTGTGGCCAGGAAATTCTTTATCCTGATGATTCTTCTCTCCTATTGGAAATACCCTGAGTGGACAGCAAGAGCCATCATACTCCGATGCCTTTCCTCTGATAAGAGGGAGATGGCAAGACTATGGTCATTTGACTAATGGCTTGCCTTATGTGCTGCAAGAGTAGCTTCCTCACATGTATGCAGGGCTTTATACTTTACCAAAGGCTTTCACTGGCAGCATCTCATCTTGATTTTCATTCTCATGATGTCTCTGTGGGGTCTAGAGAGTGGTTATGATCATCTCCATGTTATATTGGAGAAGCTGAAGCTTAAGGAGCAGTTAATGTCTTGCCCACATTTGCATAACTGCGAAGTTAGTCAGTGGCAAATCGAGGATTCAAATCCAAATAGTTTTTTGGACTTGACAAAGACCAAATGTTAACTGGGCTCCTCTGAGCCCTCTTTTCAACTAGGCCTAGATCTTGGCTTTCTGTGTCTTTACTTGCTGAGAATCCTGCTAAATCAGTTTAGCAAGAAGCCCCTACCCTTGACGTCTGATCAATGTGTCATCCCTGGCCCTTGATATCTAACTCCTTGTATCTAAGTCCTTGGCTTATCTTTAAAGAGTCCTGTTAAGCCAATTTAGCATGAATTCCTTGGTCTTCATATGTCCTTTTCATAATTTTCCATCCACTGACCCCCTCATTCTGCTCATTGGCTATAAATCCCCACCTATCCTTATTGTATTTGGAGTTAAACTTAATCTCTTTCCTTTATTGCAATCATCTTGACCCCTGTTGCAAGAGTCTTGAATAAAATTTGTCTTGCCATTTTAAACAAGTGTCCAGTGAATAGTTTTTGTTTAACAGACTCCAGAGGCTTTCTCCCTGTACCATTCTGCCAGATGAGAGAGTCTGGAACTTAACTTTGGTGTATCAGAATTATACTGGGTAGATAAGGCTTAAGTGGTTAATTAAATAGCCTGACTACTTAATGCTCACCTCCTCCTTTAAAGGAAAAGAAGAATCAGGCCCTGATAAGTAATCCTCCGGGCCCTCAGAGACGCTTGGACCTCACTGGGCCCACAGGGCTCTTGATAGAGGGTAGAGCTGCAGTCTTTGATCAGAGCACATGCAGGTATTATGGACAAACTATTAAAGCCTCAGAGGTGACTTAATCCAAAACTCCTCACTTTAGGGGTGAACAGAGAAGATTGTTTATTCTTCAAGAACCAGTCTGACTTGGTGAAAGACAGAGAATTTTTTTTTTTTTAATATTCAAGTACTTTTCTGTTTCTTTTTTGTTTGTCATGAAAACACTTAAGATCTACCCTTTTAACAAATTTCAAGTATACAATAAAGTATTTTTAACTGTAGTCACCATGCTGTACATTAGATCTCCAGAACTTACTCATCTTGCGTAACTCAAATGTTGTGCTCCTTGACCAACACCTCCCATCTCCTGCTCCCTCCAGCCCCTGGTCACCACCATTCTACTCTGTGCTTCTATGAGTAGAGCATGTTATGCAAATGAAATAAGCCAGACACAGAAAAACAAGTTCTTTCTGATCTCACTTATATGTGGATTCTAAAATAGTCAGACTAATAGAAAGAGATTTTTAACCAGGTTTGATGATTCAGACCTCAGGGATTTTCTACTATTGCTATATTATAGCAAAATAGGTTTGTTTGTTTTTTTCAAATCAGATATTTGGCCATCAGAGGACAAAACTCTTTTCAATAAGAATATCAGTATGTCCAAGGACAGATAAGTTTTAAAAATTCAAATAGTTGAGATGACTAAAATCCAGTTCAACAATAGAAAATAGTCTTGGTAGCTGCAGGAATGACATTATATTTGAAGAGAACAGGCTAAGAAAGAAGAGAGTAAACCAGATGAAAGAAGAAGCGAGCACTTTCCCTGAAATAAAAGCATAACAAAGCATCCTGCAAACAACCTATTTCTTGATGTTTCTTTTTCCAGTTCTGTTATACTTGAGAGCTTTTTATGATTTAACTTGAGGGTTTGGGACATATAAAAAGCCTCTGGAAGCACCTGGGTGGCTCAGGTCATGATCTCAGTCAGGGTCATGGAATGGAGCCCTGCACTGGGCTCTGTGCTCAGCAGGGAATCTGCTTAGGATTCTCTCTCCCTCTCCCTCAGCCCCCACTCCCCAAATAAATAAATACATCTTTTAAAAAAGCCTCTGAAATAAACTTCTCTGTCGATTTTCCTAGATGCCTTATATTCTTTTCACTGGAGCCTTTTAATTCCTGTTGAAAATTGAATTTTTTCTTAAAAGTTTTTTTTTTTTTTTTTAAATATGATCTGATAGGAATCCTATGTATGCCAGCATCCAGGAATAACATTTTAAACAAGTGTCCTTTTTTAAACAAGTGCCTAAAACTGGCACTCTGGAGTTTTTTAGTGCCACCTAACAAATAGAAAGCCTTGCAAATGGTATTCTGTATTCAGAATTATGTTATTGTCTTTAACAGGAGTGTCTAAAAAGGAGAGCCCACCTTAAGGCTGTATTAAGGGCAGGATCTATTCAGTGTCCCCATTTGAGACCACAAGGGAAACATTTGTCCTAAACCCCAGTGTAAGAGAGCGCTCCCCTGGGAAACCAGTAAGATTCTTCCTCATAGACAATGAAGACTATGTACTGGACCATTTCCCCTTGCTTTGTCTTCCATACACTTGAAACATATATGTAGCTTAATTTCCTATGCCATACTTTTTCAAGTGTAGTCTCTTAACAGTTTCTTACTTACATTTTATTATTTTATTATGTGTGTTTTGTTGCTGTTGCTATAAGATCTCCCTAATCCTTTGTAGAATGCAGGGGGTAAATACATTGACTACTAAGGTAGAGAATGGTTTTCTTAGGTATATGGCAACCAGGCAGGTCGAGAATAAGCATTGGTCATTAGGGCTAGACTGGATTGGGGGTTGCTAGCCAGGCGAGCATAACAGTCTTGGGAGACAGGGGTTGGAGAGGGAATATGGAAACTAGGGGTGGGTGGGTGGCATTGGGAGTCAAGCTTGTAGAATATATTTAGGTGAGGGGTCACAAAAGTCATACATTGACCTCTTCAGTTTGCCTAGTTGGGCTCTAATTACTATTTTCAAAGAATGCTGCTCTCAACATTTTGTAAATACATTTTTGTGTGCATCTGGACTTACTAGGTCAAATAATATGTTAGTTTTCTAGTTTTAGCTGATGATTAAGGTATTGTAAAGAAGCAGCCCATTTTTAGTTGTGTTGAATGTTTGATTTCTTTTTCTTTTTGTTTGATTTCCTTTTAGAGGTAGATGCTATGAGCTGAAAGAAATTATATTACTTTTTAACTTCTCATGGGAATAGAAGACTGAAGATTTTGTCATCTTAGTAATATAAATGTCAAAAAATTAATTAAAATATTAGAAAGAAGTTTAACTAAATGTTTTTATAATTTTTGGGGTAGAGGACTTTGTAAGAATAGCACCAAAGATTATTAGATTTGACTAAATAAAAATAGGAAACTTTAATGTTCAAAAGCATGAAAAATAAGTTAAAAATAAATGAAAAACCTGGGAAAATATACGTAAAAAACATAATACAAATAGGCTTAATATCTTTGATGTATAAAGAACTTTTGTCAATCAGTTAGAACCAGATAGATACTTTAAAGCAAAAATGGGTCATAATTCACAGAGAAATGCAGTTGGTCAGTCCACATATGAAAAGTTGGTCAACGCCATAGTGGTTGGTAGGAGTGTATACACAAGGACAAACTTTCTGGGGTCATTCTGGAAATATGTGTCAAAACTTAAAATATGAAAATCCTTTCATACAGTAATTCTACTTTAGGAATTTATGCTAACGTGTTAGTAAACCAAGTGCTTACTATCATAAGTACAAAAAAAATTGATCATAGAGGAAATTAGAATTTAAGTTAATGTCTAATACATAAAATTGTTTCAGTAAATTATGGTACAGTAGAACAATCTAGTATTACAGTCATTTAGATTGAAAATGTAGAACTTGTAGACATGGTAATATTCCCTTTCAGTGACAGATTGAAACACTGAATGTCTCATATGATGTTATCTTGGGGGAAAAAAATCTACATGCCTGGAAGAAATCTGGAAAGATATCACAATGGTAGCAGCCAGTACCTGTGAGTAATTGGGTTTTGGTAATTTTACTTTAAGAGGATATTCTATTGTGTCCAATTAAAAAATTTTTTAAATGCCTTCTGATTTTGAAAAAAAAAAAACCTCACATATTTACAACTTGAAGTAGATTTCCCCATTAATTTGAACTCTGATATTATGCCTCTTGTATTTTCCTCTTCCTTTTCTGTAAAATTGTCTTAAGAAAGGTGAGTTCTTAAGAAAAGAGAAGTGTAGGGAAGACAGTTCTAGTATTCTCTTGCTATTTAATGGTTCTGCGAGGCATTGGCTGAAGCTGTCTAGAAGAGAGCCTGGGACCAGCCAAGTCAGATCTCGACACTGGTGTTGAAGTTGCTTACTATTGGTTTCTCTTTTGAATTAGTATGATTCCACTCACTCTACTGGCCAATCATCTTAGAAGGTTCCAGATTTTGGTGCAATGTCAGGACAGGATAGGATGGTGGCCTATCTCATAACCTCGGGCTGCATTATGGAACATAGGGGCAGTTTGTTCAAAAGAGCACAGCCTTTGAATTCAGGTTCAAGCATTTTAAATGTTGACTGTGTGACCCTGAGAAATTTAACCTTTATGCACCTATTAATCTCCCTCCGTGGAAGGGGGAAGCATAAGGCTTACTCTGCAGACTGGGGTTTACTTGTGATAACCTAGCACTTTTTATGACCTGTCATTATGTATCTATTTGTTTCTGCCTCTTCTTCCAAATGTAAATTTCTTAAGGGCAGAGACTTTGTTTTGTCACCATTGTATCTCCTCTTCCTACCAGGCATGTATCAGTTATTTTGTGATTCTTTTTGAATAGATGAATGGACAGATGGATGGCCAGTGTCTGAAATACAGTAGTTACTCAACAAGTACTTGTTTGTTTTCACTTCATCTCCAGCCTCATCCTAAACGTCCCCTCTCTGCCCCCCATTCACTTTTGTTGCTGCGTTAAGTCCTTTGAATGACAATTCATATGAGAGCACATTGTAAACTTCAAAGCACATACAAGCATGGGGTAGTAATATCACCATAATGTTAATGGCATCATATAATTCTGTTTCTCTCCCTGCATCCTGCTAGCTTTTAATCTCTTTTTTAGAGAAAGACTGTACCAGTTATTTTTCTATATATTGTAAGTGCTCAGGAATGTTTATAGAATGAGTTTTAGTGAAAAAAAAATCACTTCTAATTTGAATGTGTCTTGAGAAGCCTAGTATTTTACATAAGAGGCGGGAGATCTTAGTCAGCCTAAGGGTTTTAGCTGTAATGGACAAATACTACAAGAATTGCACATGGTTATGGTACCTTTCAGGCACTGGAGACTGAACGCTATTGAAATCCTAAAATTGTGTGTGGGCTAAGCTAGGTTGCTTGTAATTGTGTCTTCAGGTATCCTCACCTACCTTTGCATTAGAAAGGGGGGTCTGCCAGTTGCCCCATCTTCATCGCTCTGCTCCTCTTTTCCCAAATGCACGCACAGTCTACATGCTCCCTTAGACACTGAGTTGGAAGTCTCATATAATAATCAGCATAGGGAATAGTGTCAGATATTTGTAGGAAATATAATTTTCAACAGGGAAGTTGGCAGTCGCAGATGCAATGGGAGTTATTAAAAAGTCACTAGCGTGTATATATTGGGATTTTTTCCATATATCTTTCTGTTCTCACTTTCCAGTTTAATTCCACTGGGGTCTGAGAGTTTACCTTGTATGATCTGTGAAGGTGTGTTTTATGGCCCAGAATATGGTCTATCCTGGTGAATGTTCTGTGTGAGCTTGAGAAGAATGTGTATTCTGCTGTTGTTGGATGAAATATAAATATTAATTAGATCCAGTTGATTAATGTTGCTACTTAATTCGACTGTATCATTATTGATTTTCTGCCTTTTGGATCTTAAATTGTGGGCAGAGGGATGTTGAAGTCTCCAACTATAATAGTGGGTTTGTCTACTTCTCCTTGTATTTCTATCAGTTCTTGCCTTACCTATTTTGATACTCTGCTGTTAAAGGGCATACACATTAATGATTATTACATACTGGGAGAATTAACCCCTTTATCATCATTATTATAAAGATCTTCTTTTAATAATTTTCCTTGTTCTGAAGTCTGCTTCATCTCAAATTAATGTATCTACTTGTTTTCTTTTGGTATATTTTTCTCCACTGCATTACTTTTAATCTGTGTCTTTATATTTAAAGTAGGTTTCTTGTAGAAAACATATACTTGGGTCTTTAAAAAAACATCCACTCTGTGGTCTCGGTCTTTTTTTTTTTTTTTTTTTAAGATTTATTTATGTATTCATTTGAGAGAGAAAGAGGATGCAAGCGCAGGGGAGGGGCAGAGGGAGAGAGAAAATCCTCAAGCAGACTCTCCACTGAGCAGGGAGCCTGATGCAGGGCTCAATCCCAGGACCCTGAGATCATGCCCTGAGCCGAAGGCAGACGTTTAACTGACTGAGCCACCCAGGCACCCCCCATTTATTTTGTTTTTTATACTCCACATATAAGTGAAATCATATGATATTTGTCTAAGTCTGACTTATTTCACTTAGCATAATAAGTCCATCCATGTTGTCGCAAATGCCAAGATCTTATCCTTTTTTATGGCTGTGTAATATTCCGTGTGTGTGTGTGTGTGTGTGTGTGTGTGTGTGTGTGTGTGTGTGTGACATCTTCCTTATCCATTCATCTATTGATGGACACTTGGATTGCTTTCATATCTGGCAATTGTAAATAATGCTGCAATAAACATAGGGTATATATTTTTGAATTAGTGTTTTCATTTTCTTTGGGTAAATACCCAGTAGTGAAATTATTGAATCAAATGGTAGTTCTATTTCTAATTTTTTGAGGAACCTTCCTACTGTTTTCCACAGTTTCCAATTTACATTTCTACCAACAGTGCACGAGGGTTCCTTTTCTCCCCATTTTGCCAACACTTGTTTCTTGTGTTTTTGATTCTAGCCATCCTGACCTGTGGAAGGTGATATCTCATTGTGGTTTTGATATGCATTTCCTGCAATGGGTTATTTTTGAGGCTAGTTTCCTATTGTGCAATGGGAATGATATTGCTTATCTCATGGGGCTGTTGAGATTCTTGTTTCAGAAGAAGTATATAAAGCTTAAAATAAAGTTCCAGGCACCAAGTGAGTGCTCCTATAGAGGGGCATATTACCAGTGGTGGCTCTTGGGCATGGATGGAGTATATGTCGTGGACTCCATGTTGACATATGCTAAATACAGGAAAACTGAGTCCCCTGTGAGAGATATGCAAGTTCAGAGGAAAGTGGTTGTAGAGGTAATGCTGGGAATTTAGTCTTCCTGAGATTGAAGCATCAATCAAGGGGCTCTTTTTGATTTCTTTTATCTTGTCTTTAAAAATTCATTTTAGAGAATAGCCTTGAGATAGAACATTCACAGTTTAAGGGTAGGATTTCTTAGCACCATAAATTCTATTTTCTATTTGATAAATTGACACCAGAAGGAGAGGCATACGGATATACTACCCTGAATATTACTTTACAAACAAATTAGAATGATTTATCATCAGGGATTTTTGATGTAACAGTAATCCCTGAACTCTTATTGTAAAAGTATAAAGACTCTCTGAACTTAGAAGAGGAGATATTCATTCCTTGAGACAGAGGGGTAAGTCTCTGCCCTCTCCATAAAACAGAGAATTCAGTCTGCACCAAGAACGAGACAGAGAGATGGAAACCTAACATAAATTCCACAAATTACATATATTATATAATTTAATTCCCATACTTATTGTGCCAAATAGATGTGAAATTAAATATTAATCAATTTTTTTTGTTAAAGATTTTATTTATTTATTTGAGAGAGAGAGAGAGAAACAGCATGAGAGGGTAGAGGGTCAGAGGGAGAAGCAGGCTTCCCACTGAGCCGGGAGCCCGACGCAGGACTCGATCCCAGGACTCCGGGATCATGACCTGAGCCGAAGGCAGTCACTCAACCAACTGAGCCACCCAAGCATCCTAAATATTAATCAATCTTAAGTTAGTAGCATACCCTTGGTAGATTTAGAGACACAGGATGTGACAGCACAAGGGAAATCCATAAATTGTCCATCAGCAATTTGTGGCTCTGGGATTGGAACCTTGATCATCTGAGAAATACCCACCTGGCAGATTATCGTGCTGATTACATAAAACAGCCACTGTGCTGTCTAGCACAACGCTCCATGAGTAATAGGTAAATATTAATTCCTTTATGTATACTGTAGGGGAATGGTAGGAGGCATCTGGGGAATTGATCCTTCTCCAGTTAGATGATAATACCAGAACTAATAAAACATAATTTTATTGGTGCGCAAGACCCAGAATGTTTTACACACCTTACCTCACTGAATTGGCTCTTGTCAGTTTCAAATGTCTTAAAATGTGTGGCTTGACCATTTGGATCGACAGTTACGATTTGACAGGTGTCTTGACCGTGGACCGTGAAAGTGAAACGGCATACATTGATATCCATGAGGGGAACCAGACCTGCGTCAGGCTGGGGTTTGCGTGCTTTGTCTGCAGTGCGCCCTCTTCTAGTCCAGAACTTGTCCTCCTTTAACTTCCCAGGTGCTTAGAACCTTCTTTCACTCTCAGATCCTTATTGTACACACGTCTGCGAAACTCAAAGAGTAATTCACCCTATTAAAAGGGGGAGCTTGGTATTTTAAGAGGGGGCAAGCCTTAAACTAACAGATGAGTTTCAGATGGTAGAATTCCAGGCACCAGCATGCAAATAGGGGGAGTTTGGAGTTTGGGGACTTTCCTTGTGCTTAGAAAATATGTCACTCCTAATTTTTTAGGTAGGGGGTTGAGAGCAGGCAACCTCCTCGGGAACTTTTTTTTTTCTTTTCCTTGAGGCAAAGATTCAAACATGGGTCAGGATGCTAATCAGAATGTCATCAGAGGAGCAGAAGAGGAAAAGGATGGATCTGGGTTGAGTTTATAGAAAGAAAGTCTAGGTTAATGCATGGAGAAGAGATGCTCAAGAAGTTCTGTTCTCTGGCTGAATCTTATAGTTCCCAGGGGGCTCGTAAATAGTAAATAAGCCCGGCTGGTACATGCACATGCAGCAAATGCCGACTGTCTGTGGGCACACTCCCTCCCTCATGCACCTGCCCGTCTGTTCTCTAAGTACTTTGTACTTTGACTCTGCTTTGCATTCAGGCACATGTAGCTCTTCCCTGTCCTCGCGTTGCTGCTCTCTAATGAAGCTACGAGAATTTGCATCTGCCTTATTCATCCATCCTCCTGGGCCCAAGAGGGTGTGTTTGTGGGCAGACGCTAGACATGACAAGACAGAGGAGGAGTGGAGAGAAACTGTAACCTTTAAGAAACTCTTTTACTGAGGAGAACACAGGCAGCAACCTCTGTGACCTTGGCCACAGCAACTTCTTGCTAGGCACGTATCCAAAGGCAAGGAAAACAAAGGCAAAAATGAACTGTTGGGACTTCATCAAGATAAAAAACTTTTGCATAGCAAAAGAAACAGTTGACAAAACCAAAAGACAACTGACCGAATGGGAGAAGATATTTGCAAATGTCTTATCAGATAAAGGGCTAGTATCCAAAATCTATAAAGAATTTATCAAACTCAACACCCAGAGAACACATAATCCAGTCAAGAAATGGGCAGAAGACATGAACAGACACTTCTGCAAAGAAGACATGCAAATGGCCAACAGACATATGAAAGAGTGCTCCACATCACTCGGCATCAGAGAAATCCAAATCAAAACCTCAATGAGATACCACCTCACATCAGTCAGAATGGCTAAAATTAACAAGTCAGGAAACGACAGATGTTGGCGGGGATGCGGAGAAAGGGGAACCTTCCTACACTGTTGGTGGGAATGCAAGCTGGTGCAGCCACTCTGGAAAACAGTATGGAGGTTCCTCAAAAAGTTGAAAATAGAGCTACCCTATGACCCAGCAATTGCACTACTGGGTATTTACCCCAAAGATACAAATGTAGGGATCCGAAGGGATATGTGCACCCCAATGTTTATAGCAGCAATGTCCACAATAGCCCAACTATGGAAAGAGCCAAGATGTCCATCAACAGATGAATGGACTAGAGGGGAGGGGGGTGGGAGGATGGGTTAGCCTGGTGATGGGTATTGAGGAGGGCACGTTCTGCATGGAGCACTGGGTGTTATGCACAAACAATGAATCATGGAACACTGTATCTAAAACTAATGATGTAATGTGTGGGGATTAACATAACAATAAAAAATTTAAAAAAAACAGATGAATGGATAAAGATGTGGTGTATATATATATATATATATATATATATATATATATATATATAATGGAATATTATGCAGCCATCAAAAAACCCGAAATCTTGCCATTTGCAACAACGTGGATGGAACTAGAGGGTATTATGCTAAGCGAAATAAGTCAGTCAGAGAAATACATGTATCATATGATCTCACTGATATGAGGAATTCTTAATCTCAGGAAACAAACTGAGGATTGCTGGAGTGGTGGGGGGTGGGAGGGATGGGGTGGCTGGGTGATGGACATTGGGGAGGGTATATGCTATGGTGAGCGCTGTGAATTGTGTAAGACTGATGAATCACAGACCTGTACCTCTGAAACAAATAATACATTACATGTTAAAAAAAAAAAGGGAGAGAGAGAATCTTAAGCAGGCTCCACCCTCAGCATGGAACCCGACATGAAGCTCGATCTCATGACCCTGAGATCATGACCTGAGCCAAAACCAAGAGTCAGATGCTTAACTGGCTGAGCCACCCAGGTGCCCAGCATTATAACTTTTAAAAAGCATATAACTCTTCACTTCTTTGCAACTTGCTTTATTTTGTGCAGTACATGTGTATTTGAAACTAGAAAGAGTAAGATGTTTTGAATTTTGAAACTAGAATAAAATATTTTGGAAACTAGAAAGAGTAAAAATTAAAAAGTGGAGACTTTTTAATCCTGCCTCAAAACTTAAAAAAAATATTTAATGTTTAAATATGTTCTAGAAAGTATTTCTGGCAAAACTGAGTTTGTAAATATTTTCTAAAATTCCTTTATACTTTAACCAAATTAAGTCAGCTTTTCATTTCTAAGGGAAAATAGCTACATTTCAGAGATGGAAGATTTCTGAATGAGAGGGAGAAAGCTGGTCTTCAGAATATGTTGTTCTGGAAACAGTGGATTCATGTTGTGATCCAATGGTCTCTTTTTCCCTTTTGTCTACAGTTAAAGAGGAAGGGGGTAGAGAAGGTTAAAGAAGACTAGGGTAGGCTCACACTTGCTTTTAGGCACAAAGTGGGTTAGATTTCTCAGACTAGAGAAATGGGTGCTTTCATACCTGATTGAAGATGCAAGCTCATTCAAGCCAGGAATATGGTAACACATCTCTCACTGCAATTAAGCAGTTTTGCACACGTTTAAATAAGTTACGCCTAGAGAGAGCAAAGATGGAAAATGATTGAGGATTGATGTATAAGGTGTTTTATTTGTGCTGATGCTCTGGTGTTTGCTTTCCACTTTAACTATCTCTAGTTGTATATTATACTTAATTAGTACTGCCAAAGTTTCAAATTGTTATGAGTAACAGTTGAATTTAAAACTCTCTTAAAATTTTTTTTTTTTTTAAAAGAGTAATAGATGGGAAAAAAGGTCTAATTTAGTTTGGTCTCTCTTTCATTGAAACAAATCTACAAGAAGCCTTGTTAGCCATACCACGGTGAATCATTCATTTATTAAACAAATATTTATTCCGTGCCTACTATATTCTAGACACTGTGTTAGGTACTGGGTGAACAAGAGTGAACAAGGATCAGTCTTTGTCTTCAAGAAAAAAGAAGGATCTGGGTTGAGTTTATTCTAACCTACAGAACCGTGAGATAATAAATTTATGCTGTTTTAAGCCGCTTAGTTTGTGGTAATTAGTTTGTAGCAGTGATAGTAAACTAATACACTCAGATTCCTCAGATCAAACTATGTAGAGGCCACGTTTTATTCTGCTAAATGTAAAGCTCCCTCACGAGGTCAGGTGGAGGTCTATGATGGGTTGGCAAATAAGACAGATAAGGAAAAATGAAGGTCATGCATGTGTGTTTTAACTTAAAGAAGAAGGTAAAATGATTTGATATTGAATAATATGTAGATTTTCTTTAAGGTAAACCTTTTTCCATATCTTTCATAAACTGCATCACTTCTTTTAGGCAGAAAGAATAATTATCCTTAATCAAACTTACTCATTTGGATTCAAATATATCAGAATTCAAGCCTGTCAATTCTAAGCTTCAAAGGAATAATCTATTCTTGGGTCCCCAAGTCTGCTCTTTTGGCCAGTCTGGCTCCTTCATTGGATCTTACATCTGAAATAATCGTAGAGGCTTCCTCACATTATCCTCTGCCAGCTGGGGAAGATTAAACTAGAGCTATCTGGGGCATAGAATCCATCAATAGAGGTGATTCTCAGAATTTCCAATACAAAGCCATATAGGTCTTAATATTCATAAAGGCAACTGATAAAGAAACTTTAGGAAAAGTTACCTATTGGGTAATACCACTGGGTGTTATTTCTATGGGTCGTTTTAAGTTTGCTTGACCTTGGGAAAGAATTTAGGAGACTGGAGAACCCAGGAGACATGAGACAAACATCTTTCCTCCCCATGCATCCTTTATGGTCTTCCAGATATGAAAGAAATAATTGATCCACCTGTATGAACAACAAAATCAAATAAAATCTTTTTGCATATCCAATAGACCCACACTATTGGAAAGTGTGCTGGGAAGGGGACAGAGCCACAAATGAATGAGAGAGGGATTTGCCAGCAGGAATGGTTGTTCTGGCCAACTCCACTGTAATTACCCTCCATAAAGGAGGAATGACCTGGAGATGAGAGCCTAATGTGTACCTTCCTGAGATGATAGCAGATAATACTCATTGTGGTCTGCAAGGGCTAATCTATACAGATAAAGAAACAAGGATCTTATAGGAGCAATGGGTTCAGATAGAAGAGAGCAAGAGGAACTTGGAAAGTGATGAGAAAAGGAGAGCATGCTGTGAAATTGAGTCAGGTGCTGAACAGGTGGAGGGATGACATGGTAGAAATCAAGGAGATACTGAGAAATTAGGCAGTTTAGGTGACTGAGACTGGGAAGAAGAGCACTGATGTGATTCTATGGGGTTCAGAATTTCTAGATCCCTACATAGCTGAGGTAGAGAGGCAGTCAAAGGTAATGTCCTTCAGTCTTAGCAAATTATTCAGTAGTCATAATGGGAGTCCAAAAGGGACGTCTTGGAAGAGTGTTGAATGGAGTAGGCATCTTGTTCTTTTAATTCACCTCAACCATACACAGTGTATCTTTTTGAGTTCTGCCATATGCCAGTAGTAAGAGTCATACACTTGTACAACTTCAGGGCTGTTTGTTGTTGAATGTGGAAGGTAGCATTTGGGCAGAGCATGGGCTCTGGAGTCAGGAAGCCCTGGGTCTGAATGGGTTCTGCCTCTGACTTCCTGTATGGCCTTGGGTAAGTCAGTCTTCCTTGCTGGGACTGCATTTCCTCATTTGTAACAAGGGGATGGTACTGTGTGGATCGTAGAGCTGCAATGAACTTAATTATTTAATTAAATAATGTGCCTGGTACACATTAAGCACCCAATAAAAGGTAGTTGTTGTAATACCGACTGTGAGGATAGAGTATCCTGGGGTGGTGTTTCTGCTGAAGTAATCTCTTCCCCTTTTTGACTATCCATGGTGGGGTCAGCAGAAAAATGGTCATGCACACAAGATGTCTCCCTCATCGATGCCAGAAGTGAAGGTAGATGCCAGAGATCATTTTTTTCTGTCAGTTTAGAGACATATATTTTCAATCATGAACTAGGAAAAACACTTTCTTCTTCTTCAACACTTTCCACAGGGCATCTTTGATCTCTCTGTTCCTCAAACTGTAAATGAGAGGGTTCAGCATGGGGATCACCAGCGAATAGAACACAGACACCACCTTGTCCCTGCCAAGTGAATAGCTGGAGCTAGGTCGCAGGTACATGAAAAAGGCCGTCCCAAACAACAGAGTCACCACCATCAGGTGCGAGGCACATGTGTTGAAGGCTTTCCTTCGGCCTTCCACTGAGCGGATCTTCAAGACAGCAGCTCCTATGTAACTGTAGGAGATGAGGAGGATGAGGAATGATGTCCCCCCGCCAGTGACCACCACGAGAAAATTCACCACTTGACTAGGGAAGGTGTCAGAGCAAGAAAGTGCCAGGATTGGTGGGAGGTCACAGAAGAAATGGTTGATGATGTTGGGTCCGCAGAAGTGGAGCTGAAATATGGAGCCGGCCTGGATCAGGGAGCTCAGGAAGCCACCAACATATGCCCCAAGCACCATGCGTGTACAGAGGCCGTGGGACATGATGGCAGTGTAGAGCAGGGGACTGGAGATGGCTGCATATCGGTCGTATGCCATGGCAGTCAGGAGAAAACACTCAGTGAGACCCATGCAGACAAAGAAAAAAAACTGAGCAGCACAGCCCAAGAACGATATGGTCTTTTGCTCCTGGAAGAAATCAGTGAGCATCTTGGGGGCCACTGTAGAAGAGTAGCAGAAGTCAATGAAGGACAAGTTGCTGAGGAAGAAGTACATGGGTGTGTGCAGATGGGGGTCACTTCTGATCAGAAGGATGAGGGCCAGGTTCCAGGCCAGCGTCACAAGATAGATACCCAGGAAGGTCACAAAGAGAAGAGTCTGGAGTTCTGGATGGTCTGCAAATCCCAGGAGGATGAACATGGACACTGAAGAGCTGTTCCAGGCCTTAGTTGTGGACATGTTTCCCATGGTCCACAAGGACAAGATGCAGACCTGCCATAATAATTATAATCCACATTACAGGTGACGTCAGTCAACAAAAAATTACAAAATGCACAAGAGGGGGGCACAGTATTGAGAGAATCACAACTTTATGCAAAGATTCTTTCTCTCAGAAGGCAATTTTAGTCATTGTTTTAATTTTTGTTTTCTTTTTATATAGTACAGTGTGATTGATGTGAGCTTAAGCTTTGGATTCAGACACCCTGTGATCACCTTCTGTCTCTACCACTTAGTAGCTGTGTCACTTTGGGTGAGATATCCAACATCTCTAGGCTCCAGTTTCCTTATCTTCCAAAATGAGTGACAGGACCTACTTTATATATTTGTTTTAGGAACTAAATAAGGCAAAGTGTGTAAAGTGACTGACACATAGTATGTCCCAGGTGAAAGTTGTCAGGACAGTTTTGTGTGTCCCAGATGAGTCATGTCATTCCCTGAATTAACTAGTCATCTAACTTTATTCAAGTTTCAATAATGGAACAGGGAAATTAATGGAGGGACCAGGTTCAGCTCTGTAGTTGTGAAACAATCAGGCATTTAGAATGTTTTTAATCCAAAGGATTAGGCCAGATGTATACAGAAGTGCTCTCAACTGTCAACTGTTAGATCTGAATACACTAATGTAGTTGTATTTTCAAATTTGTCTGTAGTCCTAGCTCTAAACTATTGACTTGTTAGGAAATGGGGACTCTGGATTTAGACAACCTGGATTCAGTCCCCAGGTTTACCACTTAGTAAAGGTGTGATCTTGGGCAGGTCACTTGGACGTTCCATCTGTCTCTGTAAAATCAGAGATAACAGCACTTACTTCATAATTAGTATCTATATATATATCAATTATCTATCTATCTATCTATCTATCTATCTATCTATCTATTTATCTATCATCTATCTATCCATCTATCTATTGTCTATCTATTATCTATCATCTAGCTATCTATCTATCATCTATCTATCATCTCCTTTAGGACATGACTAACTTATATATAGTAAGTACTCTGTGTTTGTTGTTGCTGTTGTTGTTTAAACCTAAATACAAAGTGTCCTTGATCAGATTCTTAGAATTGTCAGTGTATGAAACATCTTTCAAGATCAGGGATTGATTCCATCAAGTTCACATGGATAAGAATTCCCATCACCCCCCCGACACACCCACACTAAGTCTCAATCCGTATAAATCAGGAAAGAACTCCTGCTGTCAGCAGATCTCTGATGCTGAGGTCCCATCCCTGCAGAAGGAAAAGTGTGGTCAGAGGGACCCCATGGCTCATGGTGAATGACTCTTATAGGTCTGGAACATATCTTGATCCTTCCTCGGGTCTTAACAATTTGGAAATCAGAAATCAACAAAATTACATTAACTGTCTCTTAAACTATACTTTCAGCCTATTCTACCTACCTCTTAAAGTATAGAGAATCTCATAAATTCCATTTTATTTTTCAAAATGGAAGTGTTATTTTATGAACTTAAAAGCAAAATGTGAGCACTGTACAATAATTGGATCAATATATAACCGTGAAAAGTTGAAACTAAAAATCATGTTCAGTTCCTGATCAACGCAAAAAAAAAAAGAAAAGAAAAGAAAAGAAAAGAAAAGCCTGGGAATTATGACATTCTATTTCCTGAAATAAGAGCTCTTGACATTTTGGAGTACACCTTACATGTGCAAATATATATATGTGTGTGTGTGGGTGTTTGTATTATAGAACACAAACCCTCAATAAATTACATATATTATACAAGTCATTCCAAGACAGTCACTTCACAGTTTGGGAAGTAATACTTGATTTGCTCTGAATTTTATTGCTCAGTTTGAGAGAGCCATTTTATTTTGATATTCCAGTTTTTCATAAATCAATTCATATCTACCCATTGCCAGTCAAGGTCATTGACCTTAACTTTCTTCTTGAAGCTTATAAACAGGGAGATGCCCTTGGAATTGAGGTCCACGCTCCTTCCTCTTAATGGTTTCTGCTACAGACTTTTCAGTGCTAAAACACTCAAATTTGGATAGTGAGAGAATGTGAAGCTCCTTTTGGTCATTACCATGCCATCGTTGTGCAGAGTTTCAGAGATCCCACACACTTATCCCAATCTTGTCAGTATGGTTTTAAGCTTTATACTCAGAGGCTCTGCACCTGTCTGTGAAAGGGTGTGTAAACCTCCCAGAATCAGGAGAGGATTCTTTCCCCTCGAAGGAAAGACAGAGACCTGCAGCAAAGTTTGGCATCGTCTAGTACAGATGTAGAGTCACATGGAGAAATTGTGAGCAAAATGAAACAGCTCTGCTGGAGACTTCACCCATTCATGTAGTCTCAGCCTTCAGTCAGGTAGAAACCTGAGGTTCGTGATATGATTCGAGGTTGTTTGGAGCACTTATTCAGGTTAGCAGCCAAAGGAGGGGAATAAGGTGGTGGTTCTGATTCTGGGTAGGCTTCAGTATAAGCCTGGTTCTCATCCCGACTCTGCCACTTGCCAGGTGTGAGATGTTGGGCAACTCATTTAGTCTTTCTGAGTTTCGATTCCTCCATTTGTACAATGGGGATAATCGTGACTTAACAGTGTTGTTGGAGGATTGCTTAAGATAATGTGCAAAAGGCTCGTGGGTCTTGAGATAATATCTTTGCTTAACAAATTGGGACTGTGATTGCTATCAGCAGTGAATATTCCTTAAAGAATTCTTTAAGGAACAGAGTCTTATTTGAAAACACTTTCCCTCATGTGGTGGGTTGAAATGAGAGGTCCCCTGATGGGCCATGTAGGTTTGTAACAAGTGTTTGGGAGTAAAGGTGGAAGACTAATTATCTGCGGTTGTTGGGGGGGGGGGGGTTGATGGGTCAACTGCAAGTCTGTTTTCAATGTTGCCATCAGGGGGAAAACTTTCACATTTAAGGATGAAATTTCCCATTCCCAGAAACAGAAAGTGAATCTGGACAAATTGGAACAGAAGGAAAAGCATATCCAGAGTTTTATTCTTCCCCACTGATGCCCTGAATCTTAACCATCTTACCCTAGAACATTAAACAGAAGGTATCTTCAGGGCTCTATGGAGCACTTTATGTCACTGAACTCTGCTCACAGAGAGGTGCTTCTTTTTTTTAGAGAGAAAGAAATCTTCACTGGCAGCAAGCTGGGTAGAGAGCTAGTCTGATCTGAATCTAGACTCCCTACGAATCCTATCATATAGGTATAATCAATAGCAGCTGAAAAAAAAGAGAATTCGGGAGGCTCAGTGACCTCACTGCATTTACAGATGTTGAGCTGCATCTTTGTAAATCACACTAGTCTTCGGGGCCTTGGTGAAGGTAGGATAACACAGTAAAACCAGATGCCTAGCACGGTACCTTGCACATAGAAGACACTCAGAGATTGATGGGAAATGGTCAAGTTGATTTACAACTTAGCTCATCTTTTATCAAATATCTGCAAGAAAGTGCTAAGTCTGCCTAGTCTGAGCTTAACATAGTTGGTGATGGAGTTAAAAAACAGTATAATGGGAGCCTGGGTGGCTCAGTCGGTTAAGTGGGAAACTCTTAATTTTGGTTCCAGTCATGATCTCAGGGTCCAGGGATCAAGACCAGCATGAGGCTCTGTGCTCAGCAGGGAGTCTGCTTGAGGATTCTCTCTCTCTCCTTCTCCCTCTGCCCCTCCCCCCAGTTCTCTCTCTCTCTCAAATAAATAAATAAATCTTAAAAAAATTAAAAAAATACACGGTATAATGACAAGGAGAACTTCAGCCAAACTGGGGAATAGGAGTGGATCGTTTGATCTCCCCGTCATTCCTGCTCTGGGCTCTGTCCTCCACTTTATGATGCCTCCTCTCACCGTTGCAGAAGCCTGATGCCCTCAAGGTCTTCTTCCAGGTCTGTCCTTCATTCAAATGTACAAATACTTGATGGAAATGAAAGAGTCTCTTTTGACATAAGGTGAGCATTCAAAAGGCACCAAAACTTTAATCCAAGAATTAAGATTCAGATGGTAAAATTCAGGCCACCAGTTAGAATAGAGAAGGAGGGTTTTGGAGGTTAGAGGTCTCTGCGGTGTTTGGAAAATCAGCTGTATAAAGTCTGCTTCAATAATAGCACTTCCGAATCACTTTTCAAACCACTTACTAATAATTGGAGCTCTGTTCAAAGGTGTAACAATTCCTTCCAAAATTTCATTCCCTCTTAATTCTCTTTTTAGTTGCAAGGGCTCAAACATAGTCCAGAAAGCCCATCAAAGCAGTGTTAAGGTAAGATTGTGGCTGAATGTGGGGAAAGACAGAATTGAGAGGTACATGGAGAAAACCTCGAATCCAAAGAACTCCTTAGTCATCTATATGAGCTTGAAGATCTAAATTGCTCTGTAAAGCAAGATTAATGTGGGCATGAAGACAAAAATTAAAAGATGAATGATTGCACTCACCCTCTTCCTCTTATTTGTCTGTCCTTTAGCTGATGCCTGTCTTGAGTTTTGCTTTGTAAGGAGTCTAGTCAGGCTTCGGTAACTGCTTCCAATCCCCAAAGTGCTAATGAGCTGGGAGAGCAAGCTTGGGGCTGGTTTGTTCACCAAAAATAAAAATATCCACTTGATGCATAGAATGCGTGTTTGTGGGCAGAAAGGTGGAGGGAAAAAAATGTACAGAAAAAAGAGAGAAAATCTTTAAGAAGCTCTTCTGGTATCTGCCAATATCTGCATTTGGGGTCATTTTGGGAAAATGTTTCAAAGCTGTGATTGGAAATGGTTTTGAGCGAGGTTTTTTTCCCTCTCTCCTTGGAGATGTTTCATTACATTTGCCCTTGAGGGTCTTTTTTGAAAGAGAAAAAATATATCACCCAAACCTCACAGATTTGTAGTTAATTGATCTCTGGGGTGGTATGGAGAACACATACTCATATAAATCCTCTGACAATAAATGCTTATTAAACTCCATCCCAATGGCTAGCTCCTCTGATCCCCCAAGGCCATTCAAAATCTCTTCCGGTAGTACATGATGAATGAACTCAGGATAACAACAGAACATAGAGGACAAGATAAGCACCTACTCTGCAAAAGAAAGCAGAACTGTATATATATGCAGAAAAGCTAAATAAGTTGCTCAAAATTTTACAGCTAATAAGAGATTGATCCAATATCTGAACCCATAATTACGTGACACCAAACTCTGCATATGAATGGTGCATGCATTTATTTTGGAATGCAACTGTACCTAAATGTGTTGATAAGGTCAACTGTACCCTTCCATTCATTGATCCATTCTCTTTCCACAGAAACCCAGTTATATTTCTCTGAGAGAGACATTTAGATACAGGGCTTTTTCCTCTAAAAATTGTTAAATTTACTCTGGTATAGCATGATGTAGTATAAAGATGTAAGACTTTTTTTCTACGGAGGGCCATGTACAAATAAAAAATAATTTGAGGCTAGGCAGGCAACAAAAAGGAGGTCAATAACTCATGTGTTTGGAGAGGGAGGGAGAAAAGGAAGAGGTTTGATTCTTTTGTTTCTTAAACTGAGAATATTGAACTTTGATGAGAATTGGAATGGGGGACATTTGAATAAGCTCAAATGAAGCTGATAATCTTTTTTTTTTTTTTTTTGAAGTAGATAATCTTTTTTTTTTTAATTTTTTTATTGTTATGTTAATCCCCATACATTACATCATTAGTTTTAGATATAGTGTTCCATGATTCATTGTTTGTGCATAACACCCAGTGCTCCATGCAGAATGTGCCCTCCTCAATACCCATCACCAGGCTAACCCATCCTCCCAACCCCCTCCCCTCTAGAACCCTCAGTTTGTTTTTCAGAGTCCATCGTCTCTCATGGTTCTTCTCCCCCTCCGATTTCCCCCCCTTCATTCTTCCCCTCCTGCTACATTCTTCTTCTTCTTTTTTCTTTCTTAACATCTATTGCATTATTTGTTTCAGAGGTACAGATCTGAGATTCAACAGTCTTGCACAATTCACAGCGCTTACCAGAACACATACCCTCCCCAGTGTCCATCACCCAGTCAGCCCATCCCTCCCACCCCACCCCCCACTCCAGCAACCCTCAGTTTGTTTCCTGAGATTAAGAATTCCTCATATCAGTGAGGTCATATGATACATGTCTTTCTCTGTTTGACTTATTTCGCTCAGCATAATACCCTCCAGTTCCATCCACGTCGTTGCAAATGGCAAGATCTTATTCCTTTTGATGGCTGCATAATATTCCATTGTATATATATACCACTTCTTCTTTATCCATTCATCTGTTGATGGACATCTTGGCTCTTTCCACAGTTTGGCTATTGTGGACATTGCTGCTATAAACATCGGGGTGCACGTAGCCTTTCGGGTCCCTACTTTTGTATCTTTGGGGTAAATACCCAGTAGTGCAATTGCTGGGTCATACCGTAGCTCTATTTTCAACTTTTTGAGGAACCTCCATACTGTTTTCCAGAGTGGCTGCACCAGCTTGCATTCCCACCAACAGTGTAGGAGGGTTCCCCTTTCTCCGCATCCCCGCCAACATCTGTCATTTCCTGACTTGTTAATTTTAGCCATTCTGACTGGTGTGAGGTGGTATCTCATTGAGGTTTTGATTTGGATTTCCCTGATGCCGAGCGATATTGAACACTTTTTCATGTGTCTGTTGGCCATTTGGATGTCTTCTTTGGAAAAATGTCTGTTCATGTCTTCTGCCCATTTCTTGATTGGATTCTTTGTTCTTTTGGTGTTGAATTTGATGAGTTCTTTATAGATTTTGGATACTAGCCCTTTATCTGATATGTCATTTGCAAATATCTTCTCCCATTCTTGAAGTAGATAATCTTGAACCTCCAAGTGACTCTGAACTTTCCTAGCTATGAGAATAGTCTCTTACCCTGTTTGAAGAGCCTAGCCTCTTTGGGCTTTGGCAGAAGAATGATTTAAGTGATAAAAAAATGGTTCTTTCCCAAATCACTTCTCTCCTCTCAGGCTGCACCATTGTCCTGAAACCAGATGAGTGCACTTTGATTCTTCTTTTGGGATCTTCCTTTTGAGAGTTCCTGAGCGAAATTTAGATCCATGGATGCTTAGTCAAAACAATGTTCAAAGGCTTCTTGGAAAACTCATACTTGAGATAATGTTGATTTATATGTCTTAAAATGCCTTGATAACAGTAGGGGACATTTTTAAACTTCCATTAAGATTATTTAAAGTTTAGGGGCGCCTGGGTGGCTCAGTCGTTAAGCGTCTGCCTTCGGCTCAGGTCATGATCCCAGGGTCCTGGGATCGAGGCCCGCATCGGGCTCCCTGCTCCGCAGGAAGCCTGTTTCTCCCTCCCCCACTCCCCCTGCTTGTGTTCCTGCTCTTGCTATCTCTCTCTGTCAAATAAATAAATAAAATCTTTAAAAAAAAAAAAAGATTATTTAAAGTTTAAATTTTTTGCTGCCATTTTTACTATATCAATGGTTAAGGATATTTTCATTTTATTTAGGATTCAACACTTATTTTTTTTTAAAGATTTATTTACTTATTTTAGAGAGAGAGAGAGAGAGAGTGCAAGAGGGAGGGGCAGAGGGAGAGAGAGAGAGAAACTCAAGCCAGACGTGGGGCTCAATCTCACTACACTGAGATCATGACCCTGAGCCGAAACCAAGAGTTGGTCTCTCAACCAACTGTGCCACCAAGGCACCCCTAGGATTCAACACTTATAATCGCCTAATGATTCATTTTGAATTTAAGTCTTACCTAGCGATTCCAAGAGAGTCTAACATGTTCAACTATTTTCCAGAAGTATAATATCAACATCATTCACAAATAGTGTTCATAGTAACACTAAGCTCAAAATAATAAAAAATGACAGTGATAGCAATGACCATTTATAAAAAAATTATTGTGCCGAGATTTGCTAAACATGAAAACCTTTTAAAAACTATGTCCAAGTTAGTTGGCATTTTAATTAAAACGTACAGTAGTTAGTTAGTGTTTAATGAAAGCATATAGTTAGCCGGGCACAAAAATAATATGGATTACCATGCATTTCTAATAAGCTGGTATCAGAACACTACAGTTGGAGGTGTGTCTTCTGAGACACATTGGTAATTTAAAAAACAGAACAATAACTTGTCCCATTTGAATACTTTTTACATAATGGTTTTCATGTAGGTTTCACATATGATCCACACCCCATCATACAAGGCTGGTACACTCGGCTGAATCTCACAGATGTAGGAAGAGGTAATGTGAAATCAGTGGAGCTGTGCAAGACCACACAGATGAAAATAGGCAGGATTTAGACCCATGCCATGTGTTAACACTACCATTTTTAATTCTTTTAACCTGTTTAACTCTTCTAGACTGTTCTTTTTTTATGTTATGATGCCTCTTTTTAAGAACTTAAAAATTTGATTTGTTTACAATGGTACCTTGAATGTGAACTTGTGACTTACCTATTTTCAATTACATCACTCTTATCTAAATATAGTTGTTTATTAGTGTTATACACCATTTTCAGTATGCTTAGTAAGTTGTCCATCTCCCTGGTCTGGTTTCTTTCCCAAAATTGAACTGCATGCTAGTACTGAGTTAAGGTACTTGAGGGGCACATGGTATGGTGCTTAGAGCATGGTGGGTATATAATGTGTTTGAGGATAATCAATTACTATTGCAATGGTAGGTTCTTTCTTTTCGCAATTTGATAACATTTTATTTTTATTATTTTTTTAATAATTTTTTTATGATGTTATGTTAGTCACCATACAGTACATCATTTGTTTTTGATGTAGTGTTCCATGATTCATTGTTTTTGTATAACACCCAGTGCTCCATGCAGTATGTGCCCTCCTTAATACCCATCAGCAGGCTAACCAATCCCCCCACCCCCCTCCCCTCTAAAACCCTCAGTTTGATTCCTGGAGTCCATAGTCCCTCATGGTTTGTCTCCCCCTCTGATTTTCCCCCCTTCATTTTTCCCTTCCTTCTCTTAATGTCCTCCATGCTATTATGTTCCACAAATAAGTGAAACCATATGATAATTGTCTTTCTCTGTTTGACTTATTTCACTTACCATAATCTCCTCCAGTTCCATCAATGTTGATGCAAATGTTGGGTATTCATCCTTTCTGATGGCTGAGTAATATTCCATTGTCTATATGGACCACATCTTCTTTATCCATTCATCTGTTGAAGGGCATCTCGGCTCCTTCCACGGTTTGGCTATTGCAGACATTGCTGCTATGAACATTGGGGTGCATGTGGCTTCTGCACAGTAAAGGAAACAGTCAACAAAACAAGGAGGCAACCCACGGAATGGGAGAAGATATTTGCAAATGACGTTACGGATAAAGGGCTGATATCCAAGATCTATAAAGAACTTCTCAAACTCAACACCCAAAAAACAAATAAGTCAAAAAATGGGCAGAAGATATGAAAAGACACTTCTCTGAAGAAGACATACAAATGGCTAACAGACACATGAAAAAATGTTCGTCATCATTAGCCATCAGGGAAATCCAAATCAAAACCACATTGAGATACCACCTTACACCAGTTAGAATGGCAAAAATGGACAGGGCAAGAAACAACAAATGTTGGAGAGGTTGTGGAGAAAGGGGAACCCTCTTACACTGTTGGTGGGAATGCAAGTTGGTACAGCCACTTTGGAAAACAGTAGGGAGGTTCCTCAGAAAGTTAAAAATAGAGCTACCCTATGACCCAGCAATTGCACTACTGGGTACTTACCCCAAAGATACAGATGTAGTGAAAAGAAGGGCCACGTGCACCCCAATGTTCATAGCAGCAATGGTAGGTTCTCATGTGGATTTTAGTCCCTTGAGGTCACCCTACAGTTTAGGCATATTTCCACTAGGTGGCAGCAACACTCCATAGGAGGGTCTCAAGTAGCCGTCCTCTCTGCAGATAATGATTTGTTAATATAGTTATCTCAATTGTAATCATGCTGTTTGGGTTCTTAGAGGTCTTTCACTTTAGTTTTTTGTTTTAGAGTAAAAAACTGAGGCCCAGAGAGGTCAAGAACCTAATTTTCCACAGCAGAATGAGAATTGGAACTCAGGTTGTATAACTTCCAGTGTTTCATATATACATATGAATTATCTATCTATCTATCTATCTATCTATCTATCTATCTATCTATCTATCTATCATCTATTATCTATCTATCTATCATCTATCTATCATCTATCTATCTATCTATCTATCTATCTATCTATCTATCTATCTATTTAAAACCTCTAAAACCTCTACATGTACTTTTGTCTTGTATCTTATCTTTGTTTGGAATGCCTGGTGAAAAGACTTTGGATCTGTAAAAGGTTGATATTTATACTCCTCACTAGCAGAAGAAATACAAACTGAAATAACTTTTCAAACTCCAATTTGAGAATCAAGATTGTGTTTTATTGTCAAGCACCTCTGGATTTTTCTCTGGGCTTTCTTTGAAACAATTAAAATAACCTCATTAAAATAGCTATGCTAAAATGTTAAATAAACACAAAAGCAAATCATATTTTAGGAGAAGCTGCCAGCAAACAAACTCTAAGATGCATAGAATCCTAGTGAGATAAATTTTGAGTTGACTCTTAAGGAATTTCCTCCTAAACATTTGTAATTCTATGTGAAGTTTATTTTCTTTTGCATGCTACTTGCCTTCATACTTTTTGATGTTCACTTTAACTTTCTACTTTAAATTCTTAAATTTAATCATACATGAAATCTGATATTTTAAAGTAGGGTAATGAGAGTTTATGGTTATATCCAAGTGAATTTAATAAGGCAAATTTCTTCCTTGTTCTTAAATTTCTTTTTTATTATTATGTTCAGCTAGCCACTGTGTAGTACATCATCAATTTTTGATGTAGTGTTCAATGATCCATCAGTTACACATAACACCCAGTGCTCATCACAACACGTACTCTCCTTAATACCCATCACCTTGTTACCCTCTCCCCCCACCCCCCTCCCCTCTGAAACCCTCAGTTTGTTTCCTGGGGTCCATAGTCTCTCATGGAAGCAGCTGAGATGCCCTTCAACAGACGAATGGATAAAGAAGATGTGGTTCATATGTACAATGGAATATTACTCAGCCATCAGAAAGGATGAATACCCAACATTTGCATTGACATGGATGGAACTGAGGGGATTATGCTAAGTGAAGTAAGTCAAGCAGAGAAAGACAATTATCATATGGTTTCACTTGATGTGGAACATAAGGAATAGCACGGAGGACCATAGGGGAAGGGAGGGAAATCTGAAGGGGGAGAAATCAGAGAGGGAGATGAAATTTGTTCTTAAATTTCTTATAGAATAGGTTGACAAATACATCAAATGTCCCCACCCTTGATTTTCCTATCCAATGCAGACATTGATAATATATAATTTGCTCTTTATTCTTGAGCTTCTTAGTCTTACTTTGCAGATAATTATTATCAGTATAATCAGAGTTGTCATGACAGGTGAAATCTATTACCATCCCCTATTACCAGCTTTTCTTTTCTTTAAAAAAATTTTTTTTATTATGTATCAGCTTTTCTAATCCCAAGAAAATGTATAGATCATAATTAGGGATTTACCTTCTAAATTACCTGGGATCTTAATTCAGTATCAAAACACTTTTGTAGTTAGTTGGGCTTCACTCCCCTAGCTTTGGGATCTCCTGGGCCAGTATGTTCCCAGTCCTAGTCCAAAATGCTTCTCTTAATAAAGAACTTCCTTGACTTTTCTCCTCACAGTCTATTTTTGGAGTCACTTACCTCTTTTTCTTTCAATGATCTCAGTTGCTAAATTTCTTTCCCTAAATTCAGCCTATTACCTTGTGTGTCAAGAGTCTCAGTAATTAGGGGTGCCTGGGTGGCTCAGTTGGTTAAGCGTCTACCTTCAGCTCAGGTCATGATCCCAGGGTCCTGGGATCAAGCCCTGCATCGGGCTCCCTGCTCCATGGGAAGCCTGCTTCTCCCTCTCCCACTGCCCCTGCTTGTGTTCCCTCTCTCACTGTGTCTCTCTCTGTCAAATAAATGGGGGAAAAAAAAGTCTCAGTAATTATATTCTTTCATGTAGAAGATATTTTTGTCCTTTAATTAATTTTTATTCTCAGACTGAGGTTTGCTAACTTGATCTCCATGAAACAGATTAACTCCTTTTTGTAAACTTTATTTCTGTAGAAAAAGTTTCAAAAAACAGGACATCAGTGTCTCAAAACTCTAGATTTTCAGAGCTTGAGGGGTCCTTGGAAAGGGAGCTGAATTTACTGAGGCCCTGTGAGGTGGGGGAAGGGTTAATTGACTCACCCACAGCCACATGTCCAGGGCATGGCAGTGCTGGAAATAGCACCCAAAATATTAAAGGGTAAAGAAACTGTTTTCATCACAATAAAACATCAAATAGATAGGAAAGAGCTCTTGGCCACAACCCTAGAGGCAGAGTTAATGACATTATTACTCAACATTCATCGAGTGATTTCTATTCATTGGGCACTGTGCTAAGACCTTCCTATTCATATCTCATTTCATTATCACAACAACCCTTTGAGATTGGTATTATAATTATCACACCAGTGTTACAAAGGAAGAAATTGATATTTCAGAGATTTAAAAAATTTGTGTATGTTTATACAGATAAAATGGCAGAGCCAGAATTTAACCCAACTCACTTGTGTGTGGTTTACTTCTAGTGAAGTGTCTCAAAGTGGAATGTTGCCCACCAATGCAAAAGGATGTCTTCCTGGACCCAGGGGAAGCTCAGAGGAGAATAAGGCAGGGGACTGTAAATAAGACTCTGGCAATGGGTGGTTGTCCCTGTCCCTATCACCCCAGAGAACAATTAGTGCTCAGAAATATTTAGTTCTAATAATTGCTAAGCTTCTACTTTGGACCCAGGAGTGAGTAATAGGGCAGCCATGTGGAGGGATATTGTGGCTACCCCTGCCCATCAAAATAATGAACTCCCTAAGGTCATTTTGAAGACTTGGTAATAAAGGACCACGGATTCCAGAAGCAGATATTACTCTTTGCATGAGGCCAAACTATAAAAAATTGACTGAACCAGAAACTAGGCATAGAACAGTGGGAAATGCAGATGAACTGAAGTTCGTAAAAAATGTTAGTGGAACAAAACAACCAATAATTCTTCTTTTGTAGGGTGGGACCTCAGGACATTTCTGCCTGAAATCATTCAGTAAGTTCAGCTCCTTCCTTCCCACCTCATTCATCCAACAAAGACAATTATAATTTATAGCCTATTCCACATTTCATCTATAAAAGGGGCAGAGTAAGTCTACCTACTTGCAGGGAGGATTAAATGAGCTAATATAAATCAAGTCCTTAAAACAGTGCCTGGTACTCAATAAGCCTTGAATAAGTGTTTGTGATTGTATTATATATTGTATTATATATTGCATATTATATTATTATAATTGGGCACACATTATAAACCACTCTGCGAAGCTTCTGTAGATAAGCAGTGAAAAAATTCATTCATTCAACTAATACTTACTATGCCTATGTCCCAATCACTGTTCTAGATTAGTTATAGGGTAAATCAATAAATAGATCAATAAACAGATCTCCCAGCCTGCCTTTGAGTAGCTTACATTCTGGTAGGGAGGATTTCATTAAGATAAGAAGCACCAAACTCATGTTGTTTCCTCTTTGATAGGTTCATAGGTTGATGTCAGAGTGAAAAGCAATCTTGGCTCTTCTTGATTTTGGTTACTCAATCAGTGACTGATTGTGGGGAGATTTAAAATTTTAGAAAACACAAAGCTAGGAGCAGTATGTATTTATTTTAATGACTTAATTGAGATGTCTTTAACATATAGAAATTGTATATATTTAAAGTGTGCAACTTGATGTTTTTATATATATGTATACATTGTGAAAAGTTCACCACAATCAAGCTAAATAACTTATCCGTCGCCTCTACATAGTTACCCTTTGTGTGTGTGTGTATGTATGTGTATATATGTGTGTTTGTGTTGAGATTTAAGATCTATCCTCTTAGAAAACTTCAAATATACAATACCGTAAAGTCAGCTGTTGTTACCATGCTGTTCGTTAGATAGCCAAAACTTATTTACCCCGAATAACTGAAACTTTGCACCTTTTAACCGACATTTCCCCGTTCTGGCTCAACCCCCCCCAACCACCATTCTACTCTCTACTTTTATGTGTTTGACTTTTTAGATTCCACATATAAGTGAGATCATGCAGAATTTATCCTTTTGTGTCTGGCTTATTTCATTTAGCATGAAGTCCTCCAAGTTCATCCATGTCATTACAAATGACAAGATTTCCTACTTTTTAAATGGCTGAATAATATTCTATTCTCTCTCTCTCTCACCTATCTATTTATCTATCATCACCGTCATCATCATCATCACCATCACCTATCTCAAGTTTTCTTTTTTTTTTTTAAGATTTTATTTATTTATGTGAGAGAGAGCACAAGCAGGGGGGAGGGGGAGAGCAGGCTTCCCACTGAGCAGGGATCCCAACGTGGGGCTCGATCCCAGGACCCTGGGATCATGACCTGAGCCAAAGGCAGACTTTTTTTTTATTATGTTATGTTAATCACCATACATTACATCATTAGCTTTTGATGTAGTGTTCCATGATTCATTGTTTGCATATAACACCCAGTGTTCCATGCAGAATGTGCCCTCTTTAATACCCATCACCAGGCTAACCCATCCTCCCACCCCCCTCCCCTCTAGAACCCTCAGTTTGTTTTTCAGAGTCCATAGTCTCTCATGGTTCGTCTCCCCCTCTGATTTCCCCCCTTCATTCTTCCCCTCCTGCTATCTTCTTCTTCTTCTTCTTTTTTTTTTTTTTTAACATATAATGTATTATTTGTTTCAGAGGTACAGATCTGTGATTCAACAGTCTTGTACACTTCACAGCGCTCACCACAGCACACACCCTCCCCAATGTCTATCACCCAGCCATCCCATCCCTCCCACCCCCCCACCACTCCAGCAAACCTCAGTTTATTTCCTGAGATTAAGAATTCCTCATATCAGTGAGGTCATATGATACATGTCTTTCTCTGATTGACTTATTTCGCTCAGCATAATACCCTCCAGTTCCATCCACGTCATTGCAAATGGCAAGATTTCATTCTTTTTGATGGCTGCATAATATTCCATTGTGTATATATATACCACATCTTCTCTAACCATTCATCGGTCAATGGACATCTTGCAGAGGCAGACATTTAACTGACTGAGCCACCCAGGCACTCTATCTCAAGTTTTCTTTATGCATTCATCTACTGATGGACATTTAGGTTGTTTCCGTATCTTGACTATTGTGAATAATGCCACAATAAACATGGAAGTGAAACTATCACTTCAAGATATTGACTTCATTTTCTTTGGATAAATACCCAGAAGTAGGATTGCTGAATCATACAGTAGTTCTATTTTTAATTTTTTGAGGAACCTCCATAGTGTTTGTCATAATGACTGCACCAATTTACATTCCCACCAACGGTGCACAACACTTTTCTCTATATCCTCACCAACATTTACCTTTTGTCTTTTTAATAATAGCCATCCTAACAGATGTGAGATGATAACTCATTGTGGTTTTGATTTGCATTTCCCTGATGATGAGTGATGTTGAGCACCTCTTTATGTAGAACAGTTTTTAATATGATGAATAATAGAGAAACACAATCAGATAGTTGCAGTTGGTTGAAAACATGCATGCGTGGTCAAATTCCATAAAATGATAAAGTATCAGCAACTTTAATTTTAGCCCTGAGTCTTCCCTGGGGTACTTCTGCCTTTTCACACCCATCCCATTTATATTTCCTCATTTTGATCTTATATAAGTGCCAGCTTGTCTTTCTTAATGTAAAATGCACACGGGCTTCCCTCATGTCTTAAAAATGATAATCTGGTCTGGCCTGATGACATCAAGGTTGTCCCATGCCTGTCCTTAAATATTATCCTTAAATATTGAATGAACCCTTTCCAGCTTTTCTTGCTCAGAAAATATTAGTTTCTGCTTGTTCTTGACCACCATGGCTCATCCAATTTCAGTCAGCTTTGGTGTTGTTCCACCATTCCCCCAACCATGGACATACTATTTATGGTCCTTCTATCCCATAATGGCGCTGATTGTGTTCATCCAAATTTTGATCTTTTTATGCATTTTATGCAGTTACTTGTATAAAAACTTATCATATAATTAGAAAAAAATTTTTAATTCTGAGCATATATGTGTATATATATATAATATATGTGTATATTTTTTTCTCTTAGTTTTCTAACCTGAAAGAATGGATTATCTTTATTGTGAGTTAGATTTGCTCCCTCAAAATTGAATATGTCAAATATTATAGCCTGTTGTGTTTAGCTCCTTTTCCAGATTCTTATACTAAAGATATATAAAATATAAGAAATTCCTAATGTTATTGTTAATCTGGATTTATATGTTCAAGTCAGGAAGTCTAAAAAGCCATAAGAAACCTAAATCTAAAGGAACCTTGAGACTCACCTGATTCAACCCTCCCATTTTTCAGTTGAGAAAATGAGAATTTGAAGAGGTGAAGTCACTTTTCCACCGTCCCCAGGAAGTTGGGAATGGAGCTGAGGACAAAACCCAGATTATTGACTCCCAGTCACTCTCTACTCCATTAGACAGACCCTCTTCTAATCAGCAAGGTGTATAGCATACAGATTTTAAATAGTGCCAAGAGATTATCATGGGCAGACTTCCTCCAAGAAGAAGGCATAGCAGGTGGCTGTGATGTTAACTTGGTGTTGTTTATATGATCTTCCAGGAAATATCCACTCATATAATAACAAACACAATCTAACTGATCACAGAATTGTTTCTTTCCTTTATGCAGGAAGTAGGTCTATGGTTGTGGGAAGGAACAACACAATTGTGACAAAATTCATCCTCCTGGGATTTTCAGACCATCCTCAAATGAAGCTTTTCCTTTTTCTGTTATTTCTGGGGATTTATCTCCTGACCCTAGCCTGGAACCTGAGCCTCACTGCCCTCATCAGGATGGACTCCCACCTGCACACACCCATGTACTTCTTCCTTAGTAACCTATCCTTCCTAGATATCTGCTATGTGTCCTCCACAACTCCCAAGATGCTCTCTGACATCATCACAGGGCAGAAAACCATTTCCTTTGTTGGCTGTGCTACACAGTACTTTGTGTTCTGTGGAATGGGGCTGACTGAATGCTTTGTTTTGGCTGCCATGGCATATGACCGCTATGCTGCAATCTGCAACCCATTGCTCTACCCAGCCCTCATTTCCCATACACTTTGTTTAAAGATGGTGGCTGGAGCCTATGTGGGTGGATTCTTCAGTGCTTTGATTGAAACATACTCTGTCTACCAGCATGATTTCTGTGGGCCCAACGTGATCAACCACTTCTTCTGTGACCTTCCTCCAGTTCTGGTTCTGTCGTGCTCTGATACCTTTACCAGCCAGGTGGTGACCTTCGTTGTGGGTGTTGTTGTTGGAATTGTGTCTGTCCTTGTGATCCTCATCTCTTATGGTTACATTGTTGCTGCTGTCCTGAAGATCAGCTCAGCTAAAGGTAGGACCAAAGCCTTCAGCACCTGTGCCTCTCACCTGACTGCTGTGACTCTTTTCTATGGTTCTGGTCTCTTCATGTACATGCGACCCAGTTCTAGCTACTCCCTAAACCAGGACAAGGTGGTGTCCGTATTCTATGCTCTGGTGATCCCTATGGTGAATCCTATCATCTACAGTCTTAGGAATAAGGAGATTAAAAATGCCATGAAGAAGGTTGTGCAGAAAGAGCATGTACTTTCTCGTAGGCCTTTGTTTTTCTGACCTTAGCTAATGTTTACAAAGAGGCTGTGAGCTGGTTCAATTGTGCAGATTTTCATGTAGTTTTGGACTAGTTGATTTACACAATGATTTGTGTTGACTAGACCTTTCCCCCCTTTCCAGTATTCCCCTAACTAGTATACCTATTAGTTATTGGAAAACAGTTTGGCCATTATTGGTTTCTAGAATGAATAGCATTGCCTATACTGAGATTATAAATGCTCAATTTAGCAGAAAACTTCACCATGACAAAGACTGAACAACCAGGAATATCAAAATAGAGTCTGTGTCTATAGGAAGAAAAACGTTGAAAAAAATGTTAGTCTAGCATTCAGGATGGTGATTCTTAAGGTAGGATAAGAATATATAGCATAATAACCTGAGGAGGGGGACACTTTTTCTAAAAACAGTTGCCTTTCCCTCTTATGAAATTTAACATGCTTCCTTTATGGCACATGAGCACCACAAGGCAGACAACCTCTCCTGTTTGAGAATCCAGCTATTGTGAGCCACTGTGCGTGATGGGGGTATAGAATTGACTCTTTAAATGTGTTAAGGTAGGACAGAAATCAAAAAACCTCTGATTAGGGCATTAATGACTGAAAAACCTCATGGCTAATTCAATCAGCTATACAAAAAGCAGTCACTACATTGATTTAAATAAAGCCGGGGATTTGTCCTTTCAGTCTGAAGTAATTGCTTTCCAGCCAACACTCAAAGTTTCTTAAGAATCTATAGAAGAGGAGCATACCGTCATTTGGGGGAAAGGTTCTAGGTTTTCACCAGTTTTGTGATAAGTTGTAGGGTGGAATTTAGCGTAGGAATTGAAGAGAGTGATTTTTCTCCTCCATATTATCTCAGAACGTGTCCTTGAATCAGCAGTAAACAACTGGCATACATTTATTCAGCTGTGGCTGCTCTTGGTTGGCCATATATGAATAAATAAGTATCTACCTGTATGTCCTTGGACAAGTTACTTGGGCTCTGTGTGCCTTAGTTCTTTATCTGTAAAATAGGAATAATAATAGTAATTATCTCATAGGCTTATTGTGATGAAGTAAATGACTCAATATATACAAGCACTTAGAATAATGCTGGTGGATAGCAAATGCTTAAGAGATGAGTATTATTATTATTATTATTCTATAAATATTTATTTATCACCATTTGAGCCAAAGAAATAGAAGACATTTCCTTACTTTGGTAAAAAAATGTGATCTTTGTGATAGCTTTGATGCATTGGAAAGTGGGTCAGCAGAGACTAGAGTGAAAGTTATTTAGGTATTTGTTAGGTATTCTTAAGTCATCAGACCTGCAATTATTTTTTTATTTTTTATTTTTTAAAGGTTTTTTTTTTTTTTTTTTTAAAGATTTTATTTATTTATTTGAGAGAGAGAGAATGAGAGAGAGCACATGAGGGGGGGGAGGGTCAGAGGGAGAAGCAGACTCCCTGCCGAGCAGGGAGCCCGATGCGGGACTCGATCCAGGGACTCCAGGATCATGACCTGAGCCGAAGGCAGTCGCTTAACCAACTGAGCCACCCAGGCGCCCACAGACCTGCAATTATTAATCTTGTGTCCACCACTTTATAGGTAGGTGGCCTTATGCAAGTTACTTATAAGCTCCATTTTTCTCATCTGTACAATGAAGATAATAATTGTATCTACCTCATGGAATTGATACAACAACTAAGTGAGAATATGCATGAAAAGAACTTAGCTTAGTGCCTGGTATATGGTAATACTTAATAAATGTTAGCTCATATTATTAGTCAATTTTGTATAAATCAAGAGAAATCCAGGTAAATGTGCTAAAAAGAGGCAAATTAGATAACTTTGGGCTATCTACTCAAACTGGAACATAATAGTCTCAGTAAAAAGGCTTGCTAGTACCTCTCACCTCTGCTGCTTCTTCTGCATATAGGAAGCAGTCATTAGGAAAATAGAAAGAACTCAAGTTCATAGAAGTGGCCACACACTCTATCAGCTACCTGGTCACCTTGCCTTTCCTTATAGTCAGTTTTTCCCTCCACCTTTCCTTATCTATACTCCAGTTTACTGAGCTCTTATCTTTGGTAGCTAATCTTAAATTCTCCTAATGCCCAAAGTCATTGGAACAAAACAAACAAACAAATAAAGGAAAATATGCCTCATGCTTTGGACTTACATGGAGCTGTCACTAGTCTCTTATCATCTCTAAATTTTTTTGAACAAAGATTCTGAATATAAGATCTTTAGAAAATATCTCTTGTTCAGCCACATACATGTTCGCTGCTAATGGAAATTTTCTCCTTGCATTGAGAAGACATAATGTACTTTTGTAGTTTTCCCAATTACCGAAGAGAAAATAACGATCATTAATAATTGTTAAATATAGTGCATAATGTGGGGTTTGGTCATGAGACTTGAATAAGGCAAAAATGAGCTGGGGTTTATAGTAAGCCACATGTTAAATAAAACTTCCTAAATAAGTGCATTTATTATGGGGCATATAAATAGACATATATTAAACAATATTTTTGGCACTAGAAGAATCAGGCATTTTATAGCTCTTTGAAGCAAGACAAGGTAGAGCTGTCCTGGGGAGGTGGGTGGCCAGCTAGCTGGAGATGAATTCGCTTTAGTAAAATTAGCACAATCCGGTGTGTGTCACTCATCTTCGCAACCTCTGAAGATTTTTTTCAGGTGGACTGAAGTTACCAAGCTCAGAATAGCTAACCACATAAGCCAGATGCCATTTTTAGTTTTCATGGAAAAACAAAACTGCCAACCTTGTACTTGTGCTGGTGGCACAATTCTTTGACTTGCTGAGGAAACCACATAGAAAAACAAATTACAATCGGAAGTCTATTTGGAGAGAAAGTGGGTAACGTGTGTAGTGCCTGGTGTGCCCAACTACAGAGCCCAGATAGGTTGAGGCGCTGGGCCAGGGCACTGACACTTTCTCTCCCCAGATACATGGTTTATTCATCTTCCTCTCTTCTAAGTGACCATCTTCCCATCTAATCACTATATGCACAGATCAATTAATAGATTTTCCTTCTTTGGTTGTAAGGACTATTTTGTCTCTAAAATGCCTCTGTTACACATTTTATTTATTCTGATCTGATTTTGTCGTTTAATTTTTAGAGTTTTCAGAAACCTGGTTATTGTCCATATGTACCACCTACTTTCCCTTAATTTTTTAGTAGGTATAAATGATTACTCTCTCATTCACTCACTCACATACTCAGGAATTAGTGACTGATGCATTAAACGGGTTCTGATGAGAATTTAAAATTTTTCCTAAAGATCAACAGTTTCATGTTTCTAGTCATAAACCTAGAGAAACCCAGAGCTTGCCTATTCTGTTATCGTCCATGCAAATGAGGAAACACTTGCAATTCAATTCCCTATGTCTAGATAACTGATTTGGATCTCTGTTCTGATCTGGGAGAGCCTAAATGTCTTGCATATACGAAGATAAACCATGGATTTCAGCCTTCTCCCATCAGCTTGATCTATGACTACCTTCCTTGAATTCTTGGTGGGTCTCCTTGTCTGTAACATCTCCTAAATAACTGGGGAAGATAAACCAACTGTTTATATGTAAGCTTTGTTGCTTTTATTCCATTGTCACTCTTCTCATGCTTTCCTTTCCCCTTCTAATGCTGGCCAAGACCTTCTATGTGCAATATTGCTATGGATACGGCTAGGAATGAGATTCCCCACCTTCCTACAAGTAAAGAAATAGCCATAGCAGGCTCTTGCAATCATGGCTTGGAACTTTTATCAAATGGATGTGGAAGCATCTCCCTTCAGTTTTGCCAGACTAGATGAAAGACAAACCTCCCACTTTGGTGGGATCACACTCTAGAACTAGACAGGCATCTTGGACCCAGGGAGAACCCATGGAAGAACAGGCTTCATCTCTCTCAAAACAGTTTTTTTCTGAAATAGAGTCATGGTATTAGATTGGACTTAAATGTCAACATAAATAGAAAAACTGGCATGTGTAAAGTATCAAAGTGATATTGTATGAAATATTCTTGTTCTAATAAAACCCCTTTCTTATGCAAAGGAAGGCTGGGTGGTTTTCATCTTAAGAAATGCTTAAGGAACAAAATTATTGATGCACATGGACCAGAGGGAGAAAGTCCATATATTAGACATTCATTGAAACTCATAGTTCATTTTCTAACAACCCAAAGCTAAGGAAGTAGCCTGGCAGGAGTCATCTCACCCTTCAACTTGCCCTCAGTCTAGAATATAATTGGAGATAAGGTCTGGGACTGAGCTGCAGCTGGGAGTTGTCCATGAACTTTATCAAAAAGAGGTGGGTTCTGAGAAGTCCTGCATCTCAGGAAACCTACCTATACAATCTTTCCTTTATTTCATGCATCTTGTTGCAGATACTCTTTGTAATTTGCTGTATTATCTGTACTATCTCGTCTAGATGTCACTTTTTTCTTGCAGTCCCTCTTTTTACCAAGGTAAACCAGAAGGCTTAACACTTTTGGTGTCTGTGGCTTTCAGATCTCTGAAGGTTCTGGAGTTGTTTTTCATATACTTGACATCTCTGGCAGTTTTTCAACAGAAGGCCATGCATGAGATTTTCCTGTGTTAGTCAGTTAAGCATCTTTGATGAAGACACTAGTCTTCTTCTTTTTTTTTTTTTTAAAGATTTTATTTATTCATTTGACAGAGAGACACAGCGAGAGAGGGAACACAAGCAGGGGGAGTGGGAGTGGGAGAAGCAGGCCTCCCGCAGAGCAGGGAGCCCGATGCAGGGCTCGATCCCAGGACCCTGGGATCACGACCCGAGCCGAAGGCAGATGCCCAACAACTGAGCCACGCAGGCGCCCCTCTTCTTATTTTTTTAAAGATTTTATTTATTTATTTATTTGAGGGAGAGAGAGAGGGGGAGTGCAAGCAAGGGGAGGGAGAGGGAGAGAGAGGGAGAGTGCAAGCAAGGGGAGGGAGAGAGACAAGCAGACTCCACACTGAGATCATGACCTGAGCTCAAACCAAGAGTCAGATGCTTAACTGACTGAGTCAGCCAGGTGCCCTGACACTAGTCTTCTTTATTCATTTGACTTACCTTTATTTTACAATTATAATTAAGCATAATTCACTATTCCTTTTTTATTCTTTTTTTTTTCCTTTTGGTATTCAGCATGTGTCCTTTTTAAAATTTATTTTTAAATTTTTAATTTGAAATATACTTGACATAACATTGTGTTAAAGTGTACAACATATTGATTTGATACATGTATTTTAAAGACTTATTTATTTATATTAGAGAGAGAGAGAGCATGCAGGGGGAGGGGCAGAGGGAGAGAGAGGGAGAAAAGCAGACTCCTCACTAAGCATGGAGCCTGACACAGGGCTCAATCTCATGACCCTGAGATCATGACCCTGAGATCATGACCAGAGCCTAAATCAAAAGTCGGATGCTCAACCTATTGAGCCACCCAGGTGCCACGATTTGATACATTTATATATTGTGATATGATTGCCATTGTAGCAGAGTTAGCACCTCTACCACATCACATAATTATCATTTCTTATTTGTGGTTGGAATAATTTAAGATCTAGTCTCTTAGCAAGTTTGATGATTATAATACAATTTATTGCCTATATTCATTACACTTTTCATTAGATCTCTAAGACTTATTTACCACTAGTTGCAAGTTTTTACTCTCTGTTTTTATGAGTTCAGCTTTTTTAGATTCCACTCATGTTATATAGTATTTGTCTTTCTCTGACTTATCTCATTTAGTATAATGTCCTCAAGGGCCATCCATTTCATCTCAAGTGGCAGGATTTCCTTCTTTCTCATGGCTAAATAATATTCCTGTGTGTGTGTGTGTGTGTGAGAGAGAGAGAGAGAGAGAGAGAGATCACATTTTATCTATTCATACGTTGATGGGCACTCAAGTTATTTCCATATCTTGGCTATTGTAAATAACTCTACAATAAACATGGGAGTGCAGATATCTCTTTAATACCCTGTTTTCATTTCCTTTGGGTGTATCGCCAGTAGTGGAATTACTGGACTATATGGTATTTCTATTTTTAATTTGCTGAGGAAACTCCATGCTGTTTTCATAGTGGCTGCCCCAATTTACATTCCCACCCACACTGTAAGAGGGTTCTCTTTTGTCCACATCCTCACCTACACTGGTTATCTCTTGTCTTCTAGATGGTGGCCATTCTAACAGGTGGGAGGTGATATCTCATTGTGGTTTTAATTTGTATTTCCCTGATGATTAGTGAGGCTGAGCATCTTTTCATGTAGCTGTTGGTCATTTGGATGTTTTTAGCATGTGTCCTTTCTCTACCACCACATGGTAAACTTTTATTTGCAGGAGTTGTTAGAAGGGTTCAGAGTGGAAAGGAGAAGAATCTCAATTCAGTAAATCTTTCTGTGACTTTGTGTACCTGCTTGGGTTCCAAAGAGCTAGGGAAAAACTGCCCCCCCCCCAACACCTTGCCATCTTGACTTCTATCATTTGCACGAACAGGACCCTCAGTGTTCCAGTATGTGAATAATGCCTGGCACATTGTAAGCACTTAATATTTGTCAGAAGAATTAACCTTAGTATTTTAGTACAAATCTTAGTATTTTGGTTCTTTCTCTCCTGACCCCCCCCCACCCCCCCATGCATTTTGTTCCCTTTGGGAGTCTTATCACTCTTTAATTTGGGAGAGGCATTCCTAGACTTCTCAGGGACTTCAAATTTTGCCTAACTCGAGAGGATGTGAAGGGATTTCTACTTAGCCCTTAAAGTGGCGCCCTCACTTGGTCATGGCTCGGGCTTTGACTTCTGGCCACTGACTCAATTTTAACTGTGCATTTGCGTTCAGTTAAGATTTTATTCTTAAGGTGACACCACATTAAATATTCTTAGCCCACGCCCTTGAACTCCAGTCATTGCAGCAGGCATGCCCTGGAGCTGAGGGCCTCCTTTCCCGCCGTGTCCCCAGGCTCCAGCGTGGCCAAGGATGGAGGGCACCACACGGCCAGTCGTGGGCAGGTGCTGAGGCGGTCTCCCGCACGCGAGGCCGGCATCACAGGCCTTGACTCCCTGGCCTGCGGCGTCACCCCAGAACCCGCGAAGCCCCACGCCGCTCTGCTGCAGCACGATGACGTCGCTTCTCCCAGTTCACTAGGTCCACCCACTTTTTCCGAGTCAATTTCTGCATGCCCTCCAGGGTGACCCCAGTCCCACACGGCTGCAGCACGACGTGAGATACCTCGCCTCTCGGGCTGCCGCGAGTCACCACGCACACGCAGCGCTCCCTGCACGTGATGAGCCCCACGCGGTCCGCGGGGCCCGAAATGGCGTGAAGCGCATGCGTGTCAGGTCTGACATGCGCGGTGGCTTCCCCGACGTGGAGCAGGTCACGGTGCGCGAGGGTGTTGCCAGCTTGGTAGGCGTGGCCTCGGCGTCAGCCACAGGATCCAGGCATCGCTTTGTCCTTGTCCTTGCCTGCGCTGCGCCCTTGTCGGGCATCCTCTGGGCCATTCCTGGGGCGGCCTTGGGCGTGAGGGGTTGCGGGTCCTGCTCATAGGGGCCGCCTCTGTCTCCAGGAAGCCGGCACCTGGTCCTGCTCCACGGCTGCGCCGCTCTTCGCGCTCCTCACGTCGGGCTCCGCGCTGCTTCTCTAGGCCTTCATCTGCCGGGCGATGTCCTCCTGGAGCGAAGTGTTCCCCAGGATTGCCTACCGCGCGTACAGAGGCCGTCTGGGGTGACGACGGACCCAGGCAGCTCTGTGGAGAGTCGTGGCCGCAGCCGAAGGCGTGGACGGCATCCCGGCTCCGTGCGGCGGGCGCCTGGAGCCTGAGGCCGTGTGCCGGTCTTCTCAGCGCAGGTGTAGACGGCGCGCCCGTGCACTTCTTGCGGGCAGCGTCATCCTCACAGACGGCGCTCTGCTCCTTCATTGCTTCAACTGCGCCGGTGTTTTGGTTCCTAAGACCAAGTTGTTATTCAGCCCTGTAAGTCAGGAACTTACATTCAGCAAAGTTCCGGGAAGTAGTTAACAAAAAATAAGAGGAGTAATTCATGTGGCAGGCAAGTTCTCAGTAGAGTGCTTTTGAGGGAAATATGGTTATCATGACTATTTAATTTTTAGGCTGTACTACATTGTAACAACATACATTTACTTTTTTGTTTTAAAAAGAATTGGTCTCATAGTGAATTGAAATTGTGATTCAGTAGGTCCTGTTTTACAGATCAGTTAAAATGTAGTGAAATGATTTATTTTGGATTCTATGTGTGGGATACAGAATTTCTCAGTTTTCCGGTCAACTCTGACATATTGAAATTTAATTTTTAAATTATGGTCTAATTATAGTTTTGGAATGAAAGCAAAATGTGATTTTATCATAACTATACTATATATTTATATATATATATATATTTTTTTACTCCGATATAAGGCCTTGAACATTAAAATATGTGGTTGTAACAGTAGGTTATAGACATTAGTAAAATAATGGTATAAGCTAGTTAACTTTTTTATGAGTAGAGGTGCTGAATAGAAATTAGGATAAAAATGAATATGATTAAAAATATATAAACATACAAACAAAAAGTTTCAAAGGTAATAAAATGAAATTAAAACAGCTTTTTTTTAACCTAATGAAAATTAGGGAAAAAAATGTTAAAATAATTTTTAAATTGCATTATCTGAACGCTAGGGAAAATACCATGAACAATGGTATATAGTCAGTTATTTCTACTGAAAATACAAAATGGCTTAAGAAATTTGAAAATAGGGGTGCCTGGGTGGCTGAATTGGTTGTGTCTGACTCTTGATTTCAGCTCAGGTCTTGATCTCAGGGTTGTGAGCTCAGGCCCCACATTGGGCTCCATGCTGGGCATGGATCCTACTTAAAAAAATAAATAAATTTGAAAATAATATGTGGGCAAACATAATGGGCTGAATCTGTACATTTGCCTTTACTCCTTCCTAGAGCCTGCCTAAAATAACAATAAAAAAATTTTTTTAACCCATAAAATTACTATGATATGTATAACAGGAGAAATGACAACAGAAGGTGAAGCTGGAAGCAAATCTATGAGGAACAACCAACTCAGATTCAAGAAATCAGGAAGCTATGGGTCCTGGGTACATGGGGCAGGAAAGCCAAGAAGAAGCAAATTGATTTCCATTGCACAACCCTCAGAAGGATCAGGAATTGTAACAGGCACTAGGGCACCTGCATAGTGGGTGGGGCTTAAAAATGGAGATATGATTGAAAATCTATTAAGAGTAACTAGACTTCTAGACCAGCCTGTCCCCTCCTCTTGCACACAGGAAATTCCACCCATCCCCATCATTCCTCCTTCCCTCTAGTAGAATATTGGAGGTTTCTTCTCTAGAGAATTGAATCGAGATATATGGGCCCAGGACCATCAGACATATCTATGGGGAATGATAAAAAAGAGGGATGAAGTAACAGCTACATAGTGAAGAATCTTCACCACTAATATCTACATAGGGAGATTCTTTCTCCACTGCACACCTGCTCCATTCACTTACTCAACTCTCAAAATACTCCTAGCTAGGTTGATATCTCCTGGGTAGGATACTGGAGAATTCTGGGTAGAGAAAAACCTGCCCAGGATTATAGCAGAGGTTCATCAGAGCAATTGAGAAGTGCTCCCCAGCTTGCCTAGCAGGAGGCCAACAGAAGGGAGTCTCTGGTCGTAAACACCAAGCCTCAAATCTTGCTTTTTAGTGCCTCTCAGAGGCTATAAAGTAGTCAAAGTCATCAATTTCTGGGTAAAAGCAAGCCTGGGACATGCTTCATGGTACTTCCCAGAGACTATGCAAGACTTCAGAAATGATGGTTGTTGTGTGTGTAGGTAGCAAGACCCAAGTACCAGAGGTCTGAGCTTCTCATGGATTCCAGGACAATAAGTTGACTAGGGAGCAGAAGAACCACCAGACTGGGGGTACCATGGAGACTCAGAGTACAACCAAGAGAATTTAAAGAGAATTTTTTAATTTATTTAATTTATTTAATTTTTTTAAGATTTTATTTATTCATTTGTCAGAGAGCACAAGCAGGGGGGCGGCAGGCAGGGGGAGAAGCAGGCTCTCCACTGAGCAGGGAGCCGGATGTGGGACTCGATCCCAGGACCCTGGGATAATGACCTGAGCCGAAGGCAGACACTTAACCGACTGAGCCACCCAGGCATCCCTTAAAGAGAATTTTTAAAAGATATTTTTTCATATAAGAGTTTATGGGCTAATTTCATAGATATTACATTACTATTTATACAATACCTTACACTTCATGTAGTTACATCACTTAGATTTGATTTTTTTTCTGTTACCATATGAAGATGGCAGGTGAGAAATTATATTGCAGATATGACAGATAGAACCTATGGGCACGTAGAGGTCTGCTGCATTCTTCCCACTGTAGCAACAATTCACTTGAATCTCACAAAGTGTGATTTGTGGAGCATACATGGTTCTTTCTGACCAGAAACCTGTCCTCTATTGTGTGGCCATGGTGCCCACATTCTATACTTTTGGTGTTATACCTTTAAAACTATCTTAAGAACCTGCTCACTTTAAGGATTAAGTTACTACAGTTCTTATCAGGGGGGATATAGAACTGCTAACCTATCAGCAAGAGTTAAATAACTCATTGCCCACCCACCCCTTTCTCCCTAGAAGTGAGAATAGTTGAAGTAGATCAAACCAAGATTGGGACCTTATCTAAAACATCTCTGTATACCTAGTAACTGACAGGGTAGATGACTTTCATTTTCAAAAAACTAGAAACAAGTAGGGCACCTGGGTGGCTCAGATGGTTAAGCCTCTGCCTTCGGCTCAGGTCATGATCCCAGGGTCCTGGGATCGAGACCCACATCAGGCTCCCTGCTCAGCAGAGAGCCTGCTTCTCCCTCTGCCTCTGCACCTCCCCCTGCTCATGCTCTCTATCTCTCTGTCTCAAATGAATTAAAAAAAAAAAAATCAAAAAAAACTAGAAACAAGCAAAAATGTTTGTGGGAATGATGTTAAGTAGATATTTTTAGTGAAGGATTAGTAATGCAGCATAACATGTTGGAAAGAACTCCAAATCAGAACATAGAAATTACACTGACTGTTAATAGAAGGCATGCTTGTACTACACCCCCTGGTAAGTGCTTTATAAGCATTATCCAATTTGCTTCTCTCTATGAAGACCTACTCAGTGAAGTAGCTACTACTATCAGCCCCATTTATGATAATCCTGAGGTGATAATCCTGAGGCTGGGAGAGGTTAATTTGCTCATGGTCACATAGTCATCAAGTGGGAGGGTCAGAATTCTACCCAGATTGGTTGATACCAGTGCCCCAAGTTGTACCCATGATAAGTCATGGCTCTATCATGATTTAGTTTTACTGTTTTCCTTATTGCCCCAATTTCCTTGCTTACATATAGGAAATGATGCCATGACTGCCTCACAGGCTGCTGTGATGATTGGATCTGGTCAGATATTTGAGAAAATGTACGGATATATGTATCAAAAATGAAAGTGCTTTGTACACAGGGAAATGTTCACGGATCTAATTTATTTTAATTAAGGTATTTCACCAGCCAGTATTTTACCAGTGTCATCTTTTTTTAAGATTTTATTTATTTGACAGAGACACAGTGAGAGAGAGAGAACACAAGCAGGGGGAGTGGGAGAGGGAGAAGCAGGCTTCCCGAGGAGCAGAGAGCCCAATGGAGGGCTCGATCCCAGGACCCTGGGATCATGACCTGAGCCGAAGGCAGATGCTTAACGACTGAGCCACCCAGGCACCCCTACCAGTGTCATCTTGAGCAAATCTTTTAGCTCCTCTGGCTTTAGTTTTCTGACCTAGTAATTGAAGGTTTTGGACTGGATGATTCCTAGATTCTTTCCAGCTCTAATGACTCTAGTTTCTAATGGAAAAACTATAATCATATGGACATCATTGAACTATGGGAGAAGTGGGGAATGGATCCACAAGGGACATGGCAAAATGGGGGATGAAATTAGCAGGGACAAAAGCTCCATGACAAACATGACTCCAGGGAACAAGTGCCTAGAGGGTTTTCTCCCTCTAATTGTCTTTTCTCCTATTATCTCTGCCCTTAACAATAACACATTTAAGATTTTCTCCAGTTGGGGGCATTTCTCTTACTCTGAGTGGACAGCCTATTTCATGGCCAAAGGGTCCCATCTTGGAGAGCAATAGAGCCCACCTGGAAAATTCCTTTGGAAAAGAAATAAGCAATTTCAGCCTTTGGCAAGAGCTCTGTCTTCTTGGGGAATCTGGGTCAAGGTGAGAGGGCAAGATTTGGTGAGAACAGTGGATACTGTGCTATCTTAACAGCCATGAGATTCTTCCAGTAGGACCTGTGTGGAACAAGGTTTATGGTCCTCAGTCTCTCCCATTCTTCACCTCTTCACTCCCACACCCTCCACTGTGGGCTCTTCTTGGGTTCTCTTTCTCCTTGCTCAACTTCTCTGACCTTCATTGAAAAGATTAATCTCTAATCTAAAATTTCAGGGATCATTCTGGGGTGAGGGATGAAGGTTGAGTTCCAGTTCTGCAATTTCTTAAGGGTGTGATCTTGAGCTCTGTTACTTTCTTTTTTTTTTTTTTTTTCACCTGTAAAATGGGGGATACTGGGATTATTTAGAATCTAATGAGATGATGTTTATAAAAGCTAACAAATTTTAGAAGTCAATAATTGAGCACTGAATTAAAAACAACGATTTACTGACTTTCAGGGGAATTTCCTAAGATCCTGTATTCTTGTCTAGATTTTCCACCTTTATCCATCCCAAGAACTCTTTGAATTTTCTTTTGTTTAAGGAGTCTGTTGTTATAATAATATTAATTAATTTGATTTCCATGTTAATATAGAGCTTTGACTGATAATTTCTGAGTAGCAAAAGGCAAGCAGGTCACTAAATAATGATGTAACAAAGTACTCATGTACAATTCCATTGGCCTTTTGAAATACTTCAAATAGCTCTCTGTGGTCATCTTTGGAGCCCGTGCAGGTCTGGAGGCACTAGTGTGGGTCACACAGATATCAGAGATGCCTCACTTCAAGGCATTGTTGGTCTGTCTCTTTTAACCTTTTTTTTTTTACTTACGTTGTTCTTCTTCATTGCATCATCTTGGCTTTCTTTACCTGATTTTTTCTCTGCACAACCTTACGAACTGGCCATGTCCTCAGTATTCAGAATTGGAAAGGTTTTGATTAGCTGGATGCACATAGCAAAATCTCCAATTAATACTTACATCAGTCACCTTTTCTTTAAATTGTCTTGGGAAATGGTGGACACATGCAAAAACTTTACCAGAAAGTGAATTTTCCCCCTTTTCCTATAGCTTACCAAAGTTTAACAAGATACGTTTTGTCATGAATTAGTAAAACAATCCACAATTCCTTATCGTTTTGGGAATGATGAGTCACATAAAATACCTTTACCTCTGGCTGCCTCTGTCACCAGAATATAATAAGAAAGTGAAGAGCTTTACTGCAAGTGATTGATCAGAAGGTTGACTTATTTTCACTGGATTGATCGATTATGTTGGTGTATTGGGGGATGTTGTGCATGAGAGTTTATATTTTCAAAATATTTTCATTGACTCCAACTCATCTTGGAAAAAATTGTGGAGAAATTATATTGGCAACACTTCAAGAGTCAACAGAAAGATTCCCAAGTTCACAAAACCATAATTGAAATAAGATAATTTTAGTTTTGCATCCAAAGGTGGGTGAAAGAACCATTGTTCAACATGTATTTATTCAGTAACACAAATATTAGTATACAAGATGCTTATTGTTAAGTAGTGCATCATCTCCACTAGACCATGCGTTGTGTACAGCATCATCAGCTCAGAGGACCTGGGGGTGGTGGCACATAAAAAGCGGCATCAGGAATTTACACTCCACCTGACTGGGAGATAACAGAGTAATACAAGATAGAAATAAATACAGTCATTGACTAATGATATTCTTGAGTCTAGGCTTAGAGACCATCTAATTTAGAAAATAATTTATGTGAAGAGCTCCTTGATATTTCAGTATTAGTTTATTTTTCTTTCACAGAGAGGAATGCTAATGGGGATGATAGTTGCTAACATTTATTGAGCCCTTATTGTCTTAAGCCCTTCATGTCATTCAATGTTTGCAGCAACCATCTGAAGTAGTAAGTAAGTACTCTTAGCGCCGTTTATAGATGAGGGAACTGAAGCACAGAGTGGTTAACAACTTGCTAAGGGTGATACAGCCGGTAGGTAAAAGCCAGGAAATTCTAGAATTCTGTTTTCTCTGTGGTTCTTTCTCCCCTTCATTTCCCCTTCCCCTCTCCCTTTCTCTCTTATTCTGTGCTTACTTTTAAGGATTTATATATCTTAATAACTTTTCTTCCTATAAATATAGGGGTTGTCGAAAATTGATCAAATACAAAGAGTTTTAAAGAAGGAAATCAAAATCATACCATTCATTACTTTTGGCATTTGCAATTGGCTCACATGTGTGTTTGTGTGTGTGTGTGTGTGTGTGTGTGTGTGTGTGAGAGAGAGAGAGAGAGAGACAGAGACAGAGACAGAGACAGAGATATTATATGAAGCATTTCTTTTATCCAGAAAGGTAAAACTGTTTTGTATGCACTCATCATCAGTATATGTGAGTGCCCATCCCTTACTGATTAATGTCTTTCATATTAAAGTCATATCCTTAGTGTCTTTTTTATATTTTCTGACTGTTTTTCTCATTTCATCAATTGTATTTTAAAAGTATTTTATATAATGGGTTCTTCAACCATAAGCAAGTTTTAAATTTTTATGTCATATTTTTTTCTCAGAGTTTTTGGCTTGGTGTTATATTTCAGAACTTTCTTTCCCATCCCAGGATTATATAAATGCATATTTATTTATTCTTTAATGCTTTTTACTTATAGTGAGCCAGGTTTCACAGACCATTTATGGGAGAGCTTATCCTTTCTCTGTCAATTTAAAATACTAATTTTGTGGGGCACCAGTCAGTCAGTAGAACATGTAACTCTTGAACTTGAGGTTGTGTGTTTGAGTTACAAGTTGGGTGTAGAGATTACTCAAAAAAATAAAATAGAAAATAAATAAAGTTAAAATAAGTGGTAGTTTAAAAACAAAAAAAGAAAACTTACTTTCCAAAGTTAAAAAAATACTAATTTTGTCATGTTAAATTCTTACCATTATTTAAATTTATTCTTAAATATATATACTTGTTCTTTTGACATGTCTGTTTTTACAAGAATAATGAATTATCCATGATTATAATACTTTTTAGTATCTGAAAATTGAAGTCCTTTCTAATTATTAATTTTTACCTAAAATTACTTGGCTGTTATTTACTATTTCATCTCAAGGAAGGACAGTTTGGGTATGTAGCACAGCCAATAGTTGGTATCCATTACAAATCTGTTAGTGAGTTCTAACATGCCAATTCTATCAACCAAAAATATGAAATATACCTTTGTAGTATTTGGTAACTGAAAATGTATACTTTGACATATTCTTGACATCAAGGCCCATCATAGCTTGATGCTTGTTGCCAATTGACCCAAGTCTATTTGAACTCAAGAAAACTAAATAGAAAATAATTTACCTGGTGTAACTCAAGAAAACTAAATAATTTACCATGGCCCCTGTTGCTTTTACTTGCTTCTACATAAGGTCTGAATCTATATTGCCTAAAGGCAAGGATGCCTGACTGTCTACAGGACTAATGATGTCTCAGGAATTTCCCCAAATTAACCCATAAAACTCTAGTATCCCTTTCATGCCTATCCACAGGCACAACTGTCTTTCATGGTTATCTTAAGCAATCAGTGATAGTAATAGCCAACACCTGTTGAACAATTAATGTGTACTTGATTGCATGCCGAATATTTGCATGAATTTCCTCAGATAACTGTCCCATTAACCTTATAGTTTAGGGGTTCTTGTCCTCAATTTGTTATGAGTAAATCATATCTAGTGTGTTTAAGCCACTGGGACAAGTTCTTAGAGTGAGATGGTATCAAAATTAAAACTCTTTTTTTCCATTTTATTGAGATATAATTGACAGAATACATTGTATAAATTTGAGGAATACAACATAATGATTTGATATATGTATGTATTACAAAATGATTACCACAAATTAGTTAACATTCATCACTTTGCATGGTTATAGTTTTCTTCTTTGTGATGTGAACTTTTGAGATCTTTCTCAGCAACTTTCAAATGCACAATATAGTATTGTTAACTATAGTCATTATGTTGCACATTACACTTCTAGAACTTATTTATCTTATAACTGGAAGTGTTGGCCACCTTCACCCAATTCCCCCATCCCCTACCCCCTGCCCCTGGGAATCAAAAATCTGATCTGTTTCAATTAGTTCAGTTTTTTTAGATTTCACATTTGGTGAGATCATACAGTGTTTGTCTTTCTTGGTCTAACTGATCTCACTTAGCATAGTGCTCTCAAGGGCCATCCAGGTTGTCACAAATGCCAGGATTTCTTTATATATTCATATATATAATATTGAATATTAACATAAATAATATATACAACAATATAATACTTATATCATGATTTCTTTATCCATTCATCTTTTGATGAACACTTAGGTTATTTCAATGTCTTGGTTATTGTAAATAATGCTGCAATGAGCATGGGGGTGCAAATATTTCTCTAGGATACTAATGTCATTTCCTGTGGATATATACCCAGAAGTGGAATTGCTGAATTATTTGCAGATCTAGTTTTAATTTTCTGAGGATCTCCACACTGTTTTCCATAGTGACTGTACCAATTTATATTTCCACAGCATTGCACAGGGTTCTCTATTCTCCACATCTTTGCCAGCATGTGTTATCTCTTATCTTTTTGTGATAGTTATTCTGACAGGTGTGAGTTGATATCTCATTCCCCTGGTGATGAGTGATACTGAGCACCTTTTCATATACCTGTTGGCCATTGGATGTCCCCATGGAAGAATATCTACTCAGGTCCTATGCCCATTTTTTAATTGGACCATTTATTTTCTTGCTATTAAGTTGTTTGAATTTGTTTTACATTTTGGATATTAACCTCTCTTTTTAAAAGATTTTATTTATTATTTGAGAGAGAGAAAAAAGAGCGAGAGGGGGGAGGGAGAGGAGGAGGGAGAGGAAGAGGGAAAGAATCCCAAGAATCTCAAGCAGACTCCATGCTGAGCATGGAGCCTGATGCAGGGCTCGATCCCACAGTCCTGAGATTATGACCTGAGCCAAAACCAAGAGTCAGGCGCTTAACAGACTGAGCCACCCAGATGCCATAGATATTATCCTCTTATCAGATATGTGGTTTGAAAATATTTTGTACCATTCCATAGGTTACCTTTTCATTTTGTTTATCATTTCTTCTGCTGTGCAGAAGCTTTTTAGTTTGATATAATCCCACTCGTTTACTTTTAATTTTTTTGCTTATACTTTAAGTGTGATATCCAAAAAATCACTGCCAAGCCCTGTCAAGAAGTTTTCCCCCTGTGTTTTCTTCTAGGAGTTTTATGGTTACAGGTCTTATATTTCAGTCGTCAATTCATATTGTGTTAATTTTTGTGAGTGGTGTAAGATTTGGGTCTAGTTTTGTTCTTTTGCAAAAGAATATCCAATTTCCCCAGCACCATTTATTGAAGAGACTGTCCTTTCCCCATTAAGTATTTTAGGCTCTCTTATCAAATATTAGTTGACCGTATATGCATGGTTCTGTTTCTGGGCTGCACCTAAATGTATGAAGCCACTGGCTGGACTCTCTGCTAGAGTGCTTCTGGGTTTTGCATCTTCCCAGGAGCTCTGGCCAGGCTTCCTGGTTGGATGGTGCTAGGGGATATACTCAACAGGACATGGGGCTATGAATTGTTTGTTCTGCCTGGACAGGGGGGAGACAGGCTCTAAGGCCAACAAGGCTCATTGTTTGAGGTTCTGAATCAGGCAGAACTATGTGTTTAGTTCCCTGGACAAATGAAGCCACTGTCCTGGCTCTGCAGCTGGGCAGCACTGCTGGCTGCTGGACTATGTTCCTTTCTAGGTGCTCTGGCCAGGTTTCCTGGTTGGGCTGGGCCTTAGAGGATACACTCAGCAGTAGACGGGTCTATGAATTAGTTTCCTGCCTGTGCAGAGTGGCAGAACAAGCTCCAGGTCCAGAAAGCTTGCCATTTCAGATCCTAAATCAGAACCACCCACTGAATTCCCTGGAGGTCTGATGGGGCCACCTCTGGTTGGGATTTCTACTTTGGTGCCAATGCAAATAGGAACTCAGTCTACCAAGATCTGAACAGTGGTTATTGTAAGTCTTGCCCCTGCCTCCATCACAATCTGATTCCCAGTGGTCAAACCCCACAGATGCCCCTGTGACCCCCAGGGGGCAAGACCAGAATGGATATCCCAAGAAGTGACCTACAGTTCTGGGGGAGCTGGATATCCACCTTGGGATCTCTTTTTTTTTTCCTACTGGGGAAACCATAGGCAAAAGGGACCCTACCCTGTTGATGTGGCACTGTGCCAGCATGGGAGAGTGGCAATACTATCAGAGTGTGGTTGACCTTTACCCTTCTATGTGGTCCTTCTTGGTCTCTGTAATCCAAGGTAGGTGTTTCTGCCTCATTCCCATGTCCTACGATTTTTACAATGTTGTCTTGTCTATGAATAGCTGCCAGTTGTTCTTTTGGGGAGGGGACTGATGTCAGGAATGACCTATGGTACCATCTTGATGATGTTGCTCAGAACTAAAACTCCAAAGTCTGAACTCTTAGCTACAGTACTATGCTGTTTCCTAAAAAACGAAATACTCTAAAATTGAGACAATAGTTGGGGCAATAGTGAGTTGTGCTAGCCTCTGTATGGAATAGTTCATATGAAGGCTTCCCTAAGAAAACTTATTCCATAACTTTATTGACACACATGCTATACCCCAAGAGAATATTATCAGAATTACATACTATGATATAATTTTCCAGGCCATTTGAGAGATGTTTTTTTAAATATAGTTGTTAAAACGTTTGAGAAGTTATTATAAACAGGGTTATTTTTCTTATGGGTAAAATAAGAAATTTAAGAACTCTTTCTAGATGACCATCTGGGGGAGAAGAGCTATTCCAAATTTATTCTACAATGATGCAACTTATGCTTTGCTATTATAGAGCTGCAGTTATATATTGAATTATCACAGGTCTTTTAAAAACATAATTTTGATAAATGATTCTTACCTGATTTATAAGAACCACAGGATTTCTATTGCTTTTTTTTAAAGTTGTCAATCAATTTTTAAATATCTTTTAATTTTCATGAGACCCATGAAATAATTGAGAACCTGAAGCACTTTTAAAAAGGCACTTCTTGGCAATTTGAGGTGAAAACTGGGTCTTTTCATCAGGACAGGGAGGCATTGCTGCTTTCCCTGCGCTCAATGGAGGAAAAAAATGGTACATATGAGAATTGTAATGCTGTCATTTCACCTGAGTCTGCAGTGCATTCTCTTCTCTCTTTTCTGATTTTAGAAGCAGCAAGCCAATGATTGGGGGAGGAAATATTACAGAGATCACTTATTTCATCCTTTTGGGATTCTCTGATTTTCCTAGAATCCTAGCAGTGCTCTTTGTTGTATTCCTGCTGATCTACATTTTGACTCTGACTTGGAACCTGTGCCTCATCATCTTAATAAGGATGGACTCTCACCTCCACACGCCCATGTACTTCTTCCTCAGTAATCTGTCCTTCATAGATATCTGCTATGTGACCTCTACAGCTCCCAAGATGCTCTCCAACTTTTTCCAAGAGCAGCAAGCTATCACCTTTATGGGTTGTGCTGTTCAGTACTTTGTCTTTTCAACCATGGGACTGAGTGAGTCTTGTCTCATGACAGCCATGGCTTATGATCGATACGCTGCCATTTGTAATCCACTTCTCTATTCAGCAATCATGTCACCCACCCTCTGTATTCGGATGGTGCTGGGATCCTATTTGGCTGGACTCTCTGCTTCTATATCCCAGTTATGTACCATGTTTCAGCTCCACTTTTGTGGGCCTAATGTCATCAACCACTTCTTCTGTGACATGCCCCAACTGATAGTCCTGTCCTGCACTGACACTTTCTTTGTACAACTGTTGACTGCTATATTAACAATGATCTTTGGGATAATAAATGCTCTCATTATCGTGATATCCTATGGCTATATTGTCATCTCCATCATGAAGATCACTTCAGCTAAAGGCAGGTCCAAGGCTTTCAACACCTGTGCTTCTCATCTGACAGCGATTTCCCTCTTCTATACCTCAGCTATGTTTGTCTATTTGAGTTCCAGCTCTGGTGGTTCCTCCAGCTTTGACAGATTTGCATCAGTATTCTACACTGTGGTTATTCCCATGTTGAACCCCTTGATTTACAGTCTGAGGAACAAGGAAATCAAAGATGCCTTGAAGAGGTTACAAAAGAAGAGATGGTCCTGTTGAGGTCCTGTCCAGATTTGTCCTATCAGAAACCTTAACCCCCAATAATATGCACATGAATGGACTCTAACAAAATTCATACTGCCTTCAGATAAAGAAAGCTTAATTTGACACAGATGATATGCCAAATGGACTGACAGCTCACTTGATTCCACACAAACACGATACCTTTAAGTCCTGGAGGTTCATACTTTCACCCTACATGAGGAGTGACCTCATCATTTATTAATAGTCTGCAAGTATTTGTAAAATGTTAAGGTTTAGAAACTTGTCACTTCTTTTTGCTTCAGAGATTGAGCCCTGTTCAGTCTCAGACCTCTGATTGTAAAGGAGTGATACCTGATGGAGGTCCCCAGGAGTGTGGAGATCTTGTCTCCCAAATATTTTGATGCAGCATAATCCAGACAAGAGGGTGATTGATGTTTGTTCTGTATTTCTGACCATAATGGGAATAAATAGAGGGAATGTGCCTTTGAACAGAAACAAAGCTATGCAATTGGCCTGGTTGTGTCTCCTGGGAAGAGCAATCTGAGATGCTAACGTTTGTCTAAGGCCTCTTTCAGGACTAATTACCTATTAAGTTTTTGGTCACATCCCAGTCTCCACCAGGTGTAATCTAAGGAAGCAGGAGGTGATTTGAATCATAAAGAGGAATGGAATGAAGAATGACATCCCTTCAGTACTATTTACTTATGAGTTTGATGTTTTAATTCTTGCATCTCACGTCCAATGTGGATTTCCAATGGGAGGTGATGTGCAAAATTCTTGTCAACTAATAGCAATTTCTGATATTGTGGGACTCAAACCTCTCTTTTTTTCCTCCATTAAATCTGGAAAATTTGCCCTTGATTGACATAGCGAATGGGATACACTACCAAATTGTTTCTGGTATTTTAAGCGTCTGTTCAAATTTGGTGTGAGGCGATTTGTGTGAGAATTCATTGTAATAATATAGTTACTGAATGTTCAATATTTGCAGAGACTAGGAACAAATATGGAAAGCTGGTATACATTCTTTCTTGTGTGTTCAATATTTTATGTCCTAGAAATTTATGGTTGTGTGGGTGATAAAATGGATGGAATAGATGGTCAGAGTTACTCTAATACTGATATTTTCTAGGAAGTCTCAAGGGCTAGGAGAGGAAATAGTGGGATAGGCAGCGTTCTCAACTCTGGCTAGTTTATGTTGTCTGAAGGAGAAAACAAAACATTTGGTCCTAGAGGTCTGGTTAAAAAGACGAACAAGATGTGTCTGAACGCTAACTGTTGACTTGCTAGATTGCTCAGACTTTAACCAAATGATAAAAACCAGATGTCATTACATTTACATAATATCTTCAGAGATTTAATGGATTCTTTTTAAGATTTTCTTTTTTTTTTTTTTGTCAGAGAGAGAGAGCACAAGCAGGGGGAGTGGCAGGCATAGAGAGAAGCAGGCTCCCCGCTGAGCAAGGAGCCTGATGCGGGGCTTGATCCCAGAACCTTGGGATCATGACCTGAGCTGAAGGCAGCTGCTTAACCAATTGAGCCACCCAGGCACCCCGATTTAATGGATTCTTAATGAATGCTTTTGGTTCTCAATTTTGATGAATCACATGAATTATTCTATTGAATTAAAGACTTTATTATTTTTTTTAACGATTTTATTTATTTGACAGAGAGAGACACAGCGAGAGAGGGAACACAAGCAGGGGGAGTGGGAGAGGGAGAAGCAGGCCTCCTGCGGAGCAGGGAGCCCGATGCAGGGCTCTATCCCAAGCCCCGGGATTATGACCGGAGCCAAAGGCAGATGCTTAACGACTGAGCCACCCGGGCGCCCCTGAATTAAAGACTTTAAATGAAGAGATATTTAAAGCCTTTGTCAAATCTTCCAGGAGTTTACATTTGGATAGGATTGAGACAAGGGGAATTATGAAATCTCTAGGAGGGAGTGTGGGGGCTTACCCCGTGCCAAGAAAACTGTAATACGAATAAAGGATGTTTGGCCCCCCAGTCCAGGTAAAAGTATGTTTCTTGTGGCATTGCTCATTACATATGTTTAAGAATGTATGGGAAGTCTGTTGCTAAAGTACTATGAGGGTTTCCTCAGGAGACAAAACTCTGCCAGATGTTAATGGAGGATATTTCCGTAATACCGCACAGATCTAACTTTTGAGGGGTTCAGATGAGCTCAGGGAGGTGATGAATAAGAGCTGCTGATGGTAACTGGAAGTTAACCTTCTGGGAGCTGCTGTGGATGGGTTAGGTTCCCAGGAACTGCTATCTTCCAACAACTGCGTTCATCAGCTGCTGTTGAAAACCATTAGCTAGAGGTACTGATGGGAAATGCCATTAAAAAGAAAAAACCTGGGGAAAATAAAACATGATTATTCAGACTTGCCCCTGAAGAACATTTAGACCAATGGTATATGCCAGATTCTACTCTTAGATGAACCACATATTCTAAACTAGGTCAGTCTATGGAACTAAAATGACAGTTTAGCTTGCCCACAGTAATTGCAGAGATTTTGCCATGTAATATCACATGGGAACAGTAAATCTGCCAGCCCTCACTAAGGGTTTGCTAGATAAATATATCAAGGTGGGTGGTAAGGATGAAAAAAAAAAATTAGGAAAGTTTCCTGTCCTCATATCTAGCTAGGAGACAGACCCATATATAAAATAATAAATTCTACATTTTTGGTATAGTTCAATGTAAGATGATTGAAACAGACCCACAGACTAAGGGACTTGAAAAGACTAAGAACTCATGTGGATTATCAGGGAGTCCATAGAAAGTTCAGTCAGGAGGAGGGGCTTGCCCTCATTTTGTAGGATTTATTTTACAAAAGAGAAGAGCATTCCCCATAGTCAGAGTAATTAACAAAGTGGAGTGGTTTGAATGTGCAGAAGGGAGCCATGTCCCATAAGGATGAAAAGTTGAGCATGAATTTTAGTGTAAAGACTTAACATTTTTTTTTTTTAGGTTTTTACTTAAATTCCAGTTAGTTAACATATAGTATATTATTAGTTTCAGGTGTAGAATTTAGTGATTCATCACTTAAATACAACACCCAGTGCTCATCAGAGCCAAGTGCCCTCCTTACTACCCATCACCCATTTAAACCATTCCCCTGCCTACCTCCCCTCCAGCAACAATCTAGGAGGTAGGTAACATTTGGAAGGTATTTGAATGACAGTAGGTAGGATTGGAGTTTAAAAAAATACAAGATACATTAATATCATTTTGAAATTTATTTTTAAAAATTTATTTTTTTGAGACATAATTTTCATATGACATAGTGTAAGTTTAAGGTATGCAATATATTGATTTGATACCTTTATATGTTGCAATATGATTATTGCTGGTAGCATTAGACACAATTCTATTGTGTCGTATAATTATCATTTCTGTTCTGTGGTGAGAACATTTAAGATCTGGTCTCTTAGTAACTTTGAAGTATCTAATACAGTATTGTTGACTGTATTCACTATGCTGTGCATTAGATCTCCAGAACTTAATAATCTTTTAAGAGCAAATTTGTACATTTACAAATGTCTCCCCAGTTCTGCCACCCAGCCCCTGGTAACCACCATTCTATTCTGTTTCCATAAGTTCAGCGTTTTTAGATTCCACATACTAGTGATATCATAGAGTATTTGTCTTTTTTTTTTCCTGGTTTATCTCACTTAGCTTAATGCCATCAAATTCCATCCATGATGTTGCAAATAGCAGGATTTCCTTTTTTCTCACAATTGAATATATATCGTATATAATTTCATATATATACACATACCTGCATACGTACTATACACACCACATCTTTTTTTAAAAAGATTTTATTTATTTGAGAGAGAGCGCACAAGAGTGAGAGCACAAGGTGGGGGAGGGGCAGAGGGAGAGGGAGAAGCAGGCTTCCCATAGAGCAGGGAGCTTGATGCCGGGCTCAGTTCCAGGACCCCAAGATCATGACCTGAGCCAAAGGCAGATGCCTTACCAGCTGATCCACCCAGGTGTCCCCACACCACATTTTCTTATCCATTCATCCATTGATAGACACATGTTGTTTCCATATCTTGGCTATTGTGAATAATGCTGCAATAAACATGAGAATGCAGATATCTTCTTGGTATCCTGTTTTTATTTCTGTTTAATATATACCTAGAAGTGGAATTGCTGGATCATATGGCAGGTCCATTTTTAATTTTTTGAGGGACCTCTACACCGTTTTTAATACTAGTTGGATTTACATTCCTACAACAGTGCACTGGGATTCCCTATTCTCCACATCCTTACCAATACTTATTATCTCTTCTCTTCTTGATAATAACCATTCTGACAGGTATGAAGTGGTATCTCATTGTGGTTTTGATTTGCATTTCCCTGATGATTAGTGACATGGAGCATCTTTTATGCACCTGTTGGCCATTTGGATGTCTTCTTTGGAAAAATGTTTATTAAGTTCCTCTGCCCATTTTTAAATTAGATTATTATTTTTTTGTTATTGAGTTGTATGCATTTTTATATATTTTTGATGATAACCTCTTAACCATAAATGGCTTGTAAATATTTTTCCCATTTCGTAGGTTGCCTTTTCATCTTGTTGATTTTTGTTGTTTTTGTTTTGTTTTGTTTTTTTGGTGTGCAGAGATTTTAATTTGATGTAGTCCTACTTGATGATTTTTGCTTTTATTTTTTGTGCTTTTGGTGTCATATACAAAAAATTATTGCCAAGACCAATGTCAGGGGGGCTTCTTCCTCATGTTTTCTTCTAGGACTTTTATGAGTTCAGGTCATATGTTTAAGCCTCTAATCCATCTTGAGTTAATTTTTGTGGGTGGTGTAAGAAAGGGGTCCATTTTTTTTCTGCATATGGTTATCCAGTTTTCCAACACCATTTGTTGAACAGACTATCCTTTCCCCATTGAGCATTCTTTGCTCCTTTGTCAAATATTCATTGACTGTGAGTGGGGGGCTTATTTCTGGGTTCTCTATTCTGTTCCATTGGTTTATGTATCTATTTTTATGTTAGTACCATACTGTTTTAATTATTATAGCTTTGTGGTATAGTTTGAAATCAGGAAGTGGGAAGCCTCTGGCTTTGTTCTTTGTCAGGATTGCTTTGGCAATTTGGGTTTTTTTTGTGTTTGTGTCCATACAAATGTTAGGATTGTTTTTTCTGTGAAAAATGCCATTGGAATTATGATAGATACTGCATTGAATCTATTGAGGGCTTTGGTTAGTATAGTTATTTTAACTATTTTAATTCTTCTGATTCATGAACATGGTATATCATTCCATTTGTTTATGTTTTCTTCAATTTCTTTCATCAGTGTCTTTTGGTTCTCATTGTGTAGATCTTTCACTTCCTTGGTTAAATTTATTCCTATTTTATTGATTTTGATGCAGTTGTGAATGGGATAGTTTTCTTTACTTCTTTTTCAGATGACTTGTTGTTAGTATATGGAAAAAAGAATGATTTTTGTATGTTGATTTTATATCCTGCAACTTTATTGAATTCATTGATTACTTCTAAGAGTGTTTTGCTTGACTCTTTAGGATTTTCTACATATAAGATCAAATCATCTGCAAATAGAAACCATTTTACTTCTTTTCCTGTTTGTATGCTTTTTATTTTTTTATCTTGCCCTGATTGCTCTAGCTAGGACTCCAATACTATATTGAATAAGAGTGGCTTTGTCAATCATGCATATGTGAAAAAAAAAGAGTGGTGAGAGTGGGCAGTCTTATTTTGTTCCTGGTCTTAGAGGAAAAACTCTCAATATTTCACCATTGAGTATGTCAACTGTGGGTTTGTCAAATATGGCCATTATTATATTGAGGTGTGTTCCTTCTATACCCAATTTGTTGAGAGTCTTTATCATAAAGGAGTGTTGTGTTTTGTCTAATGCTTTTTCTTAATTTATTCAGAGGACCATATGACTTTTATCTCTTGTTTTACTGATGATGTGTCACATTTATTTATGTTGAACCATCCTTGTATCCCAGGGATAAATCCCAGTTGTTCATGGTGCATGATTTTTTTTAATGTATTGTTGAATTCAGTTTGCTAGTATTTTGTTGAGAATTTTTGCATCTACATTCATGAGGAATATTGCTTTGTATTTTTCTTTTCCTGTAGTGTATTTATCTGGCTTTGGTATCAGGGTAATGCTGGTCTCATAAAATGAGTTTGTAAGTTTTCTCTCCTCTTTAATTTTGGGGAATATTTTGAGAAAGATTTTTGTTAATTGTTCTTGAAATGTTTGACAAAATTCACTGGAGAATCTATTCTCTGTATTGGTAGGTTTTTGATTACTCTCCTTACCCCGTCATGGAGGTCCTGCCTCAATATTCTAGGTGCTGCAAGAGAGAAATAAGTTTACACAACTAGGGTAGCCAGGCACTCACCCACCATTCTCCCTTTGCCCCTTGGGAGAGATTGTTGCTGGCTAGTTCAGTCCTGTACTGTGTTGCCTTTTTGGAGGGGTGGCACTGGCATAGTTCCTCTTACCTTCTCCAGTGGATTCAAACTCTTTTTTTTTTTTCCTCCAACTGAGTACTGAAATATCTCCTAATGTTGGACTTCTGTAAATTCTCTCTCATCTGTGGGTTTCTGCCAAGCCAACCCCTCTCATGGTTTCCCCCAACCATGGCTGAGAGGGATTGGGGCCAACTTGCTGGCTTTGTCTGGTTCTGCAGCCCACACCAAGGTCTGTCTGCCTATTATCTGATGCACAGGTGGGAAAGATTCCTCCCAGTCCCCTTGGCAGATGGTGCTGTATCCTCCTACTCCCCAAAACCTACTTTTGTTCATAGATGCTGATTTTTAATTGTTAAGCGAGAGATAACAAGGAAAATGTCATGTCACAGTGATACTGACATCACTCCCTTAAGTCATTTTGTAATTTTTTAAAACTGAAAATGTGCTGTATTTTTTTAAAATGCAAGTACTGGAGGATTCTAGACAAGATGGCAGGTTTTACCCTGGTGTCTTGCTCATTCCCAATTACATTTCCACTAAAATGACTTGCAAAATTTGCAAATAGTGAATTTTTATTTCTACTGGAAATGAGAGATAATGAGAGTCTACATGCCAGGAGATTTGAGAAATTTCTAATGTCGCTGTACTGATTACATTAGACTAAAGGTCTTATGTGGAAGGAAGTGAGGGAGAAGCTTTGGTAATTCTCTACTGACCTCTTCTACTTGAAATAGTACTAAATGAACTTGAGCTGAGGAACAATCAGGAGAACTTCAACAACAAAAACAAACAAAAACCAGAACAATTAACTATGACACCCAAACAGAAAAAGACATTCAAGAACAAGAAGAGGATATGTGTGTGTGTGTGTGTGTGTGTGTGTGTGTGTGTGTGTTAAACTCACTTCTTAGAGAGGTAAAGACCCCAGAAACACTACCAATTAGACAAACAAAAATTCAGTTGTCTCACTGGGTTAAAAGAAAATCCAGCCACCATGATATTTTGTTTATTAAAGATACTCCTAAAAGCAAATGACTCAGAATAATTAAATACAAGATGGTGGGGGAAGATATATATAGCATACAGAAACAACAACTATAAATGAGTAGCAGTATTAGTTTAAGCAAAATGGAATTTAAGAGAAAGAGTGAACTAATTCAAGTACTGACAAAAAAAAAAACCCAATTTATAACGATGATGTAATAGTCATAAAATAACTGCATTGGAACAACAGCCACAAAACATACGAAGTTAACTGTGAAAAATGCAAAAAGAAAGCTATGGTACCACAATTAAAATTACATGAATTTTACATCCAACCAATTTAAGACCTAGAGTTGACAAAGATTGAATTTAAACATATGGTTTTTGCTTTAGTGATTTGCTTTAGTTGACAGAAATGACAAAGTGTCAGTTCTTATCATAGGCCTTAGGGCCTTGTGTGTTTCCACTTGCTTCCTTGTGCTTCTGCCATTGCTATGAGAAGAACATGTCCTGGGTGGCTGTTGGTCCTAGGAAGAGGATGAGAGACACATGGTTCAGAGCTGTCTCAGCCAAGCTCAACCTAGAGCAGCTGATGCACAGTCAATGACTAGCCAACTTCAGAGGAGTCACCAATTTAAGCCTCCTCAAAATTGGTGGAATCTCAGCCAATCAGTCTAGTTTGGCTAAATCTCAGTGGACCATCAGCTGGCCTGAAGATGCATAAGTGACAATAAATGAATGTTGCAGTAAGCAATGAGTTTTAGGGTGGTTTGTTATGCAACAAGAGTAAATCAGTATAATTAATAATTGGAAATTATATTTCTCCTGAGCCAAAACAGGAGAACAGGTTTGGTTTCAAACCCATTGGCAGAGTAGGAGGACTGTAGACTCACTTCATCCCAAAAACACAACTAGATTACTATCAAATCATCCTAAATACCCCAGAAATAGACCTGAACTGACAGATCAAACTCCACAACTAAAGGGAGAGAAGAGGCCACATCGAAGAAGGTTTAATTAAGTTCTATATTCTGTCACCTGTCCCAGTTTTCAGTAGAATCTTGTATTTCTGGTTCATCATAACAAGAAATCATTCTCAAATCCTAAAAAATGCAAACAAAACAAAATCAATGAGTGCAAAAGGGGGAAAAAAAGAGAGAGAGAGGCAAACCAATAAACTTTTAACTATAGAGAACAAACTGATGGTTACCAAAGGGGAGGGGGTGGGGGGAATGGGTGAAATAGGTGATGGGGATTAAGGAAGGCACTTATTGTGATGAGCGCTGGGTATTGTATGGAGGTGTTGAATCACTATATTGTACACCCAAAATTAATATAACGCGGTATGTTAACAAACTGGAATTTAAATGAAAACATAAAAAATATATATATACAGGCTTATGGCATATTTTGCAAGAAAACAGGCATCCAAATTTAGAGAAAGAACTAAGTATAAAAGAAAGTATTATTATTATTATTATTATTTTACTAATTACCTGTATTTTGTGAGCATTGGACTTGGTTGGACAAACTGCATGATTCTCTGTAGCAGAGAGACCCACAGTAGGTGAAAGACTGGTTCCTTCAAGCTCCCAGCTAGTCATTATCAACACAGAATCTGAAGTTTATATGTTTATCTGTTTTTGACCTTCTCACAGTATGAAGAATACAAGCCATGGATTCCACTTTATACAGGATGAAAATGAAGCTCAGAGGGATTAAGAAATTCAATCAAAAGACACACCGTGGGCAAGTAATGGTTTAACCTCTCTTTCTCTCTTTCTCTTTCTTTTTGAGAGAGAATGAGAGCATGTGAACAGGGGTGGGGAGGAACAGAGGGAGAGGAAGAGAGTGAATCCCAAGCAGGCTCCATGCCTAGCATAGAGCCTGAAGTGGGGCACAGTCCCACAACCCTGAGATCATGACCTGAGCTGAAATCATGGGTTGGATGCTTAAGCAACTGAGCCACCCAGGCACCATTAACCTCTCTCTTAATAAGTAATTTCTTCATTTTTATTAAAGATAATAAAATCTTCCCCTTAGTCTGAAATAAGCAACAGTAAATTGCCACTATTCACCTGCAAAGCAGAGGAATTTCGTAGTTTAAAATCTCTGTGTGGTATAATGGAAATGTACACATTTTCATTAACTTGACATTTTGAAAATGGCTTTCTATTGTCACTTTTGTAGGCACTGGAAATTGATAAACTTGTATGACTTATGACTCTTTTACCTAATTCACTTTATCTGTAACAGTTAAAGCATGAGTTATATGGATTGTGTCTTTTTTTATTATTATGTTATGTTAATCACCATACATACATTAGTTCTTGATATAGTGTTCCATGATTCATTGTTTGCGTATAACACCCAGTGCTCTATGCAGTACGTGCCCTCTTTAATACCCATCACCAGGCCAACCTATCCCCCCAACCCCCTCCCCTCTAGAACCCTCAGTTTGTTTCTCAGAGTCCATAGTCTCCCATGGTTCATCTCCCCCTCCGATTTCCCCCCCTTCATTCTTCCCTTCCTGCTATCTTCTTCTTCTTCTTCTTTTTTAACATATAATGTATTAGTTTCAGAGGTACAGATCTGTGATTCAATTGTCTTGCACAATTCACAGCGTTCACCATAGCACACACCTTCCTCAATGTCTATCACCCAGCCACCCCATCCCTCCCACCCCCCACCACTCCAGCAACCATCAGTTTGTTTCCTGAGGTTAAGAATTCCTCATATCAGTGAGGTCATATGATATATGTCTTTCTCTCATTGACTTCTTTCACTCAGCATAATACCCTCCAGTTCCATCCATGTTGTTGCAAATGGCAAGATTTCATTCCTTTTGATGGCTGCATAATATTCCATTGTATATATATACCACCTCTTCTTTATCCATTCATCTGTCATTGGACATCTGGGCTCTTTCCATAGTTTGGCTATTGTGGACATTGCTGCTATAAACATCGGGGTGCACGTACCCCTTCGGATCCCTACATTTGTATCTTTGGGGTAAATACCCAGTAGTGCAATTGCTGGGTCATACGGTAGCTCTATTTTCAACTTTTTGAGGAACCTCCATACTGTTTTCCAGAGTGGCTGCACCAGCTTGCATTCCCACCAACAGTGTAGGAAGGTTCCCCTTTCTCCGCATCCTTGCTAACATCTGTCATTTCCTGACTTGTTAATTTTAGCCATTCTGACTGGTGTGAGGTGGTATCTCATTGAGGTTTTGATTTGGATTTCCCTGATGCCGAGCGATGTGGAGCACTTTTTCATGTGTCTGTTGGCCATTTGGATGTCTTCTTTGCAGAAATGTCTGTTCATGTCTTCTGCCCATTTCTTGACTGGATCATTTGTTCTTTCGGTGTTGAGTTTAATAAGTTCTTTATAGATTTTGGATACTAGCCCTTCATCTGATATGTCATTTGCAAATATCTTCTCCCATTCTGTCGGTTGTCTTTTGGTTTTGTTGACTGTTTCTTTTGCTGTGCAAACGCTTTTTATCTTGATGAAGTCCCAATAGTTCATTTTTGCCCTTGCTTCCCTTGCCTTTGGCAATGTTTCTAGGAAGAAGTTGCTGCGGCTAAGGTCGAAGAGGTTGCTGCCTGTGTTCTCCTTTAGGATTTTGATTGATTCCTGTCTCACATTTAGGTCTTTCATCAATTTTGAGTCTATTTTTGTGTGTGGTGTAAGGAAGTGGTCCAGTTTCATTCTTCTGCATGTGGCTGTCCAATTTTCCCAACACCATTTGTTGAAGAGACTGTCTTTTTTCCATTGGACATTCTTTCCTGCTTTGTCGAAGATTAGTTGACTATAGAGGCAGAGAAAGTTCTTAAAAATCCACTGAAGGGGCATGTAACAACCGGGATGAATCTGTGGACCTGTAACCATTTCTCATGGCTTCCCATAGGTGCTCAGAGAGGGGAGCCAGGCAAAGCACTGCACTTATGACGTGACACAGGATGGAGATATGTGCTTTCTAAATGTGGATATTAAAAACAAGTGTGCAATATTACCTATGGGATGGTCTTGCTAAAACTGTCAGAACTAAATCATATTAAGCCCCTATATCCAACTACAAATTTACATGAAATACAGAGGATAGAAAAACATACTAAATTATATTCTGGGGACTGAATTAGCAAAATGCAGACTCTGAGACGTTCCAAAGGAAAAACATAAATTTCATAGAAAGAGACAAAGAGAGAAACAGAGACACACATACACGCATACAGAGATCCAGAGACAGAGAGACAGAAAGAGACAGAATCAACACATTAAAAAAAAAAAGCCAAAACCCATCTTAGCAGTTAGGTATACACACTCAAGTGATGAAAGTATAAACAAAAGTAAGATAGTGATTATCATTAAATCAGAATAATGGCTACCTTTAGGTGGGAAGGAGGGGCTCCATTGGGATGGAACATGTGGAAGACTTCTGAGGCAGGTAGCAAATGTTCTCTTCTCACATGGGTGGTGGCCACAAAGGTGTTCTACATGTAAATCATTAAGTCATATATCTTTACGTGGTTTTCTGTATTTAATTATTTTTAACAATATGTTCAAATTTTTTTAAAGGTCCCAGCATCTTTTTATTATTTTTTTTATTATTTTTTATTATGTTATGTTAGTCACCATACAGTACTTCATTAGTTTTTGATGTAGTGTTCCATGATTCATTATTTGCATATAACACCCAGTGATCATTGCAGTTCATGCCCTCCTTAATACCCATCACTGGGCTAACCCATCCCCCCACTCCCCTCCCCTCTGAAACCCTCAGTGTGTTTCCTGGGGTCCATAGTCTTTCATGGTTCGTCTCCCCATCTGATTTCCCCTGCTTCAGTTTACCCTTCCTTCTCCTAATGTCCTCCATGCTATTCCTTACGTTCCACATATGAGTGAAACCATATGATAATTGTCTTTCTCTGCTTGACTTATTTCACTTAGCGTAATCCCCTCCAGTTCCATCCATGTCGGTGCAAATGGTGGGTATTCATCCTTTCTAATGACTGAGTAATATTCCATTGTATATATGGACCACATCTTCTTTATCCATTCGTCTGTTGAAGGGCATCTTGGCTCCTTCCACAGTTTGGCTATTGTGGACATTGCTGCTATGAATATTGGAATGCCTGTGCTCCTTGTTTTCATTACATCTCTATCTTTGGGGTAAATACCCAGTAGTGCAATTGCTGGGTCATAGGGTAGCTCTATTTTTAACTTTCTGAGGAACCTCCCTACTGTTTTCCAAAGTGGCTGTACCAACTTGCATTCCCACCAACAGTATAGGAGGATTCCCTTTCTCCACATTCTCTCCAACATTTGTTGTTTCCTGCCTTGTTAATTTTGGCCATTCTAACTGGTGTAAGGTGGTATCTCAATGTGGTTTTGATTTGAACTTCCCTGATGGCTAATGATATTGAACATTTTTTCATGTGTCTGTTAGCTGTTTGTATGTCTTCTATCGAGAAGTGTCTGTTCATGTCTTCTGCCCATTTTTTGACTTGATTATTTGTTTTTTGGGTGTTGAGTTTGAGAAGTTCTTTATAGATCTTGGATACCAGCCCTTTACCTGTAGTGTCATTTGCAAATATCTTCTCCCATTCTGTGGATTGCCTCTTTGTTTTGTTGACTGTTTCCTCTGCTGTGCAGAAGCTTTTTATCTTGATGAAGTCCCAAAAGTTCATTTTTGCTTTTGTTTCTCTTGTCTTTGGGGACGTGTCTTGAAAGAAGTTGCTATGACCGATGTCAAAAAGGTTGCTGCCTGTGTTCTCCTCTAGGATTTTGATGGACTCCTGTCTCACATTGAGGTCTTTCATCCATTTAGAGTTTATCTTTGTGTATGGTGTAAGAGAATGGTCGAGTTTCATTCTTCTGTATATAGCTGTCCAATTTTCCCAACATCATTTATTGAAGAGACCGTCTTTTTTTCCATTGGATATTTTCAATTTTTAAAAATAAAAAGCAAGTATAATATGATATTATATTTGTATAATTGTAGCAATTCTTTTCTCAGATCTCCGGTTGATTTTGCAGGTGTTCAGAATGATTTGATAACTATCTAGCTGATTTCCAGGAACCAGACAAAATTAGGATCCCCTACTCCTCTGCTATCTTAACTCTCTCTCCTATAATATAGTTAAGGTTGGTGAGATCAGGAATATCTGGTTCGCACTTCTGTTGTTAAAAATAAAATATATGGTGAAGGTCTGATATAGCAAGAAAACCATTAACTAAATTAAAAATTTGAATAGTATATTATATAGCCTATTAAAACATAATTTACAAAGTTTTAAAAACATACAAAAATAACATCATGTAACAAAAGCTGAATTTCAGAGAATTGTGTATATAACATGTACAATTTTTTTGTAAAAATATAAACAAAAAATGGAGAAATTACAACAATGATAATATTAGTAATAATAAAATTGCTAACATTTATTGAGCATTCCCAAGCACTGTAAAGGTTTATTTCATTTAAGTTCACCACAACCCTTTTAGTTGGTTGTTCTGTTATCACCCCCATTTTGCTGATTAGCACAGTGAGATTAAGTGAAAGGGTAAGGTCATAGAGTTCGTAAGTAAGTCAGAATTCAACCCAAGCAGGCTGTCCAGAGCCTCAGCACATTATTACACAATGAATGACTGTTCTGATAAAGGCTTTGGCTATTGGGTGAGCATACAATCTGGTTTGCCTGGGACAATCCTGATTTATGCCTGTTGTCCTGACATGATTATCAGTAATTCTTTTTCTCATGACCAAAGTTGTTCAGTTTGGATAATAAATGATATGATCTCCCTACATTGAGAGCCCCTTGTAGATCTCCTGATTCTGAAAGTCTGGAAAGGAAAATTGGAATCAGACCTTCACCATATATTTTATTTTTAACAATAGAAGTGCAAACCAGATATTCCTGATCTCACCAACCTTAACTATAATATATTATAGGAGAGAGAGTTAAGATAGCAGAGGAGTAGGGGATCCTAATTTTGTCTGGTCCCTGGAAATCAGCTAGATAGTTATCAAATCATTCTGAACACCTGCAAAATCAACTGGAGATCTGAGAAAAGAATTGCTACAATTATACAAATATAACTTAGGTCATCAGGGGCACATGATAGTGTGGAGAAATGGACTCAGCTGGGAACATTTCTCCATGTGTTTTCTCCATCCTTCACTCTGGGGAATAATTAGATGACAACAACACGTTCTGTTAATTACCTCCTCTCTTGCCACACTAGACCCTACGGAGACCTTTAAAAGAATCTTGAGTTGGAAGCACCTGTCTTGAAGCAATAGCTAGTAGGAACCATGGCTGAAAGCACAGAGCTTAGGGGAAGTAAACATCCCCCATCCTGAAATGCTCATACTGTGATGTTTATGTCCTCCAAATCCCGAGAGAACTCTGTACCCGTCTGGGCATATGGAGTGCAGTCACGAAGATGGCACAGGTCCAGGCACAGGTCCAGGGCAAGGCAGCCGTGGTAGCAGCGCCTCTCAGATATCACCAAGACACACCTGTCAGAACATCTGCAAGAATACCTGGGTGGGTAAAATCAGAATGGGACAATTTGGCTTTCTTCTTCTTTTTTTAAAAAAGATTTTATTTATTTATTTGAGAGAGAAAGCATGAGCAGGGAGCAGGGCAGAGGGAGTAGCAGGCCCAATGCATGGCTTGATCCCCGGACCCTGGGATCATGACCTGTGCCCATGGCAGATGCTTAACCAACTGAGCCACCCAGGCACCCTTGGCTTTCTTTCTTCTTGCAACCCTGCTTTCCTATGCACTCAATTCAGAGACCTCACACATCCAGGTTCAATACTATTTTTACTTTTTTATTTTCTCATGGTAACTATGCTCCCTCTTGGGCACCTGGGTGGCTCAGTCGTTAAGGGTCTGCCTTCGGCTCAGGTCATGATCCCAGGGTCCTGGGATCGAGTCCCACATCAGGCTCCCTGCTCGACAGGAAGCCTGCTTCTCCCTCTCCCACTCCCCCTGCTTGTGTTCCTGCTCTCGCTATCTCCCTCTCTGTCAAATAAATAAATAAAATCTTTAAAAAAAAAAAAAAAACTATGCTCCCTCTTCCCTATCCCCATGGGATTATTTGAATTTTAACAGAATCCAAGATATTTTAACTGAAAGAAAAACATCTCCCATGGAATTTCAGGCATTGACAAATGGGTAGAATGAGGGATGGAGGGCATGGAGGTTTTCTGATAGCTCAGAGAACCCCGATTTTCATCACCATATAATCCCACTTATTCCCTGTAAAAGATTTTTAGTTTGCAAAACACCTTTAGGATATAATCATTATTATTATTTATTATTAATATAAAAACTCCATTTGCAAGAGCTTACTGTGACTAGGACTCTTACATACTTTACATACCATACTTAAATAGCTTTTCACAAAAACCCAATGAAGTGATGGTCATTCCTCCCTTACAGATTCAGAAATGGAGGCACATAGTGATGATGTAATTTGCTAAATATCATAAAGTTGGTAAATGGTGGAGCCAAATATACTCTGCTTCTCAGTAATTAATTTAATTTTCCATTTATATTCATTAGGAATAGTTGAAACTGTTGCTTAGTCTGAAATGCAGTAGCCAGAGGGAGTTGATATAATTTTACCCCAAAGCAATTTGATGGTGTCATTTTGCATAAATATACAATTTTTATAGCTTCTCGAAATACTAAAAATTGGCCTTGACTGCCATCTTTCCAGACCCATCTTTGCAGTGGATATTAATCATTATAATAGTTGATGTAAGAGGTCACTTACTTTAGCTACAGTTAATACTAGGCCAGTGTGACCTTTTGACCCTACCTACTCTTATTTGTTTAAACTTTAAGAATCATCTTGAAACTTTAAGCAACTTATAAATCTAATTAAATAGTACAATGCTAATAACTAGGAAGATAAAGATGAAAGACGCACAAACTTTTAATATAAATTTACAGGATAGTGTAATTATTAAATGCCTAACCCCAGAGCCAGTCCTCCTGAGTGGGCTCCCAAGTCTGCTACTTGTTGGCATTGGGACCCTGGGCAAATTGCCTAACTTCATGTGTCTCATATTAAAATAGGATTTTTGTAAGGCTTACCTGGGTTAATATATGTATTAGAAGAATGACTAGAATAGTAAGTGGTCACCAAGTATTATTCAATTATTATTGTTGATGAAGACAGATAAACAAAAGGGCAGACATTCACAATACTGTACCCTAAAAATTAACAATTGATTTGTCTGTTTGATGTTCAAAATCTGTCAGTATGCAAACTCTTTTATGATCAAATTAGCATACCTCATTTCATAATGCCTAAGGGTTTCAGTAAGAATCAACATTTACTTCACATTTTGTAGCTTCTCGTTTCCAACTAAATACATTTAAGGGCCTAGTTAGGATGTAAAGCATATGACCTACAAGTGAACAAGCCCAAGCCCACTCCCTACCCCAAATCCTGAAATATGAAGAACTTCAGGAATCAATGAGCTAAATGTTCCCTAGCATTGGTCTGCATGTCCTAAATTTTAAGTGGTTGGTTCTTTGAATTTTTAAATATGAACTTCTTTCCTTCTTCTCTTTCTTCCTCTTTTTTTCTTCCGTCCTTCCTTCCCTAATTGCAAGGAGTACGTAAAGAGAAACTACTTGGCTAATTTAAGAAGTTTACATCGGGCAGTAGTTTCTAACCTGTTACTGTGAACATTGCAAATCACAGTGACGCGATTTGCCACATGAAAGGCCTATGCTAAATCAGTCTCATTAAAAGCAATATCCTCAGATTCCAAGGGAAAGTTATTATCTCAGGATTTCTGGATCTCCTAACCCCTGAGGCTGGTTCAGCAGGAGTTGTAAGGATATACAGTGATGCCCAAAGAGACACTGGATATTTTTCCCATTTTAGCTCCAGCTATTATCTTAGAGAAACTCAAACTCGCCTTCTCCTTCTATGATAGAAGACTGGTTTTTTAAATTTAAATTCAATTAGCCAACGTATCATACATCATTAGTTTCAGATGTACAGTTGAGTAATTCATCAGTTGCATATAACACCCAGTGCTCATCACATCACGTGATGCCGTCCTTAATGCCCATCATCCACTTACCCCATCCCCCCATCCACCTCCTCTCCAGCAGAGAGGGAGACAAACCATGACAGACTGTTTTGTTTTTGTTTGTTTTTTTATATATATAATAAGAATATGATTTCTCCCCAAAATGGGATGATAATATTTCAGTGAGTGAAAGAACCTCTTAAAATTCTCCTTTAGTCCCATGATTGTGATCGTTTTCCAACATTAAAGAAAATCCATCATGGTTCTACATAGTTGGAAGATTTATGCACTAATAGAAATAAATGGTAACATCAGTTGGAAGCATTATCTTAATCTCAAGGTCTGACAAAGGCTGAAGCATTCCTTCCACAAACGTGTGCCCCTCCTCTACAGTATGCGAGCCATTGGAGGTGTTCACAAAAAACATAGGTGCTGGGTGTGGTTTTGCTTTCCTAAGATACAACCACTTTCAACCATTCTGCTGGCTTTCAGAACAGCTGCTCATGCTCTAGCAACAAACTGTCATTTCACTCATCTGTTCTTTAGAGAAGTGGTTTTCAAAGTACACTATTGGAACCAGCAGTGTCAGCATCATCTGAGAACTCGTTCCAAGAGCAAACTCTCAGATTCCACTCCTGGCTTACTATCTAGGAAATTCTTGGAGCTAGGGCCCAGTCATCTGTGCATTAGCAAACCCTCAGGGCAATTTTTATGCATGCTGAAAGCAGGGAAAGTGACAGGACAGCATGGCAGGTTCCAAGGGGGAACATACCATGGCCATGCAGGAGGGATTGGAGTCCAAGAGAGCCTTTCACAAGGCCTGGGAATGTAACTGTGAGAGATGGAAAACCGAGGTACCTTACAAAATTTCAAACAGATTCAGGGCAGATCCTGTAAAGTTTAGGAAATAGACAGCAGGAAACAAATTGCTGTGTTCCAGCTACATAGAAGAGCTAAACAGTATATCATCATGATGGCTTAGAACACAGGATTGTCCCTTGATTTGAACTAAGAAAGCGATTATAACAACAAAAAAAATGTGACATTGTAAAGCCTTTGGAATTAAAAGAACTAAAACAGCAAATAAATTGAATTGCATAAAAAAAAAAAAAATGCCTGGTTCCCAGCACTAGCAATGCTGATTTAAAGTCTGAGGTGCAGCCTGATCCATGGGGGTTTAAAAAGTTCACCAGATGATTCTAATGTATAGCCACGATTGAGAAACTCTGCTTTAGAGGGATAATTATCAGGCTGGGATGGGTGAGCTGCAGAAGGATCAGAGAGGTAGCTGTGCATGTGGTTCCCTCCCCTGACTGTATTACAAAGGCTAGGAAAGCAACACATACAAGGACCCAGGTTGATGAATTTGGGTAACTTGCCCAGGTGCAAGACAATCTGCAAAACGCAGGGGGCTCCTGTCACTAATTTATCTCTGTTCCATTTTCTCCCTCTTCCCCAGATTGTAGAAATCAGTATTTCATTTGCGACTACTCATGAATTATTTTTAGTTACACTCTGGGCATAGAGTTGTAGTAAATTGTAGAACCAAGATGTGGACTTTTAAGATTCCTATTTATTGTGTTTTTTCTACAGTCTTATTTACTGACTGTATCTACACAGGGGTAAGATTTTAAGTGGTATTTATGATCACATTATTTTCTCCATATATCATTTTTGTTGTTTTGTTTTTTGGCTCAAGTGCATCTTCTGGTAGACAGACATTTATGAGAAGAGCTAATGTATATGGTGACCTCTGAGTTCTTTTATTTGTTTGTTTATTTATTTAAATTCAAATTAGTTAACATATAGTGTATTATTAATTTGTGGGTGGAATTTAGTGATTCATCAGTTACATATAACATCCAGTGCTCATTACATCATGTGTCCTCCTTAATGCCCATCACCCAATTACCCCATCCCCCCACCCACCTCTCCTCCAGCAACCCTCACTTCGTTCTCTATAAGTAAGGGTCTCTTATGGTTTGTCTCCCTCTCTGTTTTTATCCTATTTTATTTTTCGTTCTATTCCCTTTTGTTCATCTGTTTTGTTTCTTAAATTCCATGTATGAGTGAAGTCATATGGTATCTGTCTTTCTCTGACAGACTTATTTCGCTTAGTATAACGCACTGTAGTTCCATCCACATCATTGCAAATGGCAAGATTTCATTCTGATGGCTGAGTAATATTCCATTGTGTGTGTGTGTGTATCACATCTTCTTTATCCATTCATCTGTCGATGGACATCTGGGCTCTTTCCATAGTTTGGCTATTGTGGACATTGCTGCTATAAACATTAGGGTGCATGAGCCCCTTCAAATCACTATGTTTGTATCATTTGGGTAAATACCTAGTAGTGTAATTGCTGGGTCATAGGGTAGTTCTATTTTTAACTTTTTGAGGAACCTCCCTACTGTTTTCCACAGTGGCTGCACCAGTTTGCATTCCCACCAACAGTGTAAGAGAGTTCCCCTCTCTGCATCCTCTCCAACATCTGTTGTTTCCTGAGTTGTTAATTTTAGCCATTCTGACTGGTGTGAGGTGGTATCTCATTGTCATTTTGATTTGTATTTCCTGATGATGAGTGATGTTGAACATTTTTTCATGTGTCTGTTAGCCATTTCTGTTTTCTTTGGAGAAATGTCTGTTCATAACTTCTGCCCATTTCTTGACTGAGCTTTTTGTTTTGGGGGGTATTTATTTTATTTTTAAAAAAGATTTATTTATTTATTTTAGAGAAAGAGAGAGTGGGCATGCAGGGGGAGGGGCAGAGGGAAAGAGAATCCTGAAGTAGACTCCCCGCTGAGTGCAGAGCCCAACCCTAGGACCCTGAGATCATGACCTGAGCTGAAATCAAGAGTTGGCTGCTTAACCAACTGAGCCAACCAGGCACCCCAGCTTATTTATTTATTTTAGAGAGAAGGGGAAGAGCAGAGGGGGAGGGAAAGGGAGGGGAAAACAATATCAAGCAGACTCTGTGCTGAGCATGGAGTCCGACATGGGACTCAATCCCACAACCCATAAGATCATGACCTGAGCCAAAAGCAAGAGTCAAGACACTCAATCAATTGAGACACCCTTTATTTTACTTACTTTCTAAAAAGTCTATTCTTTCTGTCTTTGTGTTTTCAGAGTATATTGTCCTTTGTTTTTTTTTTTTTTTTTTTTTGCTGCCTCAAACCTGACCTTAATCTCTATGAGAGTGATTTCTTTCATTAAGTTGATTTTGAACATTATTTTTTATATGTTGATTTTGCTAAACTCTTAATTAAGTCCAATGAGATATTTCCACAGACATTCAGATCATGTGGGAATAATGATTAATTCTCATATTGCTATTTAGTTTCTTTTTGGATATTCTACAAAAACAACCAGATTCCATGGAAGTAATAAAAATATAATTTCTTTCTTATCCTCAAAATTGAAATCCTCATAGCTGTTGCTGGCAATGTAAAATGGTACAATCAGGTGAACTGTATGTAAAATGGTACAATCAGGTGAACTGTACAATCGGATATATGAATTATATCTCAAAAAAACTTTTAAAAAATTATGCCCTGGGAAAGCAATTTGACAATTTCTTTTAAAGTTAAATGAACACTTACCATATAATCCAGCAACTCAGCTGCAAAGTACTTACCCCCTAAAATGAAAACATTTGTCTACACCATTATTTGCACACAAAAACTCATAAAAGATTTATTTATAATAGCTAGAATTTTAGAAGCAATTTAAATATCCATCAACAGGTGAATGGATGAACACATTGTTGTGTATATTTATAATGAAATATTCAGACATTAAAAGGAACAAACTATTGATGAAGAACACAACTACATGGATGAATCTCAGAAATATTACGTTGAATGAAAGAAACTGGACATAAAAGAGTACATACAATTTGATTCCATTTATTTTGAAAATCTGGTGAAGGTCCCCTAATAGAGAGTGACAGAAAGCAGATTAGTGGTTGCCTAAGGCAAGGGGGTAGGAGAGAGGACTTATTTTAAAAAGGCATAAGGGAATATTTTGGAGGGAAGAAAATGTCCTACATCTTGATTATGGTGGTGTGCAAATGGGTGAGCAAATTTGTCAACCACATAAAATTGATATATTTTATTGTATATAAATTATACCTCACTAAAGTTGACTTTTATTTTTTTTTAATTTTATTTATTTATTTGACAGAGAGACAGCGAGAGAGGGAACACAAGCGGGGGAGTGGGAGAGGGAGAAGCAGGCTTCCTGCTGAGCAGGGAGCCTGATGCGGGGCTCAATCCCAGGACCCTGGGATCATGACCTGAGCCAAAGGCAGACACTTAACAACTGAGCCACCTAGGCGCCCCTAAAGTCGACTTTTTAAAATTTGATTGTTTTTCTGCCCTTGTTACACTAGCTAGAATCTTTAAGGCAAAGATTAATAAAATATGTGATGGTGAGCTTTATTTCTTTGCTTTGACCTTTATGATAATTCTTTCATTATTTTACCATTACAAATATAATTTACTGAGATTGGTTGTAAGATATCATTGGCAAGGTTAAAATAGTTCCCTTATTTGCTAATTTTTAAAAATCATAAATGAATTTTTTAGTTAAATCTATTTAGATTATTATATTGCTTTCTTCTTTAATCTCTTAATGTGGTGAATTACAATAAGTGATTTTCTAATATTAAGGCAACCATGCCTTTCTGAAATAAACACAACTTGTTCATGCTGTATTATTTTTATATGCTGTTGGATTGAATTTGTCAACATTTTGTTCAAGATGTTTCTAATCTGTGTACACAAGTTAATATGGCTATAATGTTCCATTTTAATTCCATTCTTGTCAGGTTTTGGTACAAAGTTATGATAGTACTACAAAATGAGTTAGAAACTGGTTTAAATTTCTACACTTTGGAAAGTTTTGTGTATAATTGGAATTACTGTTTTCCTTTATTCTTTTTTTTAATTTTTATTTATTTATTTGACAGAGAGAAGAGAGTGTGAGTACAAGCAGGGGGAGCTGCAGGCAGAGGGGGAAGGAGAAGCAGGCTCCCTGCAGAGCAAGGAGCCCAATGGGCTGGACCCCAGGGTCCTGGGATCATGACCTGAGCTGAAGGCAGATGCTTAACCGACTGAGCCACCCAGGCACCCCATGTTTTCCTTTATTCTTGGTACAACTTGCTGATTAAACCATTTGGGCCTGGAGTTTTCTTCATGGGAAGATTTTCACTATTGACTCAATTTTTTGGTGTTTATAGAATATTCAGATTTCCTATTCTTTTTTGAGTCACTTCTGGCAAGTTACATTTTTCTAGAAATTTGTACATTTAAAATTTTAAAATTTATTGACATGAAATTGTTTAGCATAACCTTTGTAACAACTCCAGGAGCTAGTTATATCCCCCTTTCCATTGCTAATTTTTTTTTTTTTGCGTGGAATCATCAGATATGTCAAGAATCAATTTTTGATTTTCTTATATTACTTTGAAATTCTTTACTTGATATTTAAAAATTTTTGTTCTTTCTTAACTGTCTAAGAATTATGGTCAGATCATTTGTTTCTTTTATGTTTTCTATGCATTTAAGACAACTATATCTAAGTCCATCTTTAATTAAATACACAAGATTTAATTCACTGCAAAAAGGAAATGATAATTATGTGACATGATAAAGCTGTTAGATAAAGCTATAACGGTAATCATATTATAATATATAAATGTATCAAATCACCACATTGTACACCTTAAACTCACAAAATATATACCAGTTATATTTCCTTTTTTTCTTTTTTTTCTCATTTTTTTGATTTCAAGTCTTTATTTAAATTCTAACTAGTTAACATATATGGTACATATATGGTAAAATTGGTTTCAGGTGTAGAATTTAGTGATTCATCACTTACTTATAACTCCCAGTGCTCATCACAGCATGTGCTCTCCTTAATATCCATCACCCCTTTAGCCCATCCCCCGCCCACCTCCTCTCCATTAACCAGCAGTTTGTTCTCTATAGTTAAGAGTCTCTTATGGTTTGCTTCCTTCTCTTTTTTTTTTCCTTTCCCCTATGTTTATCTGTTTTATTTCTTAAATTCCACATATGAGTGAAATCCTATGTGTACCCATTATATTTCAATTAAAAAATCCACAAAATTTGGTGAATAGTATTTTTCATTATATTTGTTATAAATGTTTTCTAATTTCTATTCTAATGTATTATTTGACTTCTGAATAGTTTAGAAATATGTAATTAGTTTCCAATTATGATGGTTCTCTAATTACCAATTTGTTACTGATTTCTAACTTAATCCCACTGTAGTCAGAGAATGTTATATGTATGACCAACCCTTTAAAGTTTAAAAGTTTTTCACAAACCAAAGGAATGCTTCAAAACTATATTACATAGATATTAGCTAATGACACACCTTCACTCAATACTTACTATATGTGTGAGTGGCGCTGTACATAACGGAACTAATTTAACTTCAACTGAACCCTATGAGGTAGGTTCTATTATCTCTGTCTTATCAATTAAGTAGCTTAGGTAGAAAGATAAGAGACAACATATTCAGAGTCCTAAAGCTCACAGATAGCAGAGCCACATTCCAAAGATAGCTATGTGACATCAAAGGCCATGCTCTTCGTCACTAAGCTATACATAGGGGTTATAATCCCTTTAATAATATCCTGAAATTTCTTTTTTTATTGTTATGTTAATCACCATACATTACATCATTAGTTTTTGATGTAGTGTTCCATGATTCATTGTTTGCATATAACACCCAGTGCTCCATGCAGAACGTGCCCTCCTTAATACCCACCACCAGGCTAACCCATCCTCCCACCCCCTCCCCTCTAGAACCCTCAGTTTGCATTTCAGAGTCCATCATCTCTCATGGTTCATCTCCCCCTCCGATTCCCCCCCTCATTCTTCCCCTACTGCTATCTTCTTCTTTTTTTTTTTTTTCTTAACACATACTGCATTATTTGTTTCAGAGGTACAGATCTGTGATTCAACAGTTTTGCACAATTCACAGCGCTCACCATAGCACATACCCTCCCCAATGTCTATCACCCAGCCACCCCATCCCTCCCACCCCCCCCACTCCAGCAACCCTTAGTTTGTTTCCTGAGATTAAGAATTCCTCATATCAGTGAGGTCATATGATACATGTCTTTCTCTGATTGACTTATTTCACTCAGCATAACACCCTCCAGTTCCATCCACGTCGTTGCAAATGGCAAGACCTCATTCCTTCTTTTTTTAAAAATTTTTTTATTGTTACGTTAATCACCATACATTACCTCATTGGTTTTTGATGTAGTGTTCCGTGATTCATTGTTTGTGCATAACACCCAGTGCTCCATGCAGAACGTGCCCTCTTTAATACCCATCACCAGGCTAACCCATCCTCCCACCCCCCTCCCCTCTAGAACCCTCAGTTTGTTTTTCAGAGTCCATCATCTCTTATGGTTCGTCTCCCCCTCCGATTTCCCCCCCTTCATTCTTCCCCTTCTAGTATCTTCTTTTTTTTTTTTCTTAACATATACTGCATTATTTGTTTCAGAGGTACAGATCTGTGATTCAACAGTCTTGCACAATTCACAGTGCTCACCATAGCACATACCCTCCCCAATGTCTATCACCCAGCCACCCCATCCCTCCCACCCCACCCACCACTCCAGCAACCCTGTTTGTTTCCTGAGATTAAGAATTCCTCATATCAGTGAGGTCATATGATACATGTCTTTCTCTCATTGACTTATTTCGCTCAGCATAACACCCTCCAGTTCCATCCATGTTGTTGGAAATGGCAAGATCTCATTCCTTTTGATGGCTGCATAATATTTCATTGTATATATATACCACTTCTTCTTTATCCATTCATCTGTCGATGGACATCTTGGCTCTTTCCACAGTTTGGCTATTGTGGACATTGCTGCTATAAACATCGGGGTGCACGTACCCCTTCGGATCCCTACATTTGTATCTTTGGGGTAAATACCCAGTAGTGCAATTGCTGGGTCGTATGGTAGCTCTATTTTCAACTTTTTGAGGAACCTCCATACTGTTTTCCAGAGTGGCTGCACCAGCTTGCATTCCCACCAACAGTGTAGGAAGGTTCCCCTTTCTCCGCATCCTTGCTAACATCTGTCATTTCCTGACTTGTTAATTTTAGCCATTCTGACTGGTGTGAGGTGGTATCTCATTGAGGTTTTGATTTGGATTTCCCTGATGCCGAGTGATGTTGAGCACTTTTTCATGTGTCTGTTGGCCATTTGGATGTCTTCTTTGCAAAAATGTCTGTTCATGTCTTCTGCCCATTTCTTGACTGGATCATTTGTTCTTTCGGTGTTGAGTTGGATAAGTTCTTTATAGATTTTGGATACTAGCCCTTCATCTGATATGTCATTTGCAAATATCTTCTCCCATTCTGTCGGTTGTCTTTTGGTTTTGTTGACTGTTTCTTTTGCTGTGCAAAAGCTTTTTATCTTGATGAAGTCCCAGTAGTTCATTTTTGCCCTTGCTTCCCTTGCCTTTGGCGATATTTCTAGGAAGAAGTTGCTGCGGCTGAGGTTGAAGAGGTCGAGTTAATTGCATGAAGAATTATCAATTACAGACTCCAATGGAAGTTTGTTACAGACCCCAACAGAAGAAGTATCAACTGGAAAGAATCATCAATTACAGGCCCCAATAGGGAAAAGAGGGTAGGTTGTATCTACTACAAGAAATTGACTGCCTCTGCAACTCAGCCAATGAGAAACCATCATCACACTGAATTCTTGCTTCTCTTCAATGGACTTTTGTTCAAAACTACTCCTCCCCACTTCCTTCTTCTCCAAAAAATAATATTCCTCTCCTTTGTTGGACTTTGCTTATGGTTTTGCTATAGCGTCCCAAATTGCAATTCTGTTACTAGAATAAACCCATTTTTGCTGTTAGAACAACTGACACTTTTATTTTTAACAGGCCCTTAGAGTCTTTGTTTAGTCCAGTAACTTAGGTATACACCCCCTAAAGAGAGCCTTCGTTATAACTTCGTCCAGCCCAGCAGGACTGAACAGCACTTCTTGGTGAATAAGGTGCAAAGTTCCCACAGAGCCTTAGATAATGAATACGGGGGAGATAAAGCATTGAGCTCCCCTAGAGAGTCAACAATATTATTAGTAGTAGTTTCTTGGTAGCAGGATTACAGGTAATTTTTTTTCTTGTTGTACTGTGTTCTTCAAGCTTCCTGTGTATTTGTTTTCAATTAAATTCAAAAGAATCAAAAGCAGAGAAAAGCCAAGGGGGGTAGAGTGAAGATGGTAAAACACACACCTGACGTCCCATCTACCATCCAACTGTAGTGATATTCCAGTTTTTTTGGGATGTTCAGACCCTTTTGGCCATTCAAAAGTTACCAAGAATGTCTGAACATCTCTTATAAATCACCAAAGAGATTTATATTTGGGATTGGTGACAACAACATCTGACATACAGCTGGGTGAAGAAATGCCTGCCAACCATGTAATGCAGGGAAGGCAAAGGCTCATTCCATGAGTGGACATGCCTTGTGGTTGCGGTGATAGAAGCACCCTCTTGCTTAGATCATTCTCTCTGCTCTTACCATTGTGGAAGAGGGTTGTTCCCCTGCAGAATGAATGGATGATGGGAAAGGGAGACAGTGACTTGGGTATATTCACAGGCAGATAAAAGTAGGACTTGATAGCTCGCCTTGGAAAATGGAAGACAAAGTGAATCACCTGTGGAGCCAAGCTCCAGCTGGCCTGCCGGTGAATAGTTTTACCTGTGGAGGGGAGGACAGCAATTCTTTATTTGAAATACATGTGAGTAATGTAAGGATGAACACTGGTGCTGATTAACTTAGCTGAGTCACAACAAGCCTGAGAGGCTCTGTCATCATAGAAAAATAAGGGCAAATGCATCTACTAAAAAGGAATAATATGCTGCACTCTAAAACTACACAAAGACTCCACGTGTAATTTCCAGGAGCTCCTGGTTTTGCAGTTTTCCTTGATGCTCTCTTTGTCACTACAGGTGTTTGGGGTGGGGGGACCACGAATCTGTACACTCCATAAGCTCATGCCACTCTCCTTTATTTTCCATGGCTATGACACTTGCATCTTTATTTTGGGGTTAAGGACTCATACCATCCCAGATGATACATGACAGACACAAGTTCAGAGACAGCAGTACCCTGTTCAAAATTTTTTAAAATTAATTTATTTTTTTATTATGTTCAGTTAGCCAGCATACAGCACATCCTAAGTTTTTGTTGTAGTGTTCAATGATTCATTAGTTGTGTATAACACCCAGTGCTCATCACAACACATGCCCTCCTTAATGCCCATCACCCGGTCACCCTATCCCCCCCAACCCCCTCCCTTCTGTAACCCTCAGTTTGTTTCCCGGAGTCCAGAGTCTCTCATGGTTTGTCTCCCTCTGATTTCTTCCCATTCAAAAATTATAGTTGGCATGCCAGTAAACTGCAGTGGGCATGAGGGATCTTTTTTTGGGTGATGGAAATATTCTAAAATTGGATTGTGGTGATGATGGCACAACTCTATAAATCCACTAAAAATCACTGTACACTTAAAATGGGTGGAATTTATGATATGTAAATTATGCTTCTATAAAACCCTTGAAAACAAAAATAATATGAGAAAAAGAAAAAAGAAATGTCTTCAAGCAAGACCTGGCTAAAAGAACATGAATATGTCCTATTATGCTCTGAACTACAGAAAGGAGCTTAGTATAAAATTCTTCAATCATCAAGCCTAACTGATATTCATTCATCTTTTCACTTACATCAATATTTAGTGGGCACCTACTAGTGGCCTGAGTGCTGAGAGAGATTAATACCATACAGATCCTTCCCTAGGAACCTCACAGTCTAGTAGGGGACATAATGTAAATAAAAATAAATAATTTTAATGCAATGTAATAAAGTGCAAAATTGAAAGTATATGTAAAATAGATAACAGGTTTTGAATCCTGCCTATAATGCTCAAGGTAGAGACAGATCATTATAACCAAATGGGCTCATAACCCTTAAATATATGATAAAGGATTTACCACACATCATTGAAAAATCTAATTGTTTTTTCAATTTAATGACAAGATACTTAAAAAAATTAAGCCTTCAACCATAAATTAAATTCTTGATTGTTTAAGTAGTTAAAAAATGCTAAGCCAAGAAAAAGTCAGTGAAAAATAGGCAAATACTTATCTGGACTCTGAACAGGGAAGAACTTTGCTTGAAATCAATGGATTAAATTAGAGCAGTAAGATTCACTGTGGAAAAAATGAGATTTTTTTTTATGTTAGGAGCTTTTAAATAAAATCAAATGCAAATGAAAAGCTAGGAAAATGCATTTGCAGCAATGGAGTAATGCTCCTTTCTAGAAATTTATTTTACAGAAATGATCTGAAGTTCAGAAAATATCTGAAATTTTAGACATTGATTCAGAATGATTTTTCATAGCAAAAACTTAGATTCCATTTAAAATCAGAGGTGAATTATTTAAGGTAGAATATTATATAATTGCCAATACTTACGTTTATGATGATGTTTATGAGTCATTTAAATATGCATTGTAACGTTTGAGTGAAACACATGCATTATAACATTCACGTGTAACAGAAAAGACTGAAAATATCAACCTGTAATGAAAGATTTTAGATTAAGATGATGTATCAAATACATTCCCATTCTAGTGATTCTTTGGTCTAAAGAAGTTTTCTAAATTTAAAGGTTCCATAAAGTGAAAATGGAATCAGCAGGGGATCTCTCGTGTTTTTCTAAGAGAACAATTACCCTGGAAAGGTTAATTAGCTTATCTTGTCTCCACCTTGGATCCTAAGGAGGCATTTAAATGAACCCCAGGTAAGTACCTCTCTTATCATGGCTGCGCAGGAGAGGAAATTTTCTTTAGAAGCGGCTTGAAAGATGGTGTTCAACGACTTTCCCCAGAATCTGGGGCAAGAGTCCGGAACTGCAGGGGACCATGGGTGCTGCTAGACTCCCCAGACCATGAACAACCAGCAGTAGCCCACCTCCTGCAGACACATCTAGGTGAGGTTTGTGGTTGGAGGCAGCAAGGGCAGTGTGGGGCAGCGTGGTAGTGTTGGTGTTAAGGGATCCGACTCCATATTTGGGAACCTCTTTCCTCCACGTAGCCATATTTTCCCACCATCTTCCTGATTGTAGGCTGTCTTCTCTCCATTTCTCAGACTTGCTCAGAGCTGAGATCCTTTCTACTGGGAAGTAAAATGTTTCCCCTCAATGGAAAGTTTTAACAGAAACAAAAAGAAGCAGTGAAGTGAATAATATTTTGCATTTAGGAACTTGCTATTGTATTGAGAGTTTGATGTGATTTCTTTTAATACCTCACACCCCCAGCAGTGCTTTGAAAAGGTTGTGTTTATCAAGATTGTATTTATTAAGTAATAATTAATTCATTTACTATAATTAAAACAATGTTTTAATTTCTATTTGCTTTAGCAGTATGATCAGGAGCAAGAGATTTTGGAGTTTAACAGACCTGGTGCAGAATCTCAGCATTGCCATTCATCAGCTGCTTGACCTTGAACAAAAATTAGTCTCCCTGTGCCTCAGTTTCCCTAAGGGAAACAATGCCCATAGGGTTGCATGAGAATAAATGAGATGTATGTGAATTTTTGAGAACTGTGCCTGGTATAAACTAAGTGATCAGTAAACAGCAATGATTTAACTTAAAACAGGTAAACTAACACCACACTGAATTAATATAATTCTAACCCAAAGAAAGAATATTGACATTCTAATGATCCTATATTATTCTTATCCTGGATACACTACATCCTTATTTATTATTAGGAACATTGAGAATAGCTGTGCATTCCTACTTTCCAAGATCATGTAGCATGTCTGGTATGTTTGGAAATAATTAAGGTAAGAAGTGGCTTCCTACATTCTTAACCATCTTTTTAGTTCTTACCTCTTCAGAACCCTGCTTGGTATTTTAGCTGGAAAATTCTGTTGAATTTCTAATTCGACAACGTTAGCCACTCCTCTCCATGCACTTAACATGCTTAGGAAACCAATCACTTTGTGACCAATCACCATTTCTTAAGATACCTGCTTGGCAAGATCAACTTTCTTGTGTCTCAACCAACCATTTACACATTATCTCTAATGTCTTCTCATTGTCTGGAACAGGAAAAAGAATCAGGGAAAATGACTGTGTTTTGATAACATTTGTTTCTACTCTGAGGAAAAATCTTTAAGAAAGAAAATTTTAAAAAGTAGTTTTCAAGAACCCATGGCCTCGATTTTAAATAATAATGTATAATAACTCTTCCCATGGTTATTTATTTATTTTTTATGTTCAGTTAGCCAACATACAGTACATCATTAGTTTTTGATGTCGTGTTCAACGATTCATTGTTGTGTATAACACCCAGTGCTCATCACCACACGTGCCCTCCTTAATACCCATCACCCTGTTTCCTCACCCCCCACCCCTCCCTTCTGTAACCCTCAGTTTGTTTCCCAGAGTCCAGAGTCTCTCATGGTTTGTCTCCCTCTCTGATTTCTTTCCATTCAGTTTTCCCTCCCTTCCCCTGTGGTCCTCCACACGATTCCTATCACACTACAAGGCCTAATTGAAAAATGAAATGGCTTAGTCAATTAAAATTTAGTCTACAAAGATACCAAGTACTTAGTTTGCTTGATTTGTTTTTCCTGAGTAGTCAGTTGTCTTTAAGTTTTTAGAAAAATGGCTTTACGGTTCCAAATTGTTTCTGTCAACCCTATTCAGCCTTTGGAAAATGCTGGTAAATTTTTATTACACGCATTTGATTCTGGGTAGGTGCCTAGAGAGAATAAAGCTTCTTTTCTTTTTCTTGATTCAAATAGCCAACATATAGTACATCATTAGTTTTTGATGTAATGTTCAATGATTCATTAGTTGTGTATAACACCCAGTGCTCATCCCATCGTGTGCCCTCCTTCATGCCCATCACCCAGTTACCCCATCCCCACACCTACCTCCCTTTCTGCAACTCTCAGTTTGTTTCCCAGAGTCCAGAGTCTCTCATGGTTTGTCTCCCTCTCTGATTTCTTTCTATTCAGTTTTCCCTTCCTTCCCCTATTGTCCTCTGCACTATTCCTTATATGCCACATATGAGTGAAACCATATGATAATTGTCTTTCTCTGATTGACTTATTTCACTTAGCATAATACCCTCCAGTCCCATCCATGTTGATGTAAATGGTAGGTATTCATCCTTCCTGATGGCTGAGTAATATTCCAGTGTGTGTGTGTGTGTGTGTGTGTGTGTGTGTGTATGCCACATCTTCTTTATCCATTCATCTGTTGATGTTCTTTATCCATTCATCTGTTGATGGACATCTCAGCTCTTTCCACAGTTTGGCTATTGTGGACATTGCTGCTATGAACATTGGGGCCCCTTCTTTTCACTACATCTGTATGTTTGGGGTAAATACCCAGTAGTGCAATTGCTGGGTCATAGGGTAGCACTATTTTTAGTTTCTTGAGGAACCTCCATACTGTTTTCCAGAGTGCCTGTGCCAGCTTCCATTCCCACCAACAGTGTAAGAAGGTTCCCCTTTCTCTGCATCCTCGCCAACATTTGTTGTTTCCTGTCTTGTTAATTTTTGCCATTCTGACTGGTATAAGGTGGTATCTCAATGTGGTTTTGATTTGTATTTCCCTGATGGCAAGTGATGCTGAGCATTTTTTCATGTGTCTCTTGGCCATTTGTATGTCTTCTTTGAAGAAGTGTCTGAGAACAAGGCTTCTAAACTCACCCAATAATAATAGAAGTGGGTATAGAAATGAAATATTTGTTTTTATACTCCAAAAAGATAATGCCCAATTCAAAATATTTATTAAGCATATTTTATGAGTTTAAAATGTATATTAAACATATCATAAATAGTAGAAAAATTCAACCACATCTATTTCTGTGTGTTCAGTGTCCTTGTCTGGGATCAATATTCAGGGCCAGAGAGCAGAGAGGTTGGCCAGGGCTATACAGAAATGTCTCTGGCTTTCAGGAAATTAAAACCTAGCTGAGGAAATCATTGTATATTATTTTTGTGTCATAAGAACAACATAAAATAAAATTCTCTAGAGATTTAATATAAATTAAGTCAGAGAGGAGGTAAGTAATGGAACATTTATTGAAAGCCTATTCTGTCCCAGATAATTTCATAATAATATTAATATCCACTAGAGAGCAACCTCCCACTCTGTGCCGGGAATTGTGTAAGGTGACTTATGTGCATGATCCCATGCTACCCTCACCGTGACCCTACAGATAATCCTTACATCCCCATTTCATGATTGAAGAAATTGAGGTTCAGAAAGATTAAAGTAACTTGGTCAAGGTCACACAGTAAGTGCTGTTGACCCAAGACTAACACTCATGTTCTTCCTGCTCTTCCAAGTCTGTTCTGAGGTTTATATTTATTCAAAGTCATACTTAGAACCCCTTTTATGAAAAGGTCATTCTCAGTCTATTAAGAATTCTTGATAACTGGTGGTATCTCTCAATGAACATATACATTCTTGATGTTAGCTTATGACTGAAGATAAAGTTGAAAGTGCAATTAGCCTCTTTAAATAATTAGGATAACCATGTGGGATATTGAAGTTATGTTTTTAAGTACATCATTGTGAAATAATTATAGGAAACACCTTTTTCAAATTTACAATGTGTCAGACTGAAAAATAAAATGAGGAAGTTACTAGCATTGTGATCCTTTTACAGATGAGGGAAACAGCCTTGGATTTAAGTAGCTATCAATTTGGCAAGAATTCACAGTTATTGTACTAAATCTGCAAATCCGTGGACATGATGTATCTCCCCATTTATTTAGATCTTGATTTTTTAAAATCATTCTTGTGGTTTTCAGCATAAAAGTTCTGTACCTAATTTGTTTGATATACACCTATTTTTGGCCTTTTGTTTCCTTGCTTTACCTTACTGCATTGGCTAGAACTTCAAGAACTGTGGTGAATAAAAGTGGTGAGAGCAGGGGCGCCTGGATGGCCCAGTCGGTTAAGCATCTGCCTTTGGCTCAGGTCATGATCCCAGTGTCCTGGGATCAAGCCCCACATTGGGCTCCTTGCTCAGTGGGGAGTCTGCCCTCTGCCCAGGCTCTCTCTCTCTCTCACTCAGTCTCTCTCACTCACTCTCTCTCTCAAATAAATAAAAAAAAAATCTTTAGGAAAAAGTGGTGAGAGCAGTATACTTGTCTTTTTCCTGATCTCAAGGGAAAAGCATTCAGTTTTTCATCATTAAGTAAATGTTAGTTGTAGGTTTTTGAGATACTCTTTTTTATCAAATTGAATAAACTCCCCCCCCATTCCTATTATTCTGAGGGTTTTTTTAAAAAAATCATGAATAGATGTTGAATTTTGTTAAATGCTTTTTATGTATCAATTGGTATAATCATGTGATATTCCTTCTTTAAACTGTTAATGTGGTGAATTGTGTTGATGGAATTTCGAATATTGAACCAGGCTTACATCTATAGAGTAAACCCCACTTGGTCATGGTATATAATTCTCTTTTATATATTGTTGAATTACATTAGCTAATATTTTGTCAGAGATTATTGGGCCTATCTTCATAAAGGATGTATTCTGCAGCTAGCTTTCTCTTCTTCTCTACCTCTTTCCTTCTCTCCCCTTTTATACTGTCTTTTTGTGCTTTTGGTATCAGGATAATACTAGTTTCATAAAATGAATTGGGAAGTGTTCCATCTTTCCTGCTTTCTGGAAGAGATTGTATAAAATTGGTGTTAATTCTTTTTTAAACAGCTGATAGAATTCTCTAATGAAGTCATCTAGGGCTTAGAGAATTTATTTTGGGGTATTTTAGAATTACAAATTCAATATTTGTTTCCAAATTCAATTTTCTTAATTATTATATGGTTGGTCAGATTATCTATTTCACGTTGGGTGAGTTGTGGTAGTGTGTATTTTTTGAGGTGGTTCATTTCGTTTGTCAAATTTATGTGTGTTGACTTTTTCATAGTATTCTTTAATGTCTTTTCAACGTCTGCAGCTCTTATTATTTATTTCCTTCTGCTTGCTTGAGTTGTATTTTGTTCTTTTTTTTCTGTGTATCTTGATTGGGAGCTGAATTTGTTGATTTGAGATTTCTCCTCTTTTCTAATGTAAGCATTTCATGCTCTCTACATGGTTTCCACCGACACCGTGGTGGTGTTACTTTTGTTACTGGCCAGTAGGTATGGAGGTCCTGGTTCCCTACTTTGCCTTCTCTGACATCACCTCAGCAAGGATGTTGGGTGCTGTGTTATAACTGAATGTGTGCAGGTCTGTACTCCCCATTTGGTCTTTGCTGGCTTGGGTGTGGGTGGGGCCACACAGTGCTCCCGATGGCTAGAGTTGAGTGTTTACTATGTAAATGTTTTCTGATTGCTGGGCTGCCCCTTTTCTGGCCTGTTGCCTAGAGAGCTATGGTAGGGCTATTTTGTCTGTCAGGTTGCTGTCTTCTCCCAGTCCAGGCCTGGAATAGATGAGGCAAAAAGAAAACCAGGGAGCTCATTATTGTGTCATTCCTGGTGTCTCAAGGTCCCTTGCCAGTCTGCTTTCTTCTCTCCATCTTACAGAGTCCTTTTGTTTGTATGTATGTACTGTCCAGGGTTCAGTTACACACAGTGGGAGGAATAGGGATAAGTATGTTTAGTCCATCTTCTCAGAAGCCAGTCCTTCCTTAAATTTTAACTGACTGGTTTTCATTTTGTCTTTATAGAAGTATTTGAAGGGATGTTCAATCTGATGAAAAATAAGAGACATAAAGTGAGTTAGCTTTCTCCTTCACTAGGTAAAACCTCTTATGTTTTATGCATAAGAGTCTAATCAGTGATAAAAGAATAAAATTATTCTGTCCTTTCAACAATCTTAAAACAACAACAACAACCACCAACTTCTCTTGATCCAACTTGCTCTGCCTGCCACGGCCTCATTTCTCTGCTCCCTTTCCAGTAAAACTTCTTGGAAAACCATCTCTACTATTACCAGCTCTCTCCTTGAACCACTCTTTTCAGACCATCAGCCCATGATTTCATGGAGACTACACCTGTAAGGTTCCCAGTGATGCCCACATTGCAAAGTCCAGTAATCAATCCTTGTTTCATTTGGCCCAGCTGACCACTCCCTCCTCTTGGACACACTGTCCTCACTTGGCTTCTAGTCCTTACCGCCTACACTGCTGACTCTTCCTGTCGTTCTTGACCTCTTCAGAGCAGCCTAAATCTAGGCTCAATCCTTGGCCCTTTACTTTCTCTTTCCACATTCATTCCCTCAATGATTTCATTCAGCTTTTAGCATCACCCAGATGCTGACAACTCTCAGTGTAAATGTTTAGCAGAAACCCCTCTCCTAAGCTCCATATTTCTGTATCAAACCACCTAGTCAGTATTTGTATTTAGATGTCTATAGACCTTTCTTACACATGTCTAAAAGTGAACTGTTGATTCTTCTCTACCACCATCTACATCTGCTCCTCCTCCCCTTTTCCCCACTTTAATTAATGACAACTCTATTCTTCCAGATGCGCAGGCCAAAAACCTTGAGATCATTCCCAAATCCCTTTGTTTTTTCATGATCTGAATCTAATCTAATCTATAAGAAATTATTTGGGGTCAATTATTAAAATATATCCGGGATCTGACCACTTCTCACCACTTCTGCTTCTACCCTGGGATGAGTCACCATCAATTCTCACTTGGATTTTAGCAGTAGCCTTTAAGTTAATCTCTGTCTCTTATTCACTTTGTCCCAGCCACACATACGATCTTTGAACACCTCAGCTATTCCCAACCTTGGGGTCTTTTCATAGATTGTTCCTACTGCTGAGTATGCTCTTCCCTGTTATATACACCTCCCTCAGCAACTTCAAGCTTTTACTCCACTGTGAGTTCTCACTGACCCCTACCCTGACCCCTGATTTGAACTGCAACCTGTTCTCCCTCTCCCCAACACTCTGACACCCCTCACCCTGTTCAACTCATTGCCACTGCACTCAATCATCTTCAAACTATAAAACATATTTATTTTTATTGTTTATCATCTGCTCGCCTATTTTGCTGTGAGAATTAAATGAGTTAATTTATACATGAGATCCTTTAATAGTATTGAATATAATTTAATTTTAATGACACCTAGTTTGTGCTGAGTAAATGTTAGCTCTTATTAATATCTGATGTTATACTACAGAGTATTTTCAAAGATCTCACATTAATACTTCTTCTCTACTCACTGAAAAAAAGAAACTTAATCAGGGTTAGATTAGTACCTGGAATATATCAAAGTCTACGTGCATTTTCTATACTGATCATGATGATAGTGATTATTCTCTAAGTGAATAAGACAAGCAATCATGGAGTGAAAAAACTCAGACATCAGGAAGTTTCCAGAAAGACGAAATATGATTACTGTGTAGGATGGAGCTAGTAAATGGACAATTAGTAAAATATTAGTAAAATGTAATGAATTACACTGCATTGCATATATTTGTGTTTAAAATTATTTTTAAATAATATTTTCTTAAAATATTTTATAATATTTCCTAAAAAGACCTTTCTTAAAAAAGGTATTACATCAAAAGGTATTGTTTTTATTTTTTATTTATTTATTTATTTTATTATGTTCTGTTAATCACCATACATTATATCATTAGTTTTTGATGTAGTGTTCCATGATCCATTGTTTGTGCATAACACCCAGTGATCCATGCAGAACGTGCTCTTTTAATACCCATCACCAGGCTAACCCATCCTCCCACCCCCCTCCCCTCTAGAACCCTCAGTTTGTTTCTCAGAGTCCATAGTCTCATCGTTCGTCTCCCCCTCCGATTTCCCCCCCTTCATTCTTCCCTTCCTGCTATCTTCTTCTTTTTTTTTTTTTTTAACATATAATGTATATTTGTTTCAGAGGTACAGGTCTGTGATTCATCAGTCTTACACAATTCACAGCGCTCACCATAGCACATACCCTCCCCAATGTCCATCACCCAGCCACCCCATCCCTCCCACGCCCCACCACTCCAGCAACCCTCAGTTTGTTTCAAAAGGTATTGTTTTTATGACTTGGCTTGTTGCCAAAAAGAGATATTTATAAATCTTAGGAAAATAGCATGTTTTAAAATATTTAAATATTGGAGAAATACATTAATATTTTTGGTTTGATGAACATTTAGGATTAGGCATAATTTGGATGTTTATGACCTATTGTGAGTTTTTGGATAATTACTCTTATGAAGTTTATTAGGGTAGGAGCATTAATATATTATATATCCTATATTATATATAGGAGCATTATATATTACTTTTTAACTCTTTAGTTTTTTGTTGTTTGTATATTTGATTTTGAAACAAAACAAATGTATTCAGGTAAAATGGAGATCACAGTGTATTTACCTTTTTGCTAACTGGTTTAGATTGCAAATGGTGGCTTAGATCTATTACACACAAAAGTGAATATAAAAAACCTACTGATGATCAGTGTTATAAGCAGTTGCTAGTACATTATCAACTAACTCTACTGCTTCTTGATATACTAAATCTCCTTACAGACTTCTAAGTGGTAAAATATGTTGGATTCTTCCATTTTAGGAGCCAAGAGAAATCCATTAGTTGGGTTCTGTCTATTCTAAAGAAACTGTTTCATTTTCCTCCTGATTGAAGACACACTTTAATTTGTTGCTTGAAGAATGTAATTTCCCTTTCTAGGGAGCAAATACTTTCTCTACACTGTTCCAGAAGAGGTAATTGAATAAGTTACAATTCCACAAATATTTAATGCATACCTACGTTGTTTGGTTCAGCCAATGAACCAAGCCTAGGTGTGGTATATTATTACATTAATGGACACCAATGAATCACATCTCCTTATATCCATATCCTTGTATATAACCCTTGTATCAAACCTTACACATTGATTCTTTGCTTGGCCACGTAACTTGCTTTTGCCAATGAAAGATCTTCACATATGATGCAAGCAGAGGACTGATGAGCACTTGTCACTGGGGCTGGCTCTCTTGGAACCCTGCGATCACACTTAGAAGAATCTAGGATTCTCTCATGTGGAGAGAGAATCTCAGCACCTCCCAGTCATTTAAGCCATCACAGGTGAAGCCCAAAACAAGGGAGTGAGGGCATCTTAGACCATCCAGCCCCATTCAAGCCACCAGAAGAATGCAGCCACATCTGGGATCCAAGTGAGGTCAATAGACAAACTAGTCAACCAAGAGAAATATGAGCAATGATAAATCATTGGTGTTTTAAGCCAATAAGTTTGGTTTGTTACGTAGCCATTCATAACTGATATATTAGGTGTTAAATATTTATTCTTAGCCAAAAGCATAGGCTAAGGTCTAGTGGAAAAGCACATGGAAATAAAATAAAAACCATGAAATTCTCACTCTACTAGAAAATATAAGTGCAGTGGGAGTTTAGAAGAAGGAATTCAAATTCAAAAGAGGGAAAGCTTTCCAGAGTAATGCTTTCCTTTATACATTGTGTATTTCCCTGTTCATACTAAATCACCTATTTTCTTTGTCTGCCTTTCTGAAAATGTATGAAGATCTATAATGAATTGTCCCAGGAGCCATTTGAAATACTTATTTAATCTTCCTTCTACTGCTTCCCAAATGATAGTCTTGGTGCCTTACAGATGTTAGATATTCAGTGAACATCAAATTATTTTCTGAGCCACAGAGAAACATTCTCTGTGGCTCATAAATAGTGATTTAATTGAGCTTTATTATTAAAGAGAAATAAATGTAAAAAATTTAGCTCATGGGATATAAAATTTTATTTGGGAAATATAACATTGTATTAAGGGAGAAAGGTAGAAAGCAAGAGCAGAAGAATGACTGTTTCTTGGTACCATGTACTCTTCCCTTGGGTTGTAAACATATAAATAATTTATTACTGCTGTTTGTTTGTTCTCCAAAAGTTTACAAATGGTGTTTACATGTAGAGCAACTGCTCACCTGCCTTTATTTTCAAACTTCTAAGTCTATTTTTACATAAGTTTTATTTTTGCATGGAATTCTTAAAATGTGTCTGCAGTTAATTTCTTTTTTTTTATTATGTTCAGTTAGCCGGCATATAGTACATCATTAGTTTTTGATGTCATGTTCAATGATGCATTAGTTGCGTATAACACCCAGTGCTCATCACAACATGTGCCCTCTTTATTACCCATCACCCGATTACCCCATCCCGCTGCCCCCTCCCCTCTGTAACTCTCAGTTTGTTTCCCATTTCTTCCCATTCAGTTTTCCCTCCCTTCCCCTGTGGTCCTCCACGCAGTTAATTTCCATAGTAAAATATTCCAGAAGAATGGTAAGATTGCCCCTTCAAGGTTCAGTATATTTACTGTTCTTGATGTCATCCATTTGACATCATAGGTGATAAGATTGCAAGGTCTGCCTGGCATTTCATATGCCTGAAGGAAAGTAAGGGAGCAGCATTTATCCTGCTATTTTGGGCTCTTTTTTTCTAATCATGGCCAATGATCTTGAGTGTTGTATGTTTGGTTTTGAATGAACAATGGGAAGTGAAAACCAACAACACAAGGAAAAAAAGTAAAAATAACTTTAGGAATCAATATGAGATATACTCTCTGTTTTCCAGTTATATAATCTTTCTCTACTATTGGGTGTTTTAATCATCATCTTTATCTAAATACTTTATTTCATTTTCCCTCATCAGTAAACAAGAAAAAGTATATTGTAATATATATTTTACTGTTTCTGTCTCATCATTAAAAACACTTTTTATTTAAAATATGCCAATAATATAAAAGGATACAAACAAGTCAACTTTGCTGAAAGCATTTCCTGTAATTTCAAAAATAACAAGATTTCAGGATGGCCGGGTCACAGGTACCTTCAAAACAGACATGACAAAATATAGCACAGAAATACCACAGCAACTAGTGTTTCCAAAGAAACCTTTTCTAAATTTCTTGAAATATAAATTCATTATGAATTTAGCTGATGGAATCTTTCTATTTCTACTGAAGGATGTTCTAAGCATATAAACCTATGATTCAGATTTTACTATGGAAACATAGTCTGGATCTTGTGGTCTCATCAGGGACACTGATAGATAATATTGAGTCAGGACAGTTTTCCCTTCCAGGTAGTTAAATAATCCTCTTCTTTGGGTATTTAAAATCAGATTAATAATATCAGAATAATGGATCACTTTTCGTTGTGTTTTTCTGCCAAAATTACTACTCCCCTCAAGCATAGTAGAGTCCCTGTGATACAAGGATAATTGCCACAATGATCTCATTTTACAGATGGGGAAACTGAAGACACAGAGAAGTCATAGCAATGTAGGGACAGAGCTTGGAATCTCATATACGTCACTAGAGCCAGGTGCTTTGGTCCAGATTGGCAGTCATAATATTACAATATTTATAAGAACTTTTAGTGTTATCTCTTCTATAACTTAATTCAACAGCTTCACAGAAAGAAAACTTCTTTCTCCCCCAAATTAATGTAATAATAAAATGCAATAAGAATTCCATTTTATTTGTATGATGAGTTCAACATAAAGATCTTCTGAAGACAAATGAGAATAAGAACCATTAAAACAATCTCAGTGAAAAAATGAGGGAACTTTTTTCTTACCAGTTATCAAAAGGTTCTATAATTTATTAATAAAAATGATTGTAAGTCATTAGAAAATGTGCAGGACTAGACAGATGGCACATGGACTGACAGATTAAATAAAAATTGAGCAGAATAGGAAATCTATTAAAAATTTTTCAAAAAGGTGACTTTAATCAGTGGAGAAATCATTCAATTAATTGTGCTGAGACAAGTGGCAATCAGTTTGGAATGCCAAAATCAAAGTCATCTCAGATTTATTCCTTGCATTATACGCTAAAATATTCAAGAAAATTTAAATGTAAATATAAAAATACAAAGAACAAAAAATATAGGAAAAAGTATTTTTGGGTTGTGCAAAGAAATCTTTTTCAGTAAAACCAAAGCCAGGAATCATATATATCACAGAAGATTGACTACCTAAAAATAAAAGTAATCTGTATAGCAAAATACAACATAAACAATATTGATGATAATAAAGTTGGAAAAGAATTAGCAACATGTATGAGGGACAAAGTTACCATTCTGGGTATGTAAAGAGCTCCTACAAATTAATAATGAACAGCCAATTAGACAAATAGGCAAAAAATGTATATGAGCAAATCAGTAAAGTAAATGTAAAATTAAAAACAATGAAATAATTTTTTCATCTAAGATCACCAAGAACTAAAGTTGAATAATTATGGGTAGTGTTGACAATAGAACGGCCAGGAATATTGTCATAAAATCTTGATACTTGTGTAAATTGGTACCAACTTTTAGAAACAATTTGGTAACATTTTGTGTGTGTGTGTGTGTGTGTGTGTGTGTGTAGAAATATTTGCAAGAATGTATTCCAAACTATTAAGAGTAGTTGTGAAATGGGCTCTCTGATGGTTTTTAAAAAAAATTTTATGTTAAAAAAGTTGTCTCGACTGTGGATAACTTTTTGTTCAAATAATGAAACCATATTCAAAACAAGTAAGTTTTATAATATTGAGATAGTCAATCATTAACCCAGGGACCTTTCTGCAGATTGAAGATACTTCAAGACAATGGCTGGAGGAAGGAACAATACAATAGTCATCAGATTCATCCTTTTAGGATTCTCAGATTATCCCAAGCTCAAGATTGTTCTTTTTGCAGTATTCTTGGGTTCTTCTTTCTTTCTTTTTCTTTTATTTTTTTAAAGATTTTATTTATTTATTTGACAGAGAGAGACATAGTGAGAGAGGGAACACAAGCAGGGGGAGTAGGAGAGGGAGAAGCAGGCTTCCCCGCGGAGCAGGGAGCCCGATGTGGGGCTCGATCCCAGGACCCTGGGATCACGACCTGAGCCGAAGGCAGACGCTTAACGACTGAGCCACCCAGGCGCCCCGGGTTCTTATTTCTTGACAGTGGCCTGGAACCTGGGCCTCATCATCCTGATTAGGATGGACTCTTACCTACATACACCCATGTACTTCCTCCTCAGCAATTTATCCTTCTTAGATTTTTGCTATGTTACCTCCACAACCCCCAAAATGCTCTCAGACTTCTTCCAGAAGCCTAAGTCCATCTCATTTTTGGGGTGCACTATGCAGTACTTCTTTTCTCTAGCCTGGGTCTGACTGAGTGCTGTCTCCTGGCAGCCATGGCTTATGACCGATATGCTGCCATTTGTAATCCTCTGCTCTACACTGCCATTATGTCACCCACCCTCTGTGTCCAGATGATGGTTGGAGCCTATATAACTGGCCTCTTTGGTTCATTGATCCAACTGTGTGCTTTACTTCAGCTCAATTTCTGTGGGCCAGGTGTTATCAACCACTTCTGTGATCTGCCTCAATTATTAGTCCTATCCTGCTCTGAAACCTTTTTCCTAAAAGTCATGAAATTTGTGATAGCAGTGATTTTTGGTGTGATATCTGTCTTTGCCATCATGATATCTTATATCGTTGCCACCATCCTGAAGATCAGCTCTGGTGAAGGCAAGTCCAAGGCTTTCAACACCTATACTTCTCACCTGATAGCAGTGATCTGTTTTTTTGGATCAGGACTCTTTGTCTATATGCACCCCAGCACTGATAATTCTCTGGGCCATGACAAGATGGCATCAGTCTTCTATACAGTGGTGATCCCTATGTGAATCCTTTGATTTACAGCTTGAGGAACAAGGAAATCAAAGATGCCCTTAAGAGGTGTAAGAAGAGAGCATTTTCCCATTGTCACAGTTAAAGGTCTGGTAGGCTGGTGGCCCTGGTGATTGAAAGTTTCAAGACTATGCAAGGGAAATGCATTTAACTTTATTCAACCCTACTGACCCTCTGGCGGGATTGCAAATGAGTCAACCCATCTAAATCCAGGACTGGCTCAGTGCGATGCAAATCCTATGGCTTCTTTGAATCTTGACAGTTAGCTCTACTCTTATATACCAGTAATGACCTCACAAAGCAGTTAATTTATTAATTGTTATATTAATATAAACCTTCAGTTCCTTGGTGTTTGACCCTTACATATTCTTTCAGAACTTCTGCCTGCAGGCTGGAGAGATCAGGGCTGAACACAAGACCAGTAGTCTTTGTCATACACATCACAAGCAGAATCATGACCACTTAGTCCCAGACTTCAAACACTTTGGGTGCCTGAGGAAATTCTAGTTAGTTGAGATGGGGAAATGGAGAGAAGCATTACTTCAGACTGTGACCTAACTTCCCTGAAGGGAGATCTGCCATAGGGAGTTTGGTCTAGAGTTTGTTTTCTGGGTTTTTATTTCTAGAACTCAACATCAATAGCTTGTAAGCGAATGAACACGGGGATTTCCATGGTACTACCCTGATCTGGGAAAGCTAAAATACAAAAGAAAGAAATGATCATTTGGACTCTAAGATAGAGCCCAAATTATTATCTGTTATTATGGCAGACTGGATAGCATAAATGTACCCATCATTGCAAAATGGAAGATATTGGAACAAATGTTTTTAGAAAATATTTTAAGATAGATTTCTGAGCAGGCAAGAAAATAGGAAACCTTCAGAACCCAAATATAAAGTAAAATCAGAAATCCTGGGAGTAAAGGCAGCTCAGACAATGGCTTTCACAGTGGGGGAATCTGCTGAAATCTGAAAGGATCAGTATTTTGACAGGCATGTGGGCTTGGGGAAAGAGAGACCAAGCCTGGGACTGCCTGGGACTTTGATAGGAGACCCAGACATACATATGAGGGTCCAATCGACTGTACTTCAGTGTGAGAGGAAATTAAGAGGAAAAAAAATCCTATTTCATAAAAAGGAAATCTTGACTCTCTCAGGCTTCATGCTGGGTATGGCAAAAAGTAAACTCAGAAATTGTAACCACATGCCCTAGTGGAGGTTTGTGGTCTGAATTCATACTACCTGTGCAGTTCAAGGAATCTTTAGCTGAGAATTTATTTTAAAGTAGTTCCATGTTGGTAGTACCCTCAAGTACCAATCAGAAGCAAATGTAAATCCCCTTTTAAGATTAAGAGAGAATCTTAAACGCAGGTTCAAATAATTTTCCTAAATAACTTTTTAAAGAAAACTGAGTAACACAAATCTCAAAGTACACAAGGAAACGAGACCTAATGAGTGAAAGCCAAGAAGACATGGTCATTCAGACCTATAAAGATATCAGGAATGGTAACTGTTTCAATGCAAATATAAAATAGGTGGACTGATATGTTCAAAAAGAAGGGGAATTAAAAATATCTTTAAAGACCAGCAGAATGAAGTTTCCTGAGGATTTCTGCATCTGGAAGTGTGGTGAATTATAGATACCTAAATGACCCTCCTAACTGAAACAACTGAAATGTTGGATTTGAAATAAAATCATCTTTTAAGTGAATTTCCACTTAATTTAATGAAAAGGAAGACAAGCTAAGCCCCTAAATGAAGTGAAACCAGGAGCCCAGGGAAGTAAACAAGTGTTAAAAATGGCTTTTTTCTTGGAGAATCCTGCTGAATGCTGGAGACCTTAGCTTCTGCTATGTCAACTATGGGTGGTGAAGGCTAGAAGACAAAACTCAGGGTGTGCCCCCAGGTGATTTGGACGGCAACCTGCACATAAAGCCCAGGCAACTATACCCTCAGTGTAAATAAGTGAGAATCCCACAGATTATGCTCAAAAAACAACAAAAAACCCAGTTTATATTAAATAAAGGCATAAACATATATAGAGAGTCAAGCCCCCATAACTGAGAACAAGTAAGGGAAAAAATTGTCCATATTAACAGAACTGAAAATCTTCAGATATTGGAATTATCAGTAAGAGGATAAGGCAATTAGGATTAGCTATGGTGAACCGATTAAATCTCCCCCAGAAGGAAGATATTTGCTCCTCAAAGGGAGAAATACTGAGAACAGGTCTGAGACCTGGCCACTCAGCGCGCTGAAAACAAGGGCATCAAAAGGAGGAGTCCTTACCATTTGCAACAACATGAATGGACCTTGAAGGCGCTATGCTAAGTGAAATAAGTCAGAGAAAAACAAACACTATATGATCTCACTTATATGTCAAATCTAAAAAAAGTAAAAACAAAAAAACCCCAAACTCACATACAGAGATCAGATTGCTGGTATCCAGAGGGAGTGGAATGGAGTGTGGGCAAAATGGGTGAAGTTTATCAAAAGGTATGAACTTCCATTTATCAAATAAATCATAGAGATGTAAAGGACAGCATGGTGATTCTAGTTAATGATACAGTATTGTATATTTGAAAGTTGCTAACAGAGTAGATCTTAAAAGTTCTCATCACACAAAAAAAATTAAGATGGATGTTAACTAGACTTACGGTGATCATTTACCAATAATATATTAACATCGAATCATTATGTTGTATGTCTGAGATTACTATAATGTATGTCAGTTATAATCTCAGAAAAAAAAAAAAAAGCAAAGGGAAGAGGCTTGGTATATTCATGTGGTGGAATATTATTCAGCCATAAAAAGGAATGGAGTAGTGATACATGCTACAACAAGGATGAACCTTGAAAACATCATGCTAAGTGAAAGAGTCCATCACAAAGGACCATATATGGCATGATTCCATTTTAATGAAATCTTCAAAATAGGGAGATCTATAGAGATGGGAAGTGGATTAGTGGTTGCCTAGGGACAAGGGGAGGGGAGTGATTGCTCATGGGTATGGAGTTTATTTTGATGAACATTTTCTAAAATTAGATTGTGGTAATGGTCGCAAAACTCTGTGAATATACTAAAAGCCACTGGATTGCACACTTTAAATGGGTAAATTTTATAATATGTGAAGTATATCTCAATAAAGCTTTAAAAAAAAAAAATGGAGAACTAGGATGGGAAAGTGCATAGGACCAAAGGCGACACTCTTGGGAAGGCACTGTTTCTGTGATGGGTATTTCATAGAGATTTGGTAATGAAAAAGGAAATGAACCGTGGAAATTAAAGGTCTTAAGAAAATTTTAAAAATCAAGTAAAACACAACCCCATCTCCACTCCTAAGTCACCATATGAAACTTCCCTTGTTATACCAACATAAGAGGACAGACTTTTACTAAGAAACATAGTACACTTACAACCGTACTTGATTGCTGCATAGCCCTGCACGGTCTCAGACTCTTAGACCACAGGCTGTGGTAAAACCATGATTGATTAATACTCCCAGGATCCTAGCAATCCCCCTGCCTGTTGTGCTATGGCATGGTACAGATTATCATTCATCAACAAGACACCCTGGACAGCTCCATGCTCTTGGGACAGAACTGAGCCAAGTGAGGAACTGAGAAGGAGGAGGGGGCAGGCCCTTTGATCAGAAGTGGAAATGGAGAGATTCACCATAGGTTTCCTTGAAATAGCCTTTTTTTCTCTTTATGCAATTAAAATATGGCTTGTGCCAATTAGAGTTACATGTGGATTGGCAGGAATATGTTACATGGCTATGAAGATGACCACATTCACCAAAGAATATGAAATGGCAAGTAAACTGGAATAAATTTTGTAATATATGAAGTATATTTCTTACATATGTATCTATTACAATGTGACATTAAAATGTGAAATCCTGTTAAGACTTTCATCAACCAGTAGAGGGAGATCCATCGCAAGAGTATGTAGTGATTGAGAAGTTAACACAGACATGGCCTTAGGCAGATCTGGCTAGTGACAGTGATGATACTGACTTTAGTGTGTGTAACTCTTTGCAGTTTATATCCACAAACATCTGGTCTTCATGACAGCTTGGCTGATAGATGAGGAAGCAGAACTTCAGCTCCACTTGCTGAAGTGACCTAGCAAATGAGCAGCAGATGAAGGACAAGGCATGCATGTTTACCAGCATCACCCAAAGGGACAGAATGTTAACACCTCTCCCAGAGTGGTCCAGACAGGATACTCTTTGTCCCCAGTAGTTGCCACTTTAGTTGGGATTACCCCTTCAAATATCTTGGCATGCATGACTGAGAGAGGCTGAATACATCCATGTCTGTGTCGTGCACAGGAGATAGGAATACTTCTCTTTGATACTTCTCTTCATCCCAAGTACTCACAACTCCCAGTCTCTTCTATGTTTGGATAAAGATAAGAAAATTCTGAGTGTAAGAAAATTCCTCTTTGAACTAAGAAACAAGTTCTTTCCAAGTGACTTCAACCTATTACTTCTCATCTGCAAAAGGGACATTAACTATCCTCCCTCCTTACTTCATTAGATGCAGAAAGAGGTATGTGGAGCTAAACAATGCAATACTTTCTCTTACCGTGTTCAGGAGGAATACAGTAAGCAGAGACCCCAGCTGCACTATAACCCAGCTGCACTGTCCCACCAGACTTCTGAGCCAAGAAGTTGAGATAATATGTCTATTGTTCAAAGCTGCTAAATTCGCGTTAATTCATCATTCCGCAATAGAAAACTGATATCCTCATCGCAAGTTTTAGTTTGCTTCTTTGTAAAGCTACCCCCCCAAACTTTGCAATTGATATTCCAATGAAGCTATTATCTTTTTTAAGAAGTTTCTTTGGTTGTTCAAAGAAGGTTGTCCAAATAGGTTGTCTTATTCAATTCAGGTTATAGTCATTGAACATCTATTTGATGCCAGGCACTGGAACACAAAGATGAATAAGTTAAAATTCTAAAAATCCTCAAAGAGGTATAATACATGTAGATGCATAACTGTTACCTGAGTCAGAAAATGATGGAAGCCACGAAGGAATAACAGGTACAAGCCATGGGAATTTAGGTTAGGGAGAATTGAGTGTCTCAAGAAAGTTCATCTGGAATGGCTGGGGGAATATGATAGGGCTCAGGAAGGATTTCATGCAGCAGTGAATATCTTTGTGGAGTTAGAGACCACATTTAGATAGATGATCTGATCAGCAACCTAAATCTGGGACTAGTCCTAGAAAGAGAAGAAGGTGGTGAGGGGTGGTGGTAGGAACCACTCAGAGACAGAGTGATGGATCCATGAATTTTGGAGGGTCTAAGGAGCAAGAAGTCATCAAGCATAGATTCACTGAGAGTTGCACAATAGAAAAACAGGAAGTTTTGGTAAAGGAAAATATTAGAGTTTGAGATTTTGAAATTAAGTTTCCCATTTTGGTGAGGCCTGGGTTAGGGCTGCCAAATCATGTGACTGGGGTGGAATAGAGTTTCAAGTTGGTGGGGTTGTCAAGATCAAGACAATGCAAAGCTAGGGAATTTGGAGAGGCATCAACCTTGAAACCATTTGGTTCATCTTTCTGGTTGACCTTAAACACAGAGGGCTAAATAAATGTGCACTTGAGAAACATGCAGAAGAATGAGATAATCACAGTGAGGTGAAATCAATCTAGAAATATTTCTTGCATTATTGAGCTTGAAATTTGGTCTTAGGGAGAGGCAATAAATGGGTGAGCAATAGGTCATTCCTTGCTATTCCTAGCCATGTGTACCTGATAGCCCAAACCCATTCATTGATCAACTTGAGAAGAGTGTTGTCTTGAGACATCAGAGATATAATAGAGGCAGTGCACAGAGGGAACCCATTGGGTTTTCCCCTCTACCTTTCTATCTGCCACACCCGACAGAATTTCAACATTAATTTTAGATTTTCAAGACTAATAATTCAGTAAATGAATAGATACTTGATAATCCATAACTGTCTTCCCCTCTCTTCTTCTCTTGCTTCCCAAACCATCAACATCCATGTAGACTGAAGTGTCCCCTATTTGTCTGGCTTTTTATGGCCTCATAACAAGGCCTTTCCCACCATCTGGGATCCAGCTGGATAGTCCTCTCCAGTAAACATTCATCAACCTAATGGCCTGCCTCTAGTCACAGCTGCCTCTTCTCCTTGAAATTGAGCCCCACTGACAAAATGCTTAGAAGTACTAAGATCAAGCAAGTTCAGGGTGGTTGTGCATTTCCCAAGTCATATCAGCTCTGGATCTTTTTGAGGTCTATTTTAAGGGACGACTCAGTGTTATAATGCATGGCAGTTAGTTGGATGCATGATTCCCAAACGCTCCATGCTTGCCTGTGTTCCTGGTCTCAGCAAGGCTTCTTTAGGAAAGGCTTGGGGTGGGCTTACTCAGCAGGGGATACACAGCAGTGTGGCTTCCTAGAAGAGGGTCTACCCTTCCCAACACTCCAGACAGGACTGAAGGATCAGAGTCTCTTTAAAAAACAGACAGTAGACATGGGGGAGGGTCACATCTGCCTGACACATGTGGCTGGGTGACTATTTTCTAGGTTTTAGTACCTTGCTGGTTTATAGATTTAGTCTAAGACTAAGAATAGATTACAAGAGACCACCTTCTCCACTTACCCTAGATCCAGAAAAATAAAATTTTATTCTGTTTTCGATGAGCTAAAACAACTATTTACATAGACAGACAAGACCAGCCTCCTACAACTTTGCCCTCTGTGTACCCCTTCCCATTGTAACCCTTCCCTTCCTGTTTCTGGGTTCCCTTTCTCATTACTGTTTGTCTTTGTGTTCTCATGCAGCCTTCCTTCATCTCTTGTGATTGGCGCAGGCTTCCATTATGGCTCTGCCAACTACTGGTCATGATCTGGGGAGCAGCCACAACTGAGGACAACTGCTGCAGAGTATCCCTCTCCATGGCCTTTCCTTCAGTCTCCAAATCTGTTCCAGTTTCCCCAATCTTGAGGATTCTTTCACTTGACGTTGCCAGCCACAGTACCTACCTTTCATTTCATTCTCTTCTTTACCAAACTACCATTCACTTTCTTCAGCACCTGGCTTTACTCAAAAGCCCTAGTCTCCACTCCAAGTACCCCATCTGGGATGGATGGGCTTCTATTGAAACTGTGACGGGAAGATCACAGCCTCCTTCCTGCTTGCCACATCCTATTTTCTCCTCTTTGATTTCCATGCCATGTTCACCAAGCATCACTGGATGGTGAGGGCTCTCAGGATCAGGATAAGGAATTTGGATGTCATCAGGATATTAATGAACAACAACAAACAAATGAATATTCTTGAGCAAGGAATGACATGATTGGATCTGTGCTTTAGGGAAGTCCATCTGCAGTTTAAGGAGGAACGACTGAATTAGAGAGAGTCTAAAGTCAGAAAGATCAGTTAAAGGGAAAGTGGCCAATCATGAACAATCAGGTTAGAAACTCCCTGACAAAAAGGGACTGGGGTGGAGATGTCACAAAAGGAGGCCTTGTTTTCTCTTGATGGTATTTTTATTCTGCAAATGTCAAAGAGAGTCCTTTCTGAAGTTTTGTCTTGGAAAGGCGGGACAGAGGGAGGGAAGGAGAGAGGCAGGAATTTTTAAAAAAAATCAGTCTTCCAGCACCCTATTCTTTTACCCTTCAATCTGCAGTAAGGACTGTTTTGGTTTTATTTTTATTATTTTTAATCTAGAAAAGATTAATTGCATACAAACTACTGCATTGACCACGGTGATCCTTTCCCCAGTATCAAGCCTTAGAGAGACCCCAAGAAGGTAGGCATAAGGTCAGGAACTGGGAATTTGAGGAAAGGGTCTCAATTTTTTAGCCTCACAGTGGGGGACTATGACCCTGGTAGAAGAGAAGTGGGTGGGGTTTGGGGGTGGAGAAGGGAAGCTATAGCAGATTTTTCTCATCTGGATGCAAGCTGCAGAGCTGCCAACATAAATAGGGTGTGGCCGCCATCTCTCACAAATCCTTGAAGGAAGCCATGTGTCCTGTGGGTTTGCACAATGCTCACTTCCTTCTGTTACTTGCATATCCCTCCCCAGGACACAGAAATAGAATTCGAGTCTTTTCAAGTTGGATATTTGATAAAGCATAAACAAAACGTACACGAGGGAAATCTGGCCCTAGTCAAACAGCTAAAGGTTATTTACTTTTAAATTCCCTGCCCATAGATCTTTTGAAAAATGAAGTCTATCAAATTATTTCCCCCCATTGCCATCCATTTTTCATGTCCTTCTGGGTGGAAATGGGATGTAGAGGACAGAGGATGGACTTTGGTTTCCAGAAGACTTGAGCACAAATTCCAGCATTGGCTCAATCTGTTTTGTGACCTTTGGCAAGCACGTCTCCAAAATTCCATTTTCTCATCTGAAAATACATTTAAGAATGCTTTCCTTTCAGAGCTACTGTGAGGATATTATGATATAAAGTATGCAAAAGCCCAATCCACACAACCAAAAATGGTAGTATCTGTCTTCTTTCCTCTTTATTTCATAGAATCACAGAATCTTAGAATTTTACAGAACCCATAAGGTCAACTAGCTCAGACTCTCTCTCTCTCTCTGATAGCCTATTTTAAATTTTTTCCCCAGTTTTATTGAGATATAATTGACATATAAGATTGTATGAGTTTAAGGGGTTTAACATAATGATTGGATATTTGTATATATGGTGAAATAATATCACAATAGGCTTAGTTAACATCACCTCACATAGTTATAATTTTTTTCTTGTGATGGGAACTTTTAAGATCTACTCACTTAGGAAATTTCGAATATATAATACAGTATTGTTAACCATATTCCCCATGCTGTACATTACATTCCTAGGATGTATTTATCATATAACTGGAAGTTTGTACCTTTGCCCATTCCCCCTTACCCTCCATCCCCTGCCTCTGGCAAACCTTAATCTGTTCTCTGTTTCTATGAGTTTGTTTCTAATTCCACATATGAGATCACCACTGTCAAGTATATTATCTTCTCCTTACTTTCAGTGATGGAAAATCCATGCCTTTCTAGAACATCCATTCCACCTTTGGACTGTCCTATTGTTTTCCTATAATCTCTGTCTCTTTCTCTCTCCCTCTCTCTTGATGTTAATCATTTAGTCCCAGTTCCAACCCTTGGAGTCATCCAAAAGATATTTTTACATTGAAAAGATTCTGTAAAATATCTAATGCTTTACAAAGGTAACCACTGTTGTTTGAAACATCATTTTGAAGCCAAAAGACACTCTTGGCTTTCACTACCTCTGGAGATATGTTATTGGAACCAGACCAGGGACTAGGAGTATAATGGAAGCAGGGCCAATGGAAATCAACAGCAACCAACCAAAGCTGGCATCTTCTTTACCCCTGAGCCCAGACAGCCAGTCAGGCTGCCAATAGTGCTCTCTGGGATGTGTCATATCGCACAACCTAGAGAGACCCAATGGTACTTAGGAGAGAATTGGCCTTCCTTTAAAGCCCTGTGAAGTCCTTCCCTTGGTGGCCAATTTAAAGTAGCTACATCCAAATTTTATTTATCTCTTTGTCCAAGACCAGTGCTTCAGGTGCTAGCAGAGATGGTTTCACTGTAATTCCAAGTGTCTGGTCTTAGCCATCTGACCGAAGCCCAGAGTTTAAGGAGTTGTAGGTGAGTCTGCCCTTTGTCCTTCTTTAGGAATGGTGAATCTTAGAATCACAGAATGCAAGAGTTGGAAAGACTTTTGAAGGAAGGGAAGATGGAGCAGGCAGGATGCTGGCATCCTCTTTCCTTACTGCTCTGACTTTAACCAGAGGAGCTGGACTTCACCTATTTTATATTCTGGACTTCTGTAGAAAATTTTGTTTTTAAAAAGGTTCCACTCTTTTCAGGTGGGAATAAGGAAGGAAAGTGGACTAAAAACACTCTTTATTGTGTAGACAGGAGATAAGAAGATTAAGACTCAGAATGGCAAAAAAATTTTCCCAAGGTCACACAGCAAAAAGGTAGGAGAAACAGGGCTTGAATCAGCATTGTTTTTAAAGCTTTCAGTCCAGTGCTTTTTATGCTATTCAAGACTCATGAGGGTATGCATATGTGAGTATGTTTGCATCAAAACAAATCATCTAGTTTCCTTGGATCCTCTCTAGTTGCCATTGAGACTCCAGCTTTTAGAATAAGGTAAAGCAGAAAGAGCTGCTCCTGGAAATGGAGATATAGGTCCCAGTTTCACCTTTCCTACCAACCAGCTGTATAGACATTCACTCGTTCTCTTTGGCTTTACTTTTACTATTTATAATGGGGAAAGGCTAGGCTAACTGGTTTCTACTTCTATTATTTTAAATGTATCTCCAGAATTTTCTGGACATCCATGCAGCATTCAAAATAACATAGGTCCAATGATCTTGTGATTAGGGCAAGTTTATAGTAAATATGTTATAAACCTTTATTAAGCCAGTCAAATATTTACTGGGCACCTATAAAGTGCCAAGCACTATAACAGATACGAAGAAAAATTGGTGAAAGCAGAAAATCTATTTCTTTCCCTATAAGCTAGTCTTTCCAGGTTTTCTTTATCATATCCTACAAAATCATCTGAACTGCACATACCTTCTGCATCTCAGTTATATCATTTATTTTGGAGTTACTATATTATAACTTCATTTCTCTTTATATTTGCATGTAGCTTTGACCTTGTTAAAAGATAAGCAGACATTCCCAGGAGAGGATAAGAAAACTCTTTCTAGTGATTTTCAGAATTCAGATTCCACATAACCAATCTTGCTTCGTCAGTTAAGTTGAGGAAAAGATCATACATCTATTGCAGCTACACCTATAATATGGTCCTGTAGATTGCTCAGACCCTCTGCCAAATTCTTTTAGAGCATTCAAGAAAGAGAACAGGCTCTGCAGTCAGTTGGTGATTTAAATCTTGGCTTGGTCACTTGAGTCCTTGATTTGTCATAACCTCAATGAGCTTCTGGTCTGTAATAGGTTTCTTTTCAAATTGTTGTAAATTGAACTCATTCAGCAAATATTATTTTATGTCTTCTCCGTGTCAGGAACTATAGAAGGTACTGAGCCTATAACGTCTTCCCAGATTTTATAGTTAAGGATACAGACAGAATAAGTCAGCAAAAAAAAGGAAGTACAAAGCGTAATAAGTGTTATGAAGTAAGCCAACATATTGCTGTAAATATTGGCAATAACAAAAGAAAAAGGCGTATGGTCCATGTAGCTATTGTTATGTACAAGTATGTGCACCTGGCTTTAAACAGCAGGTGCAGTGGAGAACAAACTCTGGATTAGGAATGGAGAGACCTGGATTCAAATCCTGACAGTGCTGATCATTTGTTAAGCAATAAAAATTACTGCTTTTCCTCTCTCCAAAACTTGATGTAACTTATTTCTTTTAATCCTCATACTCTATGAGGTGGTCAGTACTACCATTGTCTTCATTTTACAGTTGAAGGAAATGAAAAGAGGAGATTTAAGAGTGATGTGTCAGCTTACCCAAGGCTGCACAGCCTGTGAGGGGGCATGCAGGGTTAGAGACCGGCTCCATCTGACATCAGAGCTCAGCTTTCAATGCCTACGGTTAAGGTAACAGTTGTGGGAATGCTGTGTCAACTCAAAAAAGCTGTTTAAGTAGTGGTGGTGGCTCTCAGACCATGCAAACTATGATATATATTATATATGCACACATATATACATCCATATAAAATATAATATGCAATATATTCATATAATATACATTATTATAGTTATCTTTATAAGGACATTTAACACATGCCATATACTCTATATCTGTACTTCCAGATAATTCACATCAAAATAACCAGGTTACTGATGTAGTAATCATATAAAATGATTGGTAATTCACTTTTATCACACTCTAAAAATGTATTAGGCTATATATCATAGACTCTTGGCTTGATATGGGAAAGAATCATGGTGAATCTTGCTAACATATACCTTTGATGATGACCGTGAACGTGAGAAATAAGGGAGCAGGGACTACTTGTCTGGCCATTTATGGTTTCTTTCCCCTGCTGCACTGCAGAATGAACGGTGCTGTTACATCTCAGGGGAATGTGCATTTCTAAACCTACTTGTCTCAACTCAGATCAGCAATAGCTTTCCTCCTGGCTTTTGAAGCAACTGTCTGGTCTCCTAAGCAGCTTCCACTCCTGCTTGCACACTGGAACACTTCTCTGTTATATTGTTAAACTCATATTTGATGACTAGTTCCCTGTTTACAAAGAAATAATTAAAAATTTAAAAACAAACCAAACCAAAACTTTTATGTTTTCCCTCTTGCCCATAGGAGAAAAGTCAAACTCCTTAGCATGATACTTACCCAGCAAATGTTTGTTGAGCTCCCACTATGTGCCAGGTAGTGGTGTAGGTGCTTGCAATACTTCAATGAACAAAAGAGACAAAATTCCTACAAATTGGGGTCTTCCTTAAGCTAACATTATAGTAGAGGGAGACAGAAAATCAACTACCAACAACCAATAGGAGAAGGTGATAAGTCCTATAAAAAGAGCAGAACAGGGTAAAGGGGGACAGAAATTTGGAAGTGGAAAGATTAAATATGAATATGTACATACATGTATGCAATTATATATATAGCATATGCAATTATATACATAGTATATGCAATTGTATGTATACATATATATGAAACAATTAAATGTTTTTGCCATCTTTGCTTTTGCTTTCAAAGATCTCTTACAATTTGCCCAGCTCCCACTGTCTCTCAAAACTAGACTTCTGTTAATCTTCTCTTAACCCTGCTCACCCTGTGCTCCTGCCATGCTGACATTTTTAAGGTGTCTCAAGTACTCTGCTCTCCTCTGCTTTTGCAAATGATTTTCCCATCTTTAATATAAAGTTCTCTGAACCAACTGCCACCAACCCCCTCACACACCAAATTTTCATCCTGCTAAGCCTTTACTCACTGTTGGAACCCTCCTCAAACACATCTCTTGGAAGCCCCCAGCTGCTATGCCCAGGATCCAGGCACTGTACAAATATTCCCCATGCACCTGTCACATTGTGCTGTGGTTTATCTGTTTCCTGACTGTCCCACGCCTTATGTTGAACATTTTGAACTTAATAATAATGTTTTATTACTTTCTACATCCATCCACATTTAGCTCTATCAAACATATGGTGCAAGATTTGTGATCAGTTGATAATATTTGTGCAAAATGAGCACTGGCACTTCCCAGTTTTGAACTTTTTTTTAAAAGATTTATTGTAGAGAGAGATGAGTGCGAGCAGGGAGGGGCAGCAGAGGTAGAGAGAGAGAGAAGCAGACACCCCGCTGAGTGTGGGGCTCAATCTCATGACCCTGAGATCATGGCCTAAGCAGAAATCAAGAGTCAGATGCTTAACCAACTGAGCCACCCAGGTGCCCTGAACTTTTATTTTTAACTCCTTTCTTTAATCTCTAAAGGGGATGCCAGTGTTTCAACCTATACATGTTTCATTCCACTGATTAAAGAAGAAAGAACACCTTGACCCCGTAAAAGCTGGTCAGAATAAACTATGATGATAAGAAACACAGAATTGCCTCTCTGGGTATTTCAATTTCTGACATATTTATTTTCTTTAAAAAAGGAAAGAAGTATCTAGCATAAATCTAAGTGGCTCAATAATCCAACCACAGTGCTTAGAAGCAAATGAGAAAAAGGGGTATTTAGTCCAAGTTCTATTAAAAACTTCCTTCAGGAAAGTGGTGGCATTAGCAGTGAAGGTGATGATCCAGACGATGCAAAAATGCTAGTCCTTTCTGAGCTGTCAGTTTTGCATGAACAGTGCATCAGAATCAGGATGACAATGATCTCCAAAAGACCCAATAAATGCTGTAGAGAGGAATTCTGCGTTCGATAGAGGTAAGACATTTGCTTTCCAGTGTCTCTTGTGACTCAGGGACTCTATGATTCCATGGCAGAACAAAGTAGTTTCTTCACCTGGATTTTCGCTCCCCAGGAATCTCCCTTTGGGGCTCTGCTGGTAGCAGAGAGAAGATCCATGGCCATGGGTAGGAACATCAGCATGACAACCAATTTCATCCTTTTGGGATTTTCAGAGCATCCGGAACTACAGGTCTTCCTCTTTGTGTTGTTTCTGGGGATCTACTCCATGACTCTGGCTTGGAACCTGGGCCTTATTGTCTTGATCAGGATGGAGTCATGCCTCCATTCTCCCATGTATTTCTTCCTTGGAAACTTGTCCTTTGTTGACATCTCATATACATCCTCCATTGCCCCCAAGATGCTCTGCGACTTCTTCAAGCAGCAGAAGACAATCTCCTTTGTGGGCTGTGCTGCTCAGTTTTTCTTCTTCATTGTCATGGGGGGCACCGAATGCTGTCTCCTGGCGGCTATGGCATATGACCGGTATGCTGCCATCTCCAACCCTCTTCTCTACACAGCCCTCATGTCACCCACCATCTGTTTGGGGATGGTCATTACAGCATACACTGGAGGGTTGCTCACTGGATTGGTCCAAACAAGCTCCATATTCCAGTTGCATTTCTGTGGGCCACGAGTCATTAACCACTTTTTCTGTGACCTGCCACCTCTGCTTGTCTTATCTTGCTCTAGTACCTTCCTCAGCCAGATAGTGAACTTTCTGGTTGTGTGTGCAGTTGGTGGGACATCAGCTCTTGTTGTTCTGGTGTCCTATGGCTACATTGTTGCTGCTGTCATGAAAATCCATTCAACCCAAGGGCAGATGAAGGCTTTCAACACCTGTGCCTCTCATCTGACCACAGTGATTCTCTTCTATGGCTCTGGTCTCTTCTCATATCTCCATTCTAGTGCTGGCTACTCACAGGACCAAGACAAGGTGGTGTCCATGTTCTATGGAGCTGTGATTCCCATGCTGAATCCCATCATATATAGTCTGCGAAACAAGGAGATCAAAGATGCACTGAAAAAACTCAAGGACAGGAAGAAGCAGATGTCCTCTCTGTGTCTTATAGTTCCTTGAGTTAAAAAAAAAAAAAACTTAAGTTCTGCTATATGCAAATAGGCATAATAATAAGTAGGTCACAGAATTTGAGTAATGAAGAAGCTATTTCAAGCAAGATCCCCAACCTACATGTCTACTGCACAATTAGACTCAATATGGGTTTTTCTTCCCTTTACCTTTCTTGTCATGGACTGATGCAGTTTTGACTTTGGTCACTTGCAATAGAAAACAAATACTCTTTTTGATGACATTCTTTAGCTTTATGGCATCAGGCACTGGGTCCAGGATGCCATATCTCAGAGCCAGTTGGGTCATAACCCCAGGACCACAAGCATCCACTATGGACTTCTTTACAATATAACACAGCTCATACCAATCCATTCACCACTTGGGACAAATTTTCTCTTCCCCTTGCCTTGGATTCCTACCTATCCAAGGGTTGATACTGAGCAGAATGTCTGACTCTGGTTCAGGAACCTGAGAGCTCTAACTGGTTGGATCTAGCAATGGTTTCTCAGAGCCAGGAGAGCAATAGGATACCTTTAAACTATGTCCGAGATGAATCAATGATCACGTGTGTGGGGTCATGAAGTCCATTGAGCCAGAAATAGGAGCCCAGCAGATCCAAAACTGCGAAGTCACAGTGAGCAAAAAGCAGAGATAAGTTTAAGTAAGAACATCTAAAGGAGAGTAGAGTGCCAAGCGTTTCATTTTCATGACTGAAACCACCAGTCACTAGGTGGTTTAAGGAATAGGATCAGGGAAGAGAGGCTTCCCCTGGAAACTCTAATTCCATATCTGCTCTCTGGACAGTTCTCACTCTAGGTGCTGTATGGATATTTCCTCTCTGTCCTCACCCCATCCCCAACTCACTTTCACTTTGTGTTCTAGAGTTTTTATCTTGTGTCCTGTCTCTCTGGAATTTGACCTCAGCCTGTCCCATGAATCTGATATCCCTGCTTTCATTTTTATGCATTATCTCAGAAGGGACTCCACTCCAGGACATGAGATGGGACAACCAAGTCAGTGAGCAGAACTGAACATGGATTTTAAATCATCTTTGATCCTATTTTACAAGATGGTTCTTGAGCAAAGGACAAACATTTCTGAAGTCCTGCTTCTTTAGTGATTGTGTATATAAGTGGTGATGAATCATGACAGCCATCCCTAAGTCATATCAACTTTGGCTATAAATAGTCTTCCTCAAGCCTTCTTTCAATTCATGCTGTTATTTGATCTAGTCTCTGACAACTTGCATTATTTGTAAAGTGTTTCTTGTTCCTTGACTTCTCCAAACCAGGTTAAGAGTTAGAGCAATGTCACAGAAGACTACCTGTTGTATGATTCAATTTACAGGAGATTTCTAGAAAAGACAAACTGTAGAAATGGAAACACATGGGTGGTCACCTAGAGCTGGTGGTGGGAGCAGGCATCAACCATAAATGGGAATGAGGAAACCCTGGGGAGTGTTGGAAGTATTCTAAAACTGGATCATGGAGGTAATTGTGCAGTTATTTAAGTTTGCTAAAAACTCACCAAACTGTATATTTAAAATGGGTGAATTTTTTTCTTTCTTTTTTATTATTATGTTATGTTAATCACCCTACATTACATCATTAGTTTTTGATGTAGTGTTCCATGATTCATTGTTTGCATATAACACACAGTGCTCCATGCAGAACGTGCCCTCTTTAAGACCCATCACCAGGCTAACCCATCCCCCCAACCCCCTCCCCTCTAGAACCCTCAGTTTGTTTCTCAGAGTCCATAGTCTCTCATGGTTCATCTCCCCCTCCAATTTTCCCCCCTTCATTCTTCCCCTCCTGCTATCTTCTTCTTCTTCTTCTTCTTTTTTTTTTTTTTTTTAACATATAATGTATTAGTTTCAGAGGTACAGGTCTGTGATTCAATAGTCTTAAACAATTCACAGTGCTCACCATAGCACATACCCTCCCCAATGTCTATCACCCAGCCGCCCCATCCCTCCCACCCCCCAC